>NC_136262.1:59984426-60321926 GCF_964187855.1 Myxine glutinosa | reverse complement strand
TAACCCATATGGGAGTGTCCGTGCTCCCACCCAAGGTATGGGAAAGGGCTAGACAAAGAGCACACTGGCCGGTGGCAGACCCAAGGGCTGGTGCAAACCCCCTGTTAACACAAGCGCAATGGGATGCTCAAAAGGTCCTGCTGCTAGATTCTATTGAGCAGGCGCTGTTGCCAGCAGGAGGTCCGGATTGGGGAAAGATCGGGGCCATAAAACAAAAGGCAGGAGAACCAATTGGAGAGTACCGAGAAAGGTTGGAAAAGGCCATTGCGCGCTGGGGAGGACTGGGTCCGATGCAGCTGGGAGGGCTACCCCAACCATTGGTAAATCAATATCTAATCGAGGGGCTTCGGCCGGTGTTAAAGAAACAGGTACAGACCGTCCTCTTCGGCTGGAAGGGAATGACAACCAACGAATTATGCGACAAACTGGAACAATGCCCGGGCTCCTCCCTAGAGGAGAAGAAGGATATTAAGGAGGAAATATTGCAAATGTTTGTCCAAGAGAAACGGGCTCAATTTAATCAGAATAAAAAGGGGGATCAGAGTCAGAACTACATACACGAACAGTGCCAGAAGTGGGGACCTGTTCGAGGTCCAGAGGAACATAGGAGGAGTTGTTATCCTCTTTTCTATAAGGGCCAATTCCCCAACGGAGAGTGGATCCATAACGAAAATGAGAACTGCGACGGTTGTACTGAGGAAGATTTTGGACTAATTAATATGAACGAGGTGAAACAACAATGGACAATACCACCCCCTCTTCCCCCTCCTCCTCAAAACCCTCAAACTTGGACTGTGCAAGGGCCCCCTCCCCAAAATTGGTATCCACCAAGACCCCTTCTCCAAAACCCCGGACCACCCCCCAATAGTGGGATGCAGAACGGACCAAGGGGGAACTGGGCCCCGCCTCGGGGTCCGCCGCAGTGGCAACCAGTGAACCAGTCACATTGGGGGCCGCCAGAACGCCGGCAGGGCGGAAGGGGCGCTGTAGAGGGACGACCTATGCCCTCCGCACCACCGGTTCCGCAGGAACCGTGCCATTATTGCAAGCAGATGGGACACTGGATACGTGATTGCCCAAAGGCTCGTAAGGGGTTTCAGCCCCAATACAATAGAGGGGCCTATTGACGGGACGCTGGCGAGTCGCCCAAGGAGTGTCCTCTCTTGACCATGACATCGGCAGAGGAACCAACCATGATGTTGGACGTGGAGGGAAGACAATTAGAATTTCTCGTAGATACGGGCGCGACTCGCAGCACAATTAACAAGGGGCAATTGCCCTCTTTGCGCCCTACGGCCAGGAACGTTCAAATACTGGGTGTTTCGGGTTTACCCCAAGCGCTTCCTATTTCGGAGGAAGTGCGAGTAACATGCGGCCCGCTGGAGGCTAAACATGCTTTTTTGATGACCACTACCGCCCCGACGAATTTGCTGGGACGGGATTTATTGTGCCGTTTGGGCTGTCAGATCTCATGTACCGAGGAGGGAGTTTTCGTAGACGTCGCGGAATCTAAACGCGACTTGGTAATGACGGCATTGTCTCGGCCCGGCCCCACCGTGTATTGGTGGCGCATGGATGAAGGGGCTCTGGCTACCTGGACGCATATCATAGATAATGTGTGTTTGGACAACGCAGTTCTGCGAGATTGGCTACAACTGCACGAAATTTCGATAAAAACCTTAAAGGATAGTCCACCCCATTGCACTGCGTACTATGATGCAACGGGCGACGACGAGAAATATCGAGAAAAGGTTAAGGAAAAGCTGGGCGAGCGCACGCCTCTACACTTGACACGGATGTGGATCGGCCGCGAGGGAATAGGAATCGAGGCAGTCCTAACCTCGAGTCAGCGTGCATTGACCCGATACCCCGAAGGAGCGGCCGCCCATGTTACCCTCACTACTGCCAAGGGGTGGCCGCCGGAAAGTGTAGGTTGGATGGTAGGGAGGTTACGTGAAGTTCCCCTACAAGGTTATCGGAGTAAGAAGGGCCGTTGGACTTTGAAACGGCTCCAAAATGGCGAAGGGTTCTCAATTGACTTCAAGACACAACGGAGGGATGGAACGTTCGAAGCAACAGAGTTGCCTCCTAAGGGCACCTATGCCATGAGGGCAGTGCTGACGGACCCGGGTGAGTCAGATTACCTCCTAGCGGAGGTGCCAGACAATTTATGGCCCAAAAGCGACGGTGAGGTTGGACGGATGCGAGACGCCGAACCTCTAGTGATAGCAGTGCAGCCGGGGATGCGCTTGCCAAATGTAAAACAGTATAAGCTACGACCTGAGGCCGACGTAGGCATAGCACCAGTGATTCAATCCCTAGTGGAACAGAAGATTATCGTGGAAACTAACAGCCCATGTAATACACCAATTTTGCCAGTTAAAAAGCCGTCAAAGGACAAATGGAGGTTTGTACAGGATTTAAGGGAGGTGAACAAGGTGATACAGGGCATACACCCACTAGTTCCAAACGGAGAAACCCTCATGATGTCAATTCCACCGGATGCAACATACTTCACGGTCATCGACCTTTGTTCTGCGTTTTTCTCTGTGCCCATCGCGCCTGAGTCACAATACTTATTCGCTTTCACCCATAGGGGGCGCCAGTATACTTGGACAGTACTACCTCAGGGGTTTTCAGATAGCCCCACTCTGTTTTCCCGGGCGCTGCACCGCGACCTGGCGGATGTGGAATTGAAGGGAGGGTCAGTGTTGCTGCAATACGTTGACGATTTGTTGATTTGCTCCCCTTCAAAGGAGGCGTGCGAAATGGATTCTTTGGCCCTATTAAAGGCCTTGGCGGCCAAAGGCCACAAAGTAGGCAGACCAAAACTTCAGTTTGTGCGGCAGGTTGTAACTTACTTGGGACACGCCATTTCGCATGGAAAACGAGAATTGGATGCTGGACGGGTGACCGCTATCATGGAGCTGCCTCGCCCTCGCTGGCAACGACAAATGCTGCGCTTCCTAGGTATGACGGGTTACTGCCGCACTTGGATACTTGATTTTGCGCTGCTGGCTAAACCACTGTACGAGGCGACCAAATCAAATGCCCCGGACCTATTGATATGGACGGATGAATTGAGGCGATGTTTTGACGGGCTGAAACAGGCGCTGGTTACGGCACCGTCATTAGGACTCCCGGATTATGCGAAACCATTTACCCTTTACACTCACGCCGTGGGAGGTTTCGCCCAGTCAGTTTTGACACAGACCCATGGGGATAAGGAGCGGCCGGTGGCCTACTTTAGTAAAAAGTTAGACCCGGTCGAACAAGGGTTTCCAGTGTGCTTGCAAGCCGTGGCAGCGGCCAGGTACGCAGTAGAAAGAACAGCGGACATTGTTATGGGACACCCAGTAACGCTACGGGTACCACATTGCGTCACTTCGCTGTTGTCACAGCGAAGCACACAGCATTTGTCTAACACTAGATTAATGCAATACGAATCCGCACTGATCACTGCAGCCAACATCACGATCGAACGTTGCACGACGCTCAACCCAGCCTCACTGATGCCCACTCCTGAGGAGGGCGAACCTCATGTGTGCTCCGACGTTGTGCAGCTAGTCTCCACGGTGCGATCGGATTTAAAGGACAATCCCTTAGAATACCCCGACTGTATATATTATGTCGATGGATCAGCTAGGCGCGCATGGGACGGGTCTCTGTTGTCCGGGTACGCCGTGTGCTCGGATAGCGAAACGGTAGAGAGCGGGCGTCTTCCACCTACATTTTCCGCACAGCAGGCGGAGCTGTGCGCCTTGACCAGAGCGTGCAGCTTGGCGGAAGGCCTTGCCGTCAACATTTACACAGATTCGGCCTACGCTCACGGCGTAGTCCACGATAAAGGAGCCATCTGGAAGATGAGAGGTTTTCTCACATCTGCCGGTTCAGTGATAAAGAACGGCGCGCTGGTAGAAGGGCTCCTCCGAAGCATTTTACTTCCCCGCGCTATCGCGGTAATTAAGTGTCGTGGCCACCAAAGGGCGGACACTGACGTTGCCCGGGGCAACGCAAGGGCGGACGAGGCGGCAGGAAAGGCCGCCAACCAACAGATAGAACGCAACATGCCGATGGTGACACGAGCACAGAAGACAGCCGCACAGATTGCTGACATACCGACTGCGGGACCACCCGCCACACCAACTAAGGACGATATCATAAATTTGCAAAATGCTGCACCGACGGCCGAACACGAGGTCTGGCTCAAACGAGGAGCGATACGCCCTGGGCCAGGGGAAATGTGGACCCTTGATGAAAAACCTATAGCACCCCAGGCTTTACTGCCCTGGCTGGCACGCATGGCTCATCAGAATGGTCATGTGTGCCAGAGGGGGGTGATGGGACAGATAGACTACACTTGGGCAGCGCCAGGACTGTCACGGATTGTATCCGAAGTGTGCCGATCGTGTGTGGTCTGCCAGCAACACAATAGAGGGGCGCCACCGAGACATGCACATGATGGGGGACGACCCCCGCCTAGTGGGCCGTTCGCAACTATTGAGTTCGATTTTACAGAATTGGAACCAAGCATGTCGTTTCGCTATGTGTTGGTAATCGTAGATACGTTCACCAAATGGGTCGAAGCATACCCATGCGTCAAATCCGATGCTCCGACAGTAGTGAAGCGCCTCGTGCGGGATTTTATGTGCAGATTTGGCATTCCCCAGATAATTTCGTCAGATCAAGGAGGCCATTTCACGGCGCAGGTGGTTAAGGGCATTCTGAAGGCGTTGGGCGTTAAACAATCCTTCCATTGCGTCTACCACCCACAGTCCTCAGGACTTGTGGAACGAACGAACAAGACTTTAAAGAATAAACTAGCGAAACTTTGCGCAGACACAGGCTTGAGGTGGCCAGAGGCTCTTCCGCTTGCATTGATGAGCATTCGTTCCACCCCGGGTCGCACTACGGGCCTTTCCCCCCACGAAATATTAATGGGACGACCTATGAGCTTGCCCGTTTCAGCACCAACAGACATGTCCACCCTTGCTTTGCCAGTAATGGATGACATGCTTTTGAGATTTTGCATAGGCTTGTCGAATGTGGCACGCAGCATCCATGCTCGAGTACGAGAGGCGCTGCCTGAACCAATAGGCCACGCCATCCACAACTTTCAGGCCGGCGACTGGGTGCTCGTGAAGCACTTCACCCGCAAGGCTGCTTTGGAGCCACGGTGGAAGGGACCATTCCAGGTGCTACTGGTCACACCGACGGCAGTCTTCTGCGAGGGTAAACCTTCGTGGATCCACGCCACCCATTGTAAGTTGTCCATCCCCGCACCACAAGCCACACAAGACACCGCACCTCACATTGCTGCAGACACCACACCTCACACCGCTGAAGACAATGCACCGTCTAGGGCACCACAGTCTCCTAAGGGCGGCGATGACGGTCATGATGATGGGAATTCTGGGCAGCTGCCTAACAAACCCCGCCAAGGATAGGCTTCTGCAGTTTAACCCACTGAGAGAGGATCTCCCCAAATACCCAGGACACGACAACTACACGTTATTTAAACTTTACTCCGTCAAATACATAACGGCTCCCCGGGGACAGGGGATAGTAGTACATTGCTGTGAGTTGGAGACACATTTCAAGTGGTTATCTGTAAGATGGATGGAAGCCATGGTGGTACATAATGGGACACCACAGGCACGCATGACAACCCCACGCATAGTCTTAACTAAAGTTAGACAGGTGGAAAATGGAAGGTTTACTGGGACCGTGAATAGTCACGCCGCCGCAGGATATCAATGGGGCACGGGCATCGACAATACTACTCTCCTACTGTCGCATGCCCTCGTCGGCCCACACACCACGATAATACTTGAATGTGGAATATGGCCCCCGCGCACGCTGATTAGAAGGAACAAAAAGAGGGGAGAGACCCAACACCAATTCCGGCCTAGTTGTGCCGCCTACGTTATTAAACCCCCTCCTGCCCAGGAAGTAAGAAGGAAGCCAGAGGAGAACACATACTGGAAGGTCGCACGGCATATGGCCACAGTACAGAATAGGACACAGTGTTGGATGTGTATGCACCTTCCCCGCACCAGCACAGCAGGCATACCAATGGTAGTGTTACCCCTATCACTCAATGATTTGTGCTCGAAGCCACTAGATACCAAATGCATTAGTACAACCCTGACAAGCCAAGGTTCTGACGGAACTGCGTGTAAACGAGTTTTCCAGTATTCACCCCCCATCCAGTCCCAACACTTTGAGGAACGTCCGGCGCCGGTCTGGGTTAAACCGGCTAGGGGGGCCCTCTGCTTAGAAGGAAAGGGCCAAGTAATGGTAGGCAAATCCGTGTGTAGAGATACCCTTCCCGCGGACCCGAGAAAAGGGAAACACACGCTCCTAGTGAACGTTACAAGCTCGCCCTTGCATAACCTCACACACCTCCAGTTGGCATGGAAAGGGGAAAACGGGACAAACACTATCCCAGGTCTTCTCACTTGCATGACCACCCATTTAGTGGCCCCGCACGGGACCATGTTTGTATGCGGGAATAAAGCTTACCCGTATTTACCTGATAATTGGGGAGGAATTTGCTATTTAGGATCAGTTTTCCCAGAGATGGAAATGCGACAGCACTTGCATAATACCACCGCACTCATAAGGACACAACGAAGCACCTATTGGCACGACGACGACACCACTACTTTACACGGCGCTGATTGGGAGAAAGCCGTTAGCTTCTTCTTCCCATGGGCTGGGACGGTCATGAACAGTTACCGCATTGACAAAATTGCGTTAATCTTAGAAACTGTGGCCAACGCCACCGCTACAGCACACGACGAAATGTTGGACACAGTTGTCCATCTGCGTACAATGGTTATGCAAAATAGGGTTGCATTAGATATGCTATTGGCAGAACGAGGAGGGGTATGTGGGATAATTGAGGGTAAATGTTGCACTTTTATTCCTGACCCCTCACAGGGTGTCAGTGCTGCTATTATAACGTTAAGGGAAAGCGCTCACTCATTGACAAGGGATCGCTTGGATCGGGAAGCCTCCCACCAGTGGCTTACCGACTGGTTCAAAGGGTGGACAGGCACAATTGTAAAGTGGGTACTAACCGCTTTGGCAATAGTCCTTGGAATCGTGGTTAGTTGTGTGATAATCAAGGCTTTAGTCCTTGCGTGTGTGAGGAAGTTTTCCACAGGATGGACACTGAAGACGACACCGGAAAAGGCCATGGTGATGATCGACCAGCGGATCGCGGGTCCGGATGACACACCAGCTGTCAACTCAACTGCCAGTCGCGGATCCTGGAACGACGACCTGAACGAGTCCCTGGGCCGCGACAATGAGATCTTCGCTTCCGAAGATTGTTCTTCCATTGCTGATATTACCGATAATGATGTCGAGTACACTTATGCGGACCTCGAAGCATTTCAGGCTACCAGAAGGCCGTTTAAACTGGGCCCCGACACGTCGGAAGAAGAAATCGACGATTTCCTGAAGGATTCCTCTCGTTTCTTCACGATATGCCATGCCGTGGCTATGACTATGGGCCGTCCACTCCGCAGGCCTACGCCACCTGAAAATAATGTTACTGATGATGTTACCAATGATGATGTGGGCCACTTGCGAGGGTCCCCGGCTGATGTTTATGTTTCAATGCAGGCTCTGCCTCTCCATGTTTCACGAGCTCACCTTTATGTCTCACAAGCCCACAGTGAGTCAAACGCCACTGACCCAGTTCGGAATTTGGACCCAGCTGTGAACCCAAGCCCGGATGGAGAGGAACTCGATCGTGAAAATACTCTGAGTTCCGAGTCTGATTGTTTTGGAGATTCGCCCTTGAATAACAGCGAAGCAAGCAGCATCGCCTCGGACGATCTCGACTTTGACCCAAAGGAAGTTTCTCTCCCACCTTTGGATCGTTATGCTTTATTTCATGGCCATAGGTTTGAGCCACCTGATACTGACGATGTTGTGTCTTCCCCAGATCACCAGCACGTAAGAGACCTCATGAACATGAATATCGATTGAGCGCTGAAGATCGACAAGGATTTCACTTGGGGAAGCCTGGGCGAGCTCCAGTTGGGGAGGAGTCCGGCTGCACCTCTGTGGTCCAAGGGTGGGTCGGAGATCTTCCTGGGTGTGGACCCCGGTGGAACCAGAGGTCTTCGTTGTGGATTTGGCGCGCTATTCGATCTTCATGTCTCTACGGTCTCACCTCATACACCCATCTACACCCGACTTACATCATACATCCACTTACACCCACTTGCACCCACACACCCGCGGATCAGCCTGCTGGGTTCGTTGTGCGGTACTGGGTACGGGACATGCTCACTGGGCTGCATTCGTGTGGTACGTTACGTTTAGTTACACTCTCTCTCTCTCCCACCTCTTTTGGTGGATTTTGTGTGCCATTTGATCACTCTGCTTTTACGGCCTTACATTGCATACTCACATACAGACGCGAATCATCCTACTGAGTTTGTGTGGTGCTTTGGTACGGGACATTCTTACGGGGCTGCCTTCGCGTGATATGTTGAATGATTTTTCTGTTTTTGTTTGAAATAAAGGCCTTTGATTGGCTCGTAGATAACTTTGTATCTTAGATCCAAAAGGGCGGTATGTAGGGAGCTGTAATGCCCCTCCCCCTTTGTATATCCTTGCTGCTTTACCAATTACCAAGTATAACCAATTATATGTTTTGTTTTGACTTGCTACTGTACTCTTTCATGATACTGAGTTCTTTCTACTGCATTGAGGATGTGTAATATCCTAATAAGGAGTTCTCTGCCTTTGTGCTCTGGCCTGCGTGGGCGCAATCTCTAGTTCCCCTTTCCAGGCCTTGGAGGCAACTCTTATCTCTCTTTGCCTGTTTCCTGTTTTGCCATTATCTTGCAAGTTGACAGTTTTACAAGTGTCCACTCCCCTTTGTACTTTCCCAAGCCAGCTGCTATACAGAAAGTTGTAAACATGTTGTCACATAATGCTGACCATCTCCTTATCAGAAGCTAACCCATGACTGGCCTTGGATGAACTTCCTTTAATTAACTGAACAACAGGATGGGACTATGGTGGGGGACCCAATGAGCCCATTCTGTCTCTGTGTCTTGTGAGCTAACTCCACCCCTGACTTTCCTTTATATAAAGCAATGTTAATTGAATTATTTCAGAGCATCTTGTTGTACTGTTGGTCATTCCTTGTGAGTTTCAATGCAACTTTGCTGTCCTCAAGCTTGAGTACTCGAGTTCCAATAAATATATCCGTTGCTCCTTTCTTCTGAGTTCTTCTGAGTCCCAAGTCCTAAGTCTCAATCCGACATATATATATGTATATATATATATATTGTTGCGGTTTTGAGAGTGTAAATATAACTTCATTAAAGGTTAAAGGTTTGCCCCCATAGTTAGTCCACAAGCAACACGTAGGCCCATTTTGGATATTAGTTATGTCATAGTATGTGTGAGGATCAGGCCATTTCCCTCGTATCATCTGCGTTGTGTAAAAGAAATAAGATAGGCCCCTTTCATTTTGCCTCCACCCTCCAAATCTACCTTGTTGGGCAGAATCCATCCCGCGCCCCATTTTGGCTATTGTACCTCGCATTAGGATGCTCCCTAGTCGAATGACACGAGGTAGGCCTGAGAGAGGGAGGAGCGTCGAGGTTGAAGCGGTGTCGAGGTTGAAGCGGTGGAGACAGCAGCGGTAAGGGCCACCAGCCAATCAGGGCTCGGGTGACATGGCGTGACAGGGCGTGGTAAGGGCGTGCCTATATGAGCGCACGCACAAAGCCCTTGAACAGGACTCGTGGGGGAAAGGGCGTGCTGAGGAGGACTTACGCAACAGCGCTCGTATGAAGAGGACTGTCGGAGGACTGAAGCGAAGGACTGCCTTGTCGGGACTTCTGCGGGAGAGGCGCTTTGCTATTGAACTTGCATTGGGAGCGCCTATGAACATGTATTGGGAGCGCCTATGAACTTGTATCGGGAGCGCCTATGAACTTGTATTGGGAGCGCATATAGCGCCTGTTCATCTATTACGTACGCGGCCGTGACCGCAAGTGTAACCGCCAAGCCCAGCTTACCGTTCGCCCCGTAATTGTCCGATCCGCGCCAACGACCCGCGGGGAGCTTCTGCAGCCCTGACCATCTTCTTCGCGGTGCGAGTCGGGGACCAGAGCGAACTGCCTGGACATCATCCCTGGACCATCAACCTGACCATCTGCAATCCCCGTGTGAGTGTGTCTGAGTGTGAAACGGGCCCGTGTCCTGGGATAAGTATAAGACTGTCTAAGGCTGCACTGTGTGTGTTCGGTGTACAACCGAGGCCATTTCCCCGTGGAAAATCAGGCCTACGTGTTGCTTGTGGACTAACTATGGGGGCAAACCTTTAACCTTTAATGATATTATATTTACACTCTCAAAACTGCAACACTGCACCCCTCCTTCGCCAGGCTCGTCTCCGAGCCGAACCCACACAAGTGAGTATGACCGGTTTTGATGCAAGGGTCAGCAGGCAACAGGTAGCAGAGTGCAGCGCAAAAGGGTATCAACGTGCCGCAGCACTGCTCAGGGTTCCTGCACACTCCCCTCAACAAAAGATATGGGTCCATGGGTGCGGAGGAAAGACAAAGCAGAGAGTTTAGCGGGGGCAAGGGCGCAAAGGTACACGTCATGCAAGGCAATGCAATATGGGAGGCGCAGGAGAGCGAGCAGAGAAAGCTCGTCCCTAGCCGTACGTAACCCCCCATGTCAGCCTACACTACCCTTTCCCTTCCCCGTATTTACACAATTTACAATTTCCGTTTCTATGTCTGTCTCCCATATCCCCCTCTAAAACCAATTCGTCAGCCAATCCCTCCTAAGAAGGAAGAGATGGAATACACACATTGTCAAACTCCGTCATGATGCGTCTCATATTCCAAACATCTGCAAAACCTGGTGTGGAGTCCTGTCACCCTGGTGAGTGGATGTGGATGGTGTGAATAGAGATATCGGTATCAGCCTACAACCCTATTTAACGCCGTCCGGAAGGAACGTCATAGCCCCGGATCCCGTCGGCTAGTCAAAGACAAGGGGACTAATCCCCCTTGGTAAGGGGAGACGGCCGACGAGGAGATCCGCAACAATATATACTAGCAAAAGTACCCGGCATTGCCGGGTAACAATGAATGGCTTCCTTGCGGGAATATGGAATATGATATACGCAATCTGGGTCCATCATCTAGATCGAATTTTAAAAATAGATCACAGGTACAGTGGACTCTGAAGCAGTGGAGTGACACCCTATCCCATGGAAGTTACACTCACAAACTGCTTACGAAGTACCAGGCTATGCTTCTGCAATTTAATAAACCATTCGTGTAAGACAATGACATTATTTTGCTCCTTCAGCTGACAGTTTTGTTCAGTTTCAGTAACACGCACAGTAACACACACACACACACACACACACACACAGTAACACACACAGTAACACACACGCACACAGTAACACACACGCACATAGTAACACACACACACACACACACACACACACACACACAGTAACACACACACACACACACACAGTAACACACACATACAGTAACATACACACACATACAGTAACATACACACACATACATAGTAACATACACACACATACATAGTAACCCACACACACACAGTGACACACACAAACATTGTAACACACACACAGTAGCACACACAGTAACAGTGTTTGAAGCTTTACCGATGGAAAGTCACTCCTGCCTTTTTTCGTCCTGTTCGTCACGATTTGTGCACCCGTCGGCAGCACAAGACGGAATTTTGCCTTAAAGTACAGTAACACACACACACACACACACACACACACATACACATACACATACACACACACACAGTAACACACACACACACACACACACACACATTAACACACACACATTAACACACACACACAGTAACACACACACACACAGTAACACACACACCGACACCGATATCATATATGGTATAGCAAGATGCATATAGCTATCACCGGTACCGATCTCGAAAAGCGAGATGCGTATATCTATCACCTGTACCGATCTCGAAAAGCGAGATGCATATACCTATCACCGGCACAGTTCTTATATAGCGAGATGCGTTTTACCTGACAAAGTTAAAATAAAAATCTTAACCGAATCAACAACGCCGCCTAGGCAACCATTCATTTCGTCAACCATTACATCAACCAACCACCCATCAACATGTCCATTTCGGCGATTGACACAGTTTATGGGATCGTTTTCTCACACGCCGACTCTATATATCTACCACCGTATATCTATCACCGGCATCGATCTCATAAAGCAAGATGCGTTTTACCTGACAAAGTAAAATTTTAAAAAAGTAACACCAGAACGAGAATCCCAGCCTCAGTTAAATAAATGCATATATACACTTCGTTATAAAATCGCAAGATATGGTAAATTTTGTCAGATTTCACTCCAGATTTAGACATTATTTAGTCTACAGCATGCAATTCTCATATCCAAAACCAGATTTTGATGATATGCTTCAATTATGTAATGGTAGTCGATCGTGTTTCCAAGGAAAGGCATGTTTGAGTAGGCCGAAACAAAATGGCGGCTTAAGAACCCAACGAGGTGCAGTGGGCTGACCAAGATGGCAGGCCACAATATTGGTAAACCACCACATCAGGTTTTTTTCTTATGAGCACCTCGTTAATCATCTTCAAAAAGGATGTTATAACACACCCAAATACCCAGTTTTCATCCTCGCAATATGTTGGAGGTCCAGGTGTATGCTTGCAAAGTTTGGGGCCGATAGGTTTCATGGTTTTGGAGTTATGGAGGCAACTTTGAGTTTTGCATACACTTGTGACAGTATCCGAATTTATCATCCATAATGGCGCACTGCTAGATGGCTCCTCCGGGGCTTGGCAGGCAATGTGGACATACGTGGCGATGACGTCATGACGTTTGCTCATTAGGTTGGAGCACCAAATTACAGATACAGTACTACTATATATATATATATATATATATATATATATATATATATATATATATATATATATATATATATATATATACAGTGATCCCTCGTTTATCGCGGGGGTTACGTTCCAGAACCCCCCGCGATAGACGAAAATCCGCGAAGTAGCGACCATATTTTTATTTTATTATTTATATATATTTTAAAGCTTTATGACCCTCCCCACACTCTTATTAACCTTTCCCACACTCTTATTAACCTTTCCCATACTCTTATAAACACTTCCTATACTCTTAAACACTTTTTACACTCTTAAACATACGTAATTTTAACAACATATAAAATTCTAATGGGTACTCACCATTGAAGATACTGTAGCGACCCATGGGTCCCCCAAGCCAGACCAGCATCAGAATCTCCTTGCTCCAGCCGGTGACGTCACCGGCGGGGACCCGCGGCGCAAGAGTGGCTGGTCACGTGACCTCCAAAGCGTGCCGCGCGTGCGGGTATAATCAGCTACACCTGTTGATCACGTGACCACCGAAGCACGCCACGCTTGAGAGGCGTGGCTTTCGGTTTCGGTTTCTGGTTGTGCTTTATAATGCAGCCCGATAAACGGGTTTTTCAGAATTTCAGTGTTCCCGAGTTGGTTTTGAGAATAAATATCTTCTCGGACGAGTTTGTGTCTTGCCCGTCATTTCGTCCGTATCAAGCAAGAGCCCCGGCTCTTCAATACTACAACTTGCGTGATGAAGATGATGATGAATTAGCTGTGCAGTACTGATGACGATGAAGGTGATGACGATGATGAATGTACTGCACAGCCAGAAAGAGCATTACAGTTACCCATACGTGGGTAACTAGCGCAAGTGGAAGCTGCCGCATCTGCGTTTTCCATACGCACGCACGACTCTTTGTCTCTTTGTCTACCCTTCTACTGTACACTATGTACAGTATTTTATTTCTTGTAATATGTTTTAATTACTGTATTTTTCTTATTTTTTTACGTTTTTTACTTTTTTAGGCTAGAAAATGCTTATTTTACCACAAAAATATTTAAAATAATAGTATATAAAAATACATTTATACCGCAAAATCCCACGATATAGCGAAAAATCCGCGATATAATTTTACATATACTAGCGAGAAAAACCCGCGATGTACCGAAGCCGCGAAAAGTGAACCGCGATATAGCGAGGGATGACTGTATATATATATATATATATATATATATATATATATATATATATATATATATATATATATATATATATATATATATATATATTGTTACGTTTATGGGGGGTAGGCAATGCAATACCTTAGGGCCAAGTAGGATTGTGTCGGGTAGTGTGCTCCGTCGGTTGTGAAGAAGAAGAAACCTGTAACTAAGTCAGGATCCGTTAGACCGGATGTCGTGTAAGAGTGTATCTTTGTCCCCATGACGAGGGCTGGGGTTATGTTAATTAGGTAGGGGTCAAGGGTAAATCCCCTGTATGTAAATGGCCTCTCTAATGTCTCCTTTGTTCATTATGACACAAACCACACCAGCCATGCACGCTACACCTAAAATAAGCATTAAATAAGTAACCGGAACCAAGACATTGAAAACTACCACGGTTCCGCCAGCCGAGCCATCACCAGGGCACAAGAGGTGCGTGAGGCCACGCCCCGAAGAACGATTGGTCAGGACGTCCATAGAGCGATGAGATGGGACTCACTGATAGGAACGTGCGCGGACGTCATCGGATGACGTAAGAGCCAGGGGAACAAAAGAATGGTGTCCCCGACATTTTCTCTCTTGTGTAGGGGCCGTCATCACGAGCAGTCAAAGTTATATCTCTTGCGCTGGGTTTGTTTGTGAACGGTCGCACTTCCCTGTCGCCCTTGGAGTTCGGGCTCGCTCTTGGTATTGGCATTCGCACAGCACACTCTGTTCCTGACTTTGTGGATGTGATTGCGAGGGGATGCATCCTGTCCTTGGTTCATTGATGCTGACTTTGTGATGGCTCAGGGTGGCTGAGAGGCTTCGGAGCATTGTGGAACGTGGGACGAGGCCCTGCTCGTTTCATGTTTACGGTTGGTGGGCGAAAGGACTTTGCGCCAGCACTTGTGTTTCCTGCGCAGGGACGCGGGACCTTTGACGGCCCCAGACGGTCATGGACCGCAAGCGGATTGCAGGCAAACCCACCTCACAAACACTACGCATTATTTTCACATTTATTTTATCATCCCCTTGTGTTATATACGAGTCTGTATTGGGTGCTCCATTTAGGAATCTTGGTTTTATTGTGCATTTATTTGTCCCTGGCATGTTATTTGTCCTTTGAAAACAACATAATAGACTGACTGAATAGATAGATTGAAAGAACCACCTTTAGAGGCCATTTTTCCCTGCAGAGCAGGGGTTGGCCTTTTTTGGGCACCATGGCCCCCTTTTTGATGCAATGTTTTATGACCAGATGCCCTTCCTGACACCAACCCTGTTAGTTGCGTTTTGCGACACACAGGGAATTACCAGTGAACTGGTACTCAATTTGCCGACCTCGGAAGGACGACAGGCTGAGTCAACCCCCCTGGCGTTAATTCAGCGATCGACCAGGATTCAAACTCAGGATCCCAAGCCGGCACCCTAACCGCTAAGCCAACACCTGGCTTATATAGATGGATTGAAAGCACGAATCAAATTTAGATTGAAGGAAAGATTGCCAAAACAGACCAAATTGATCGACGCACAGACCAAATGTGAATTGAAGATGAGATTGCTGCAACGGATTGAATGGAAATTGAAAGATAGATAGTTGGAAATGGGGTGACGCCACATCGGGAATACATAGACTAAACTAATCACAACGCATGTTCCCATTCCCGAACTAACCCTTAGAGAATGGGAAAAGGGTTACCTTACATCGACTAAGAAATAACTATCTCAGCATTCCTAAAGTGCCATCGTGCACTTACCTTTTTTTAAAACTCCAAATGAGAAAATGTTTTTCCCCCCAACACTTTCAACATTGATATCCAATTCTTCTGCGATTGTCCAAAATTAGTTGTTCACCACATTTAATGTTTCATTGAGTGACTGCAGTGGATGTTAGAATGCTTGAACGTTCTCCTCCCTTTCACGGACATATTTGAACTCGCTGACACATGACAAACATGCTTCACCAAACTGTGCAGACAATGTCTGGTGAATCCCAGTTGGTTATATGTTCTCCTTCACAAGCAACTTGATGATCCACCCCTGTTCTACAGCACATGTGACAATGCTGGCCGCCATTTGAGTTTTACCATTCTTTATGTCACTTCCTGTTGAACTTGCTCAGGGTAGACTATATAATTGTGCACAATTTCAGCAATGAATAACATTATATGTTCGACAATTCAAATAAGTCGATGCCAACCATGAATTATGAACTGCCCGCTTAGTACTACTACTACTACAACTACAAATCTGTATGCCTAGTTAAGGGGTGTAGTGATCCCAATGGGAGGGGTGTTGACATTTTTGCACTTAGTTCCCTTCAGACAGGGGCAAGGTTAAGTTGGTGTAAGAACTTTGGGAATTCTGGCTTGGTGCCAGTGATAGCATGCCTACTCTTCACGAAGGACACCATGAGATCTTTAATATCCACCAATTAATGAAGGCAGATGGGACGCCCGCTTCATGCCCATCCAAGGGACGGGAATACTCATTGATAAATCACCCTGCCTGTGAAACACCGGGATGACAGATTTGGCTGGGCTGAGATTCAAATCTAGGCTAGAAGGCTTAGAGGTGAGTGTACATACCTCGAGGTCTAGGCCATCGTACCAGTCAGAGTTTCCTGTTTAGTACCTTCCTGGGAGGCCATTTGTCATGTATTCTCTCAGTATTTTGGCTTAGTTTGGTCATGATAAGAAATTACCATGACACAGCTGATCTGGACATGCACAGTGTGATCTTGGCATGCTATAGAAGCCATCTCAGACATACTTAAATAATTAAAACTTCATAGCTTATTTAAATACTTAAACCTCAGCTTCAGAAGCTTCACCCAGACCCCACAAGGAGATCTATGGTGGCCCACATGACTCGTGCTAGAGTGCCCCTATGGTGGCCCACATGACTCGTGCTTGAGTGCCCCTATGGTGGCCCACATGACTCGTGCTTGAGTGCCCCTTTTCTCACGCGAACTGGTCACCCTGGTCAAACTGACTGTTGAATGATAAAATATGAAAGCCTTTTAACAGTAGAAGCAGTCCCTCTGAATGAAAGACACAAGTCTTTCGATACTCTGTTGACACCTATCATTCATTTATTACCTCTGCTACCAAAGGTGGACGTAGGATATGTTTTTCACCCCTGTCTGTTTGTTACTTACTAAAATCGAAGATTTTTCAAGTATATTGGTTGGTTTTGTGCATTATTACTTCGTAATTTTTACACTTTAACAAGTATGTTGATCACTCCGGTTTGTGTGTGAGTGTGGGTGTTTGTGTGTTTGTCTGTCCGCTCACTTATACTTGCCTACAGTTCACAATTTTAAACCGATCTTTACGACACTTCACCAAACGGTAGAGTTGGTAGTCCGACAGAATCCTATTTATTTTTGAGGTCAAAAGGTCAAAAGGTTAACTGAGGCCAAAGGTCAACAACCTTTTCAAATTTCTAAAATCTTCCATTTTCATCCGATTGACTTTAAATTTGAATAGGCTTTACATATAAGCTAACTGAATTCAATCACCAACTATTTTTGAGATTAACATATGCCAAAAGGTCAACATAGGCCAAATTTCTAAAATTGTCAATTTTCATCCGATTAACTTAAAATTTGAAGAAGATTTGCATATCAGGTCACTGAATTCAACCACCAATTATTTTTGAGTTCAAAAGGATACTCTGCTGAGTGCCATTCTACTTTGTTCTCTTTTTCCAAGTGTCACTCTAAGTG
This sequence comes from Myxine glutinosa, assembly GCF_964187855.1. Taxonomy (NCBI): domain Eukaryota; kingdom Metazoa; phylum Chordata; class Myxini; order Myxiniformes; family Myxinidae; genus Myxine; species Myxine glutinosa. The sequence goes on along the minus strand of NC_136262.1, from coordinate 60,304,035 downwards.
ATTTTTCATTCTGTCTGTTTGGTTGTTTGTCTGTCTGTCTGTCTGTCTGTCTGTTTGTCTGTATGTCAATTGCCTACAGGTCACAATTTTAAACCGATCCTCACGAGACTTTAGGAAATTATAGAGTTGGTTATAAGGAAGAAGCCTATTTGATTTTGAGGTCAACATAGGCCAAAAGGTAAACATAGGCCAAATTTCTAAAATTGGCAATAGTCATCTGATTTACTTGATTTACTTGATTTGCTTGATTTACTTGATTTACTCTACCAAAACATCTTGATTTACTTTCCGAAAAGACCGACTGGACAACCCTCCCATCCACTTTCTGAATAATCCTCTCCAAGAAGTTCTGTCACTCAAGCTTTTGGGTCTCACTATCTGCCATGATCTTTCCTGGAAAAAACACATTTCAAATCTGGCCTCCTAAGCCAGTCGCCGACTGGGCATCCTCCGTCGTGCGAAGTCCTTCCTTGGCACACCTGAGCTCCTCACCACATACAAGGCTTTCATCCGCAACTCAATGGAATACTGCTCTCCCCTCTGGGCTGGTACTCCTGCCTCACACCTAGCTCGCCTTCGCGCTGTTGAAACCAAAGCATTCAGGATCATTGGAATCTCCCGCGATGAAGCTAACTCCAAGGGCCTCTCACTCACTCACCGCAGGCAGGTTGGTGGTCTTTCCGTCTTCTACCGACTCCTCTCTGGCCTTGCCCCCCCCAGCTCTCTCTGGGCTCTGTCCCGCAAATATTCCTACAGGTCGCACAAGATCTGCCTGCAACCCTCTTTTGGTTAAACTGCCAAAATCAAGACGCTCTGCTCACCTTCACTCCTTCATTCCTCTTTTCTCCCGCCTCTGGAACAAACTCCCTCACTCTCTTCAATCCCACTCCACCCTCCAAGTCTTTAAAACAGCTTTTCACCACCATCTCTTATCTTCCCCCATCCAAAACCTTGATCTTTTCTACCCCCGCTAATTTCACCCCAATTCCCCTTTTTGAAATACCAACTTCTGTCCTGGAAGTCCTTGGTGTCCTTGTGCTTTATACTTCTCCCTCCCCACCCCCCCCCCCCTTCCCACGCCTCCTCCCCCCGGGCCCTATCCCTTCCACACATCTCCCTGCTCTCGGATGTTGTGTTTGTGTGCTTCCCCTTTTCTCCCCATCTTGTCTTCCGCTCCCTCTTTTTGTGTATTTTGTTTGTCTGGTCGATTTGTTTGTGAAGTAAATGTTAGCTCTTTCATGAGCCTCGATTCAGTATCCAAAAAAAAAAAAAAAAAAAAAAATTTGAACCACCAATTTTTTTGGAGGTCAACATATGCTAAAAGGTCAACAACTTCGGTGAAATTTCTAACATCCTCAATTTCCATCCGATTGACTTGAAATTTGAAGAGTATTTGCATATAAGATCAATTAATTCAACCATCAATTATTTTTGAGGTCAACATAGGCCAAGAGGCAACAACTTTTTTCAGGCATTTCGCAAATATTGTGCTATGCACGACATATTTATTGTTTCTTTGTTTGTCTGTCTGTGAACAAGATATCTCAAAAAGTTGTGGATGGATTCTGAATGAATTTGCTGGAGAGGGTGGGTATGTGACATAGACAAAATACTTAGATTTTGGTGAAGATCTGAATACAGATCTGGATACGAGAATTTTTACATTTTTGAGTGATTCTTCACCATTGAGTGTATATGGCCAAATATATTTATTTGGCTATATATATGGCCAAAAAGGATATATAGCATAATATTTCACAAAGTTGTGGATGGCTTATGACAAAACTGGGTGGATGAGTTGGGTAGGTGACAAGAACAAGCTGATTAGATTTTGGTTCAGGTCCGAATTCAGATCTGGCCAATCAGTGGAATACAAAACGTAAACTGTTCAGCCTGGCGGAGGTATGCTTTCTACCGAATGCCGTTCTCGTTCTCTTGTTTTATTCCCTCCCTGTGACCGTTTACCTTTTTAATGAGGCAGAAAGCCATATAGTAGACAAGCAATGAACATTGGGTGCAGCACCTTCATTTAGTGAACCGAGCTAAACCATAAAGTATACATATTTTATTTTTTAAATCCTCTCTTGTATAGTGTTCATGTCTATTTTTTTATCCCTCCTCCCTATTTTTTTACCTTATCCCTAAATCCTGTATGGTATTCAGTGCAGATACATTTGCTCATTTAAAAAAAATTTTTTTTAAGGGAGTGCCTTTTCTTTTAATATTAAGTATGTAAACTATTTACGAAATGTCAGAGGACACATTCATACAATCTAATTTGTATAACTGTGAATATCATCAGGCTGATCTAATTTGTGTCATCGTTCTGCTTTATCATGTCATGTCACAAAGGAAGGGGCTCATGCATTTCCAACCTGGAATGATAAATTATCAAATATTGGAGTGGGCACCTCGATCTGAACCATTTTGACCATCCTCGTTGTAATCAACTCAACCGTTTGGAGTGTCATTATTAATTCTGAAGACATTGGGTCTGACATTCTGAAGACATTGAAGACAACAGGAAGTGCCGTCCTTGGCAATTGATAAGACCGACAATAGAATATCATCTCAAGAGGAAAGAAAACCCTGCAACAGATTATTTGACAGAACAGAAAATACTCTTTCATCACATTAAACTTCTATGATTTTAATTACGTTTTAATGATAAAGGTTTGCACTCAAAATGCTTTAAGCAGGAACATTGTATAGAATTGGCAACGGCACTGATGGGCAGTTATTCACACAGTGAGTTCCACCATTCATGCAGCAGTCGGGCCCCAGATTGTAATTACCTGACCTTATCTTGATGTCGATAACCTTTTATAAGGTGTAACGCTCTACCCTTGGTGTCCCCATCAGTAAGTACACTGTGCCTGGCAGTATCACTTTGGCCATTTGCAGGGCCTCTATCAGCCCACATGTGCCAGCATCAATGAGCGGTGTTTGTGCAGCTCGTGACTCGGAATGATCGGAGCACACGGTGTACCACTAATTTCATCTCTCCTATTAATGCGTAAATTGATTGTGCTTTGGGTGGACAACAGGATACGAAAAAGCATATCTGTTTTTTGCAGTTCACCCATTATTTCGCTCATGTTATATGACCCGTGTAATGTGAGGTGGCGCATGTTCTGTGGTTCTTCGTTCGTATGCGGCACGAGGCTGCAGAGGAGCATCATTTGTTGAGGGTGCGACTGTGCCACTGATGAAGTGCCCTCTGCTGTGGTTATGGCAGCAATTTGTAATTTGGCCATGGTGCCGGCAATATTTCGCTTACTTTTTGGGAAGGACACCATGGGATCTTTAATGTCCACCAACTAATATTGGCAGAAGAGACGCCCGTTTACCATCCAACCGATGGACAGCACACACATTGATAAATCACCCTGACTGTGAAACACCGAGATGGCTGTTTATAGCTGGGTCAGGACTCAAACTCAGGCTAAGCAGTTTAAAAGTGAGTGTGCTTGTCTCTAGGCCATCCTTTTAGCCCAGGTTCTGTGGTTGTGTAATGTGATTTGGCCCCTATAGTGTGAGGCAGTGCGTGCAGATGAAGCGTTCATGTTATTTACTTGCATCACTGCTTAATTGTGTGTGCTTGATTTATCTGCCTCTTTTTTTGCCCACATTCTGGAAATGATAATTTACAGGCCTTAACCCATTTACATTATTTGAACAATTTTATGATTATCTCCCCAAGAGAGAAAGAGCAATATGCTATCCAGGACTTTGTGTACATGTGTACGACACCAAAGCATGCCATATAACATGTGTCAGCTTTGTCTGAATGAACTTTATTTAGTTGTCATCTGCTTTGAGATATTACACCATCTCAAGGTGAAAGGGGGAAAGCTACCTTCTCCAGATTTTGAGAATTATAGCTAAAGCAATGAATATATAATGCTCATTCTAACCACTGACTCACTCACTGACTGACTGACTGATATTAACATTCGGTACCTTACGGGTGTTGTAGCAAATTGAAATTTGGCGTGCCGACAGACATCGAAGCTTTTGCACCAGGGGGAAAAAAATCACAGAACCATCGGAAAGGGTCCGTAAATGAAAATTTACATTAAAAACCCTAAACACGTCTGTAAAAAAAAAAACCCTGAATTTATATTCTTTGTGTGGCACATTTCTGGCCCGTGTGTGGCACGGACACTTTGTGTGGCACATTTCCTGAGAGATGCCCTGTGCCAGTTATCAATCGTTCTAAGTGCAAAAACGAGATTCGGTCACATATTAGTTTGCCTGTCCTGAGATATGACCTGTGCCAGTTATCAATAGTTCTCAGTGCAAAATCGAGTTTCGGCCACATACGTGTTTGCCCGTCCTGGGAGACGCCAAGTGCCAGTTGTCAATCGTTCTCAGGGAGGGAAAGATTTTGGCCTGGCTAATGGGCGATGCTTGTGACACTGTGGAAGAGGGGCAAAGGCGTGGCCTCTAGATTCTAGAATGTGCAGCGCTTGTGACATGAGCTGAGCTTTATATGTAAGATTCCACTGCATAACAATGTATATATCATATCCACACAGCAATATGTGTAACTGCTGTGATAACTGTATATATAATCAAATACACACAGCAATGCATGCTCACATATTTATATATGCCACTTACTAGAGACCGTATATTGTACACCGCACCTTTCCTATGCCATCTCCAGGCATTGCAAATCGTCATTGCCGGGCACCGAAGGGGGCTTGGCAGTGACGCACGCTGAAAGGGAGTACTCAGTTTTCACTCTGGTTGTTTGTTTTCTTGCTTTCTTGTTTTCTTGTTTGTTTGTTTGTCCGGGCGATATCTCAGCCATCCTTTGAGCTCGGAAGCTGAAATTTTGGCACAAAAGTGAGCAAGCACTTTGTCAAAAACACTATTTTTGGTTTTTTGATTAATCAATTAATTGATGAGTTATTTAATTATTAGCGATTAATTAAGTATTTATTTATTTCCTTTCTCTTCTGGCCATGATCTCAGGCACCTTTTGAGTTAGGAAGATGATATTTGGACATGCCAATGACAAAGTGATTTGGCTGTAAAAGATATTTTTGATTTATTGATTAATCAATTAATCGATTAATTATTTAATTATTCGATTAATGACTCTTTTTTTTTTTTTTAGTTACAGATTCTGATGAAATGGTGATGAGTTATGTGTTCTATTAGCGAATTGATTAATTATTTTATTTTTTTGGATTATTATTTATTTATTTTCATTATTAATTATTCATTTATTTTATTTCTCATCTGGGCAATATCTCAGGCACCTTTTGACCTAGGAAGCTGATATTTGGACATGACGATGACCAAGTGATCTGGCTGTAAAGGCAATTTTTGATTTAGTGATTAATTAATTAATCGATAAATTATTTTATTATTCGAAGAATGACTTATTTTATTATTTTTTTAAAGTTACAGATTCGGATGAAATGGTGGTGGTTTACGTGTTCTATTACCCAATTGATTAACTATTTAATTTTTTTATGATGATTATTTATTTATTTTCATTGTTAATTAATTATTTATTTTATTTCTCATCTGGGCAATATCTCAGGCACCTTTTGAGCTGGGAAGCTAATATTTGGACATGACAGTGACCAAGTGTTGTGGCTATAAAGGATATTTTTGATTTATTGATTAATCATTTAATCGATTAATTATTTATCGATTAATAAATTAATTATTTAATTTTTGATGAATGACTTTTTAAATTAAATTTCTAAAAGATACATCTTCGGATGAAGCACTAGTGGTTTAGTTATGATATTAGCCAATATTGATTAAGACAATATTTTATGATTATATTTAATTGATTTTAGTTATACAATTAATCAATCAATTTGTGTACACTGTACACCTCTCCCTCCCAATGCAGCCTCTATGAGCTGCACTGCGGTATTGCCGGGCGCCGGAGGCGCCCCGGCAATGCCGCGCTGTAGGATATTTAATTATTTGGCATGGGGGCGGTGTACTTTGAATGTATCTGTACTTGTTTGAACATTTTTTTTTCATACAATTGGAATTCCTCATATCTGACCTGTTAATGAGGCAGTTTTGATGCACCAAGTAATTTTTACATCTCACCGCTATATATATATACATACTCGTTGCAAATCTGACAGCAACATTTACACAAAGATCTGGCCGCATTTCAGTATTTTTCCCTGAGTGTGGAACAAGTGCATGTGTGCCCAACGTGATTCTTGAGCGGACGTGTCCAGCCTTAGGATGCCAAACCACATAGTATATAAGTCGTGCCACCACAAGTGGATTGACGGAGAGTCCCTTGAGATAAATTGAACATGGTCCATTGCCCCCCCCCCCCCCACCCTCCTCCACTGGGGTAGTCCAGGAGGGTTGGAGAGATTTTGGACTTTACATCCGATTGTTCGAAATCCTTTTTCGAACAATCATAATTCCTAAATGCCATTCATTGTAGAGTACGTGTTTTGTGTCAGTGATATATAAAATAATTTTAATAACCACTTCTTTTATACGGGTCTCTTCTTCATCTACTGACAAGCCGTTGCTGCCTTTATGTATTCCAATCACTCCGCCGTGAGCGGTGAATGATGTAATCTCAAGCGTCACGCCGGGAGCCATACATATGAACACGGATGGAACCGTAGCCAGGCAGATGCAAAACATGCAGAACAAAACAATTTGATTGATTTCAATGCAAAGGAGAAGATCCAGATAAAGATGGGCAATCCTTTATAGCAAGGCATTTAGGAGTAAAGTAAAAATGACATCTATATATATAAAACACAGTGTGTGTGTGTGTGTGTGTGTGTGTGTGTGTGTGTGTGTGTGTGTGTGTGTGTGTGTGTGTGTGTGTGTGTGTGTGTAATGTTACCGATAGACTCCTAAACGGAGAGGCTTACGTGCTTGATATTTGACATAGACATGGCCATTGAGCGTGGGACGAACATGGCCGAACTCAAAATATTTGACGATCCATATTTTTTATTCATATTTACCTCAGCGCATTTCAGCGAAGTACCCGCTAATCTCAGCCGGTTCCAGAGCAGCTCGCTGATTCGCTCAGAGCGATCACGTGATGTTCCATTCCCGCCGCCAGACTGAATCGCTCAGAGCGATCACGTGATGTTCCATCCCATCACACGTCACTTCACCTTTTATGCGATCGTGTTTTGTATCGATTTTGTGCGATATGAATTAAATGTCTTTGAAACAGCTGTGAAACGTCTTTCCACAACCCTTCCGTAACCGATTGGAGCAGTTTCTTGCCGCACAAAACGAGATCCGCGAAGCAAGTTGGTCGAGTCATGCTGACCAAGATGGCGACACGGCGGCTTCACTTTTCACGGAGTATGAGCGTTCTATATATTTTCAATTCAGTGCGCCCATGATTTTTGGCATAGACATGACCATTGGGCCTTCACGGTGTAATTTGTGCGAGGCTTTTGTCCGAGTGAGCTTGAGTCGAGAGGGCGAATGTACGGGTTGGGAATGTACGGGTCTCCCTTCCCCCGCCCGGCAGCGCCGGTACTGGAGGACGTCACAGGATCGGTGAGTCTCCAAAATCCGCTTCGTGCTGTTGCGAATATGCAGGACTATGTCCGATTGTTGTGCTGCTCTCCGACCATGAGAACTGCAACGTCATTGTTGACTGGCCTTCCCTCCCCCTTCCCCCTCCCCCCTCCGTCCCCCCTTCCTTCCCCCTCCATCCTGCCCCCTCCACCCTACCCTCCCCTCCCCCTCCCCCTCCCCTTCTCCCCTCCCCCTCCATTTTCCCCCTCCCACCCCCTTTCCCCCTCCACCCTACCCCCTCCCCTTCTCCCCTCCCCCTACCTTTTCCCCCTCCCCTCCCCCACCCTTCTCCCCTCCCCCCATCTTATCCCCTCCCCCCCCCGTTCCCCTCCCCTCCCCCGCCCAGCAATGCCGGGTACTTCTGCCGGGTCCCCCCCTCCCCCTCCCCTCCCCCCTTCCCCTCCCACCCCTCCCCTTCCCATCCCTCACCCTCCCATCCCTCACCCTCCCCACCCCCCCTCTTCCCTCTCCCCTCCCCCCCATTCCCCTCCCCCTCCCCCCTTCCCCCCTCCCCCTTCCCCTCCCCCCCTCCCCCTCCCCCTTCCCCTCCCCCCTCCCCCCCTCCCCCCTCCCCTTCCCCCCTCCCCCCTCCCCTTCCCCCCTCCCCTCCCCCCTACCCCCATCCCCCCTCCCCTCCCCCTCCCTCCTTCCTCCCCTCCCTCCTCCCCTCCCTGCTCCCCCCTCCCCCCTCCCCCTTCCCCCTCCCCTCCCCCCTTCCCCCCTCCGGCCCCTCCCCCTCCCTCCCTTCCCCCTCCCCCTCCCTCCCTTCCCCCTCCCTCCCTTCCCCCCTCCCATCTCCCCATCCCCTCCCCCCCTCCCTCCTCCCCTCCTCCCCCTCCCCCCTCCCTTCCTCCCCTCCCCCCTCCCTCCTCCCCTGCTCCCCTCCCCCCTCCCCCCTCTCACCCCTCCCCCTCCCACCCCTCCCCCCTCTCACCCCTCCCACCCCCTCCCATCCCTCACCCTCCCCATCCCCCCTCTTCTCCCCTCCCCGCCGTTCCCCTCCCCTCCCGTTCCCCTCCCCTCCCCCGCCCGGCAATGCCGGGTACTTCTGCTAGTCAATAGATAAAAGGCTTCGTGCTGTCGCATCCTGTCTCTACCTTTACTTACCAAAAAGTATTGGGACGCACCCAAACTATAAATGAACCCTACTAACCTGCAGGTTCAGTTCCATATTTTGCCATAAAACACAGAAGCATGTGTTTTATGTGGAGGGGTGTTTGTGTCATGTTGGTTTAAAAACAAGCATTTTAAACAACTTCAGGATTGGTTTAAAAGCAAGGTGTAAAGTCTGTCATAGAATCGTTGAAAGCCAGCACAGAGGCTCGACTCAAACCCAATGGAGCCACATGTAAAATACAAGTGTTGATGCCCCAAAAGTTGTGATCATGGAACCTTAGAAAGGATAACGGTGTGGAGGGAGACTGTTCCACATCATTGAAAGGTTCACTCAAGCAAAGAGCTGTACTGTGCTATAATGTAACGTTTGTGAGCTCTAGTTGAAACATTGATTTGTTTTGTGTTTCACAGGCCGCCCCGCGCTTTGCCTAACATGAATGACTCTGCCATTGTAACCTCCTCCCTGTTGTCCTCGCCAAGTCCAACTCCCACAAAAAGGTAAGTTTTGTCCTTAAGTGCAGAGTAAGTAACCTTTCACTTTCATGTTTGTCCAAATATGTTGCAATGGGAATGGTTGTGAGAATTGTTGCCAATGAGGTGGGCAAAGGGGAAGTTATCACAATTTGCGTTCACACATCTCTTCCATAGACATACAATATCAGGCTAATTGTTTTTCTAATCGGACCGAGAATTTAAGTCAGCAATATATCATTCTGTTCAAAGCCAATAGATCCTTTTTTTTCTCCTTTAAAATGCTTTGGCAAACGCAATGGATAGATGCTGTGCTATTTCAATCACCTTTGAGAAACGCTGAAAGGATAAAGACATGTTATTGCGATGCTGTGGATTGTTCAGAAACTGGCCTTTAAAGGCACAAACGTTTGTTGCTTCACTGCTTAAAAGACAGCATTTCAGAGGAATGTCAAGGACAAAACTTACCTTTCACGAGCCTCGATTCAGTATACAAAAAAAAACAAAAAAAAAAAACCACAAGGTGTGGATTGGCAACTTTGTCCAAGGAGGTCAGACTGGTTAGATTTTCTCCGAACGCATTTAATGAGCCATCTGGGTTGTTTTTATTTACCATCCAATAGTGACATCGGAATTGTCCGTCAGCATAGTGACATGGGAATAAGAAACACATACACATTCTCTGAAGACATGGTAATTGTCCGAAAGGATGGTGCAGAGGGAGCGACCGACAGGATGGTGCAGACGGGATGGAGTGACTCGTATGTGTAGTCAGGTTCACTATGTTAACAAATATAATTTCGTTCAAAATTTTTGGATTAGCAAGCCTGTACATTTTTGGAATCATCAGAGCATGGAGAATCCGAAAATCAATGTTGGCATTTGCACAAACACCTGCATGGCCGCCATTTTGGATTTTCAAAATGGCCGCCATAAAATACATATTTTGCGCTATCTCGGCTTCTAGTCAACCTAGAGACTTAATTAAATATGCTAATCCTATGTTTTCTGGGTCAACGAATCCAATAAAGGCCTCAAAATAGTGCTAAGGATTATAGAAAAGCAACAAACAAAGGTAATTGAAAACCATTGTCTATATATTTGTGATATTGTAGCGGTTACCGCTGGATGCACACAATCGCCTTGCACCGGCCAGAACACGGCCAGACGCGCCTCTCCCGGGCATGCCCGGACTCACTGTTCCCGGGCACGCCCGAACCTCCCGGGCACGCCCGGTCTCGTCTTTCCCGGGCATGCCCGCTCTCGCCTTTCCAGGGCTCGCCCAGAGCGTCCGGGCATGCCCGCTATCGCCTTTTCAGGGCTCGCCCAGAGCGTCCGGGCATGCCCGCTATCGCCTTTCCAGGGCTCGCCCAGAGCGTCCGGGTATGCCCGCTATCGCCTTTCCAGGGCTCGCCCAGAGCGCCCGGGCACGCCCAGCCTCGACTTGCCAGGCCGCAGCCAAACACGCCCGGGCAGGTCCAGACTCGCCTTTCCAAGGCTCGCCCTTGACACCCGGGCATGCCCGGTATAGCTTTTGCCGGGCAAACTTCCCGACATAAATGTGTATATATATTGCTGCCCGATAAACGGGCTTGTCAGAATACCTGAGCTGTTTTGTTTCAATAAAGCAACTCGGACGAATTCCGTCTTTGGTCACGTCAATTCTTTCGACTCGCGTTGGAGCGCAGTTCCTTCAATATATCTGTATTACATAATACATGATATTGCAAGTCCTTTGAAGTTATAGGTATGGGTTTATAAAGCAAGAAAGCAGCCTTGTTAGTATCATATTGAACTATAAGTCCTATACACAGGATCTACGAGGTCTATACCGTTCAGGAATATGCTTTTACAGATCTTCATCACTGTCCTGAGTGTCATTTTCGCAAAGGTGTCTACGCAAATGCCAACATTAATTTTTGGATTTCTCATGCTCGGAATATTCCAAAAAATGTATAGTTTTGCTAATGTCCAAAAATTTTGAACGAAAAAACATAGTGAACCCGATTAGTGGCCGAAACTCGTTTTTACACTTGGAATGTGGGATAACTCGCATGTGGCATCTCCCAGGATGGGCACTCATATGTGGCCAAAACTCGTTTTTACACTTAGAACCAGTGATAACTGGTACTTGGCGTCTCCTGGAAGGTTATCGAGGTATCTCGTCTGGGTTTGTTTCTCAGTCTGACAATAAAACTTTTAGATTGGGAAAAATTAGCAGGCATGGCTTTTCATCACAAAGTCCGCTGCCCAGGGGAAGATCATTAAACTGCGTAACCTGTCTGACAGCATTAGTTGGTAAACATAAAATATCCCTACTGTCCTTTGACAAAAGGTATGTGAGTTATCATTGACTACCTGACAAATTCCAAATTCCTGCCAGCTTCTGTTGACTAGCAGTTCAGTCCAGCGGTTCATGAAATCATTGGACCAAGCATTCACGCCATACAAACTGCCAACTCCAACTTAATGGGACCTGGCATAAGGAGATGGAAATGTAAATTAATAGTTCCGAGATTTTTTCCTCGGCCCTGCCCACCATCCATCATCGCTAAGTCCGAACAGTTTGACGAGTCGTTATTTTTATTCTCCACTATTGTTATTCTCTACGAATCAAACCCAGCCTAAATAGCTCAAAGGAAACTGCACTTTTCCAGGACCATATTGTTTGGATGTCTGGCATGTCCAAAAAGTGTGATGCCATCTTACTGAGCTTCTTGGCAGAAAGTCACAACTGATATTCCGAATGGCATGAAGGTACTGATGATATGTACATAAAGGTCAGTATTTTGGCTCAAATGTCAAAATAATGACCTTTAGGTTCAAGTGAATCAATCCAACTTATCTTTAGAGTATACACACCAAATCCCATTTTTGGCTTTAGGAATGGAGTAAAGCTCCATGTGAATGCCCTCACCCCTCCCTCAGGATACTTTCCATTCTCCTTCTACATAACCCCGAGAATATTGTTTCATCGTGATTATCAATAACTCACAACTGCTGACATGTTAGATCAGGATCCTCAACGATGCCCAATTACTTGTCCTGAGAACAACGTACTTTTAAATAATATGGGGCCCCGTTGGTCCTTTGGACTAAATTTTCATTGGTCTTCACAACATTGTAGCATACCTGCCTGCCGGACTCAGGGTATTTTGGGTCATCTGGGTCTTTTGTGTCCTCGGGGACTTTTGGGTCCTTTGGGTCTTTAGAGGTGTTTGGGCTCTTAAGGATCGTAAGGGTCTTAAAGGGTCTTAAAGGGTCTTCATAGGTCGAAGGGGTTTCAGCAGTCTAAAGAGTTAAAAGGTACATTTCAATAGTATGTATTACATAATTAATTAATAAACGTACGTAAATTAATAGACACAAAAAGTATGCCACACACACACACACACACACACACACACACACACACACACACACACACACACACACACACCTCATCCATTTATAGTAGAATACGAGCCGAAACCCGTGGAACATCCACGGAAGGGAGGATGTGGTGTATGGATAGAGTGTACCATTATGGATGGCATAGGGGAGCGCTCATGGGATCTTCTTCTTCCGTTAAGCTCCAAATTTTTCTCTTTAAGTTAAGTCCAATCAGTCCTCTCTGCTCGAAGTGCTCAGGCCATGCCCTCCCGCTCTCATACTTTTATTTCCGTTCGGTGTAGAAAGAGATTGACATATCGTTCGTCTGTTTTCAGCTCATTATCTTTAAGCTTCCTTACGTCTCGCCACCTGCTACACCTCTCTGAGTTACGAGGATTTATGCAACGCACCCCGAGTATCGCAACGTCACTCCATTTAACTTTATTAAAATGACGATAAAGACGTTTCCTTATATATCCTAATTTAAAATGTTCAAGGGAATAAAAAGACCATTTGGTTCACACCACCCATGTTCACACCACTCGACTGTCCAACCAGCGGACGGCTCGCTTCGCCTTCGCCCAGCAGACGCCAATACGATGGCGTCGTAAGATGGCGTCGTATCGGCAGTTAATCGGATGCTTTTGGGCCCCAACGTCGGCTAATTCAGATTTTTCGAGTATGGCTGTACGTGCTAAACAAAGAGCACGGTTCGTAGATCGTAAATCCATTAGTGCCGTGGGCATCGGGTCACTGGGTGCGGCGTAAAAGGGATTACAAAGTCGAGTCCTTACGCTATTATTATATAGACTAGCAGAAACCCGTGGAACATCCACGGAAGGGAGGATGTGGTGTATGGATAGAGTGTACCATTATGGATGGCATAGGGGATTTGCTTGTCCGAGTAAGAGTTAGGAAGAAAGATGAGAATGAAGAGTGCGTATATGAACAACGTATTTATTGCAATCTACTTAAATGACAACGCTACGATATACTTTTGAAAAATGAATGGATTCGTAATAGGAATCGGCATAGCACCACTCTGGGATTGTCCACTCAGTGGACGGCTTGCTGTCGCCTTCGACGGTCCAATCAGCGGACAGCTTGCTTCGCCTTCGCCCAGCAGACGCCAATACGATGGCGTCGTAAGATGGCGTCGTATCGGCAGTTAATCGGATGCTTTTGGGCTCCAACGTCGGCGAATTCCGATTTTTCGAGTATGGCTGTACGTGATAAACAAAGAGCGCGGTTCGTAGATCATAAATCCATTAGTGCCGTGGGCATCGGGTCACTGGGTGCGGTGTAAAAGGGATAACAAAGTCGAGTCCTTACGCTATTATTATATAGATTGAATTATGGGTCAGGAATTTCTGCCTCACAGGTTTATCTACACCCTCAGCAGTGTCAATAATCTGATCCAAAAAGGCTTTAAAATATAATCATTTGAACATGCAAGTCCACAAAAGTAAACTTCTCCATCAAGTTTAGTTATATTTTGTAGCCCATCCATTTTGGGTAAGCTGTTAGGAAATGACTTTATCACACATGCAAGTGATATCTGAGGACGACGTACAATTTGTGTAAAGTCTGGAATGTTGTTTTGGGGCTGGCAGGACTACATGAGGGGGATAGAAGAGAGAGTGGAGTGCTCGAGGGGGTTAGGGAAACTGGAAAGAGGGGTTGGGGAGATTGGGAATGCATATGAGTATAGGGGAGGGAACAATCAATGGGATGGAGTAGTCAGGATTTCCACCATTTTTGGCATTGTTTATAAATGGATGACTCCTAATACTGCAGAGAACTGCAGTTCGCTCTGATTTATCGGCAGGATGGCCTATAGGTACGTACATGCCTCAAAGCTGTTTCACCTGGTTTTGAATCCCGACCCAGCTATAAACTGTCATCCAGGTGTTTTACAGGCAGGTTGATTCATCAGTGTGTGTGCCGTCCCCTCAGATGGACGTTCAACTGGGCGTCTCGTCTGCAAGCATCAATTGGTGGATGTTAAAGATCCCACGGTGACATTCATGAAGTGTAGGCGAGCTATCGCCAGCATCATGGCCAAATTCCAAATTTGTGCCCTGACTACCCAAGTTGGAGTGATGACCCGATCAGAATTTTGTTCATACTCGGCACAAAGACAATACATGAGTATACATATGCAGAAGATTTTGTTTTGTAATCCGACCAAAGATGGTGGACTGGCAGCCTTAAACTCCAAACAGCAAAATTACTTAAACCACGGGGGCTGTGACATTTTATGTCTTTTTAGCGACGTCGCAAGACGCTGGTCATAGAGTGCCCTCTGCTGTTGTTGTTCTTCTTCTTCTTGTTCTTCTTGTTCTTGCAGAGAAGACAAAACCTCAAAGCTCCACCCATTCTGGGAACCATAGCTCCACCCATTGTGGGAGAGGCTTCATATAAACAAATATCCACCATTTTATTAACTCGCATAGCTTTGAGGCCTGTTTTGTAGGCCTGTGGTGTCTTCCTCTCTCACACAGTTTTATTTGAAATCAAATTCGATATATCATTTCATTTTTCACAGTCGCTAACATAGTTTTAGACTCGGTTGAAAAAAAACGGGAAGAAAATCCGATGGAAGTTGCCCTTTATAGAACGAAATGAATTCTCAAAGGCCTGTAACTTCAAGTCCATTGAGATTTTTTTTTTTAAATCGCGGCATGGTCAGTCATACACCGCCCGAAATAAGAGACGGGAAAATGCTGAGATATATATATTTTGTTTAAATCGCGGCATGGTCAGTCATACACCGCCCGAAATAACAGACGGGAAAATGCCGAGATATATTAAAAATTCGTCCATTTGATGACAATCGTCACGATGAAATATTTAATTTATACGTCGTCACAATAATGTGGAGAGAGGAGCATAGCTTCGTTCACGTGTCGCCACATACGGGAAATTGCCGAGATATATATATTTTAAATCGCGGCATGGTCAGTCATACACCGCCTGAAATAACAGACGGGAAAATGCTGAGATATATTAAAAATTCGTCCATTTGATGACAATCGTCACGATGAAATATTTAATTTATACGTCGTCACAATAATGTGGAGAGAGGAGCATAGCTTCATTCACGTGTCGCTACACACGAGAAATTGCCGAGATATATTTTTTTTAAATCGCGGCATGGTCAGTCATACACCGCCTGAAATAACAGACTGGAAAATGCCGAGATATATAAAAAATTCGTCGCCACACACGGGAAATTGCCGAGATATATTTTCACTTTGCACAAAAATAACATCAAGTAATCGAATCAATAGGAATGTCCTGTGCCTATAACATCGACGTTATAGGCACAGCTGCATCTAGGCATTGTGTAACATCGACGCGGCTTTTGTTTTAATTAAAACTTTTTGGACTTGTTCTCTTTGTTTTTCATAGTCTCACCTTCAGGATTGTATTTAGGTTACAAAAATGTTTTATTCAGCTGAGAAGTACCGTTTATTTATTTATCAGAATTTATTTATTAGACGTTTATATATCAGAAGCTATTCGCGGGGGATATGTTCCCGGAAAATGCCGCGAATTGCGAAACCGCGAATGGTGGGGCATTGTTTCAAAGGAAAAAGGGGGATAGGTTCCTGAGTCGCAAAAATCCATGAATAGAGAGGAGAAAACCACAAATGGCGAGGTAAAATCCGCAAATGGTGTGGCAATTCCCGAGAATGTCGATGATGATCCGCGAAGGTCGATGAAAGTCCCAGAAATGGCGAGACAAAACCCAAGAATGTCAGCGATAATCCCGCAAATGGCAAGGCAAATCCCGAGAATGTCGACGATAATCCTGGGAGGTCGATGAAAGTCCCGGAAATGGCGAGACAAAACCCGTGAATGTCAACGATAATCCGCAAAGGTCGATGAAAATCCCATGAATATATGCTGCGGCATTGTTTCAATGGGGGGGAAAAGGGGATACATTGTAGGTTCCCGGCGGTTCCTGATTTATAGAGGAAATTTTTTAAAGTTTAAAATGTTTTCGACCGCAAATGCACATGATTACAGTTTTACAAAAAATGCTTATAAATAAATAAATAAAAACAACACCAGGTACCATTTCCAATTTATTGAAGGAATGTGCTTGCAGTTTATTAAAAGTGCTTAACCACACCGTACCATAGAAGTAAAAAAAAACACAACACCAGGTACAGCACCATTTCCAATTTATTGATGGAATGTGCTTGCAGTTTATTAAAAGTGCTTAACCATGCCGCACCGTGAAACAAACCCCTAAAAAAAAGTGGGAGGGGAGTGGGAGGGGGGGGGGAGGGAAGGGAGGGGGGGGAGGGGGAGGGTGGGAAGGGGAGGGGGAGGGGGGGTGGGGAGGGGGAGGGGGAAGGGAGGAAGGGGAAGGGGTAGGGGGGAGGGGGAAAAGGGAGGGGGAGGGGGAAAAGGGGAGGGGGAGGGGGAAAAGGGAGGGGGAGGGGAGAAGGGGAGGGGTAGGGTGGATGGGGAAGGGAGGGGGAGGGGAGGACGGACGGGGGAAGGGGGAGGGAAGGGGAGGGCCAGTCAACAATGACGTTGCAGTTCTCATGGTCGGAGAGCAGCACAACAATCGCGACATCGTCCTGCATCTTCGCAACAGCACGAAGCAGATTTTGGAGACTCACCGATCCTGTGACGCCCTCCAGTACCAGCGTTGCCGGGCGGGGGAAGGGAGACCCGTAGATTCCCAACCCGTACATTCGCCCTCTCGACTCAAGCTCACTCGGACAAAAGCCTCGCACAAATTACACCGTGAAGGCCCAATGGCCATGTCTATGCCACAAATCAAGTACGTGAGCGAGTTGGGCGCACTGAATTGAAAATATATAGAACGCTCATACTCCGTGAAAAGTGAAGCCGCCGTGTCGCCATCTTGGTTAGCACAACTCGACCAACTCGCTTCGCGGATCTCGTTTGTTTTGAAAGTGTGAATTATGTGCGAACGCGTAACTGTGAGTTTATGGCGGCAAGGAACATCACGTGATCGCTCTGAGCGAATCAGCGCGCTGCTCTGCCACCTGCTCAGATTCCGTGTATAATATTCCTCGCTGAAATGCGCTGAGGTAAATATGAATAACAAATATGGATCTCGTAAAGATGAAAGAAAAAAAAACCTATGTGGTGTGAATGGCAATGTTCCTCGCTGAAATGTGAAAAAACGCAATCGCTTTTCGCTCTGAAATACGTGCGAACGCGTAACTGCGTTTATGGCGGCAAGGAACATCACGTGATCGCTCTGAGCGAATCAGCGCGCTGCTCTGCCACCGCCTCAGATTCCGTGCATAATATTCCTCGCTGAAATGCGCTGAGGTAAAAATATGGTAAAAAAATATTATGAAATGTTTTTTTTTAGGTCGGCCATGTTCTTCCCAGGCTCAATGGCCATGTCTATGCCAAATATCAAGCACGTGAGCCTCTCCGTTTAGGAGTCTATCGGTAACATCACACACACACACACACACACATACACACACACACACACACAAACTGTGTTTTATATATATATATATATATATATGTTAGGATGTAGAAGGGATAGTTTTTGTGAAAATCCACTAACTTATAAACATGGGGGAAAGTTTGAAAAATTATAATCTGATATTTTATGCAGATTATAGCATATGTTAGGATGTAGAAGGGATAGTTTTTGTGAAAATCCACTTATAAACATGGGGGAAAGTTTGAAAAATTATAATCTGATATTTTATGCAGATTATAGCATACTAGTACTTGAGAAATACGCGTGCTACGCACGGGTGGGAGGCCAGAAGCAAACAGGCAATGCAGATACTGTGAATGCTAAAGCATGATCCCAATAAATTCCACATTCCTGTAGCACCTACAGTCGTACGTCAGACATGGACAGCAAGTTCGTGAAGGACTTCCATGAAAAACGTACCTGTTCGCAAACAAACGGGTACGTTCACGTAGAGAAACATAGCTCGTGGGTCCGTGGCGAATCTGCATATGGCGATGGCAAAATATCAGAAATTGAAGGCTTTTTTATTTTAAACGATTCATATAAACATCCGTTGAATCATATCACACGCAAATCATCAAAATCGAAACAGTATCTTTAGAATTTCAATAAAAGCCACATCACTGTTCATATCGGTAAATATTATTCCTTCATGTTTCAAATCGTGATCGATACACGATGATCGTGATGATCGTGATCGTGATCGATAATCGTGTTCACAATCGCTGTGTCGTATGTACTCCCAATACGTGTACCAAATTCCCGATACGTGTAACTGTACCAAATCAACAGTTAAAAGGATTTTGAGCCGACAGGTGTTATGGCCTTGGCAAGATCGATGGAGACAGCGATCTGTTAGATCTGATCCTCCTTCATGCCGAAGTGCAGATCCTCCTTCATGCCACATCCGATCGGTGCAGCCGTGCAGCGATCAGTGCAGTCGTTTGTGCGGCACACGGTGCAGCGATCGGTGCAGCCGTTTGTGCGGCACACGGTGCAGCGATCGTTGCAAACGTGGACTCCCACATTGCCACATCCTGCTGATACTTGCTCCCGCATGACGTTATTTTCCTGGGTGCCGCACAAACGGCTGCACCGATCGAGATTTAACGGATGTTTATATAAATCGTTTAAAATAAAAAAAACCTTCAATTTCCGATATTTAGCCTTTTCATTTGGGCCACCCAATTGAAGCCCCGCCCATAGGGCGGGTACCGTTGCTCGACGTAAGAAGACGTCACAATGAACGTCATGCAAACGCGAATGTTATGCGGGAGTCCAAACCTGAGAATGCTGGAGACTAAAGCCCCAGTCATACCGGCCATTTTCAGGCCACGAATCGCCACGACCTAAGATCGGGGCGACATTCTTGGCCAGATCGTATTGGGGTCCTGGCGATTCCTGGATGATCGGGGGTGTACTTGGCAGTTCGGGTCGAGACGGGAAGCCGCCCCGACAACTTTGAACTGTTCAAAATTATCGTGGCGATTCGTGGCGTTTTTCAAACTCTTGCTGCTGTCTGGAGGGTGTCGTACGGGCGCGTGTGGGCATCGGGAAAATGGTCGTGGACGTAGAGTGTCTTGCGGCGGTCGGGAAACTTGGCTGCCACGATTTGCTCCGCATCCAGCAAGCACTGATACGACCGCCGTACGTCCTCACATGGACACCGTACGACTGCCATCACAATCTTCCAAGAATTGCCCCGATCCGTCCCGACCACGTTCGCGCAGCAGTACGACGACTCACGATCATTGCCGATCTCTCACGAATTAACAAGACTCTGCCAAGACTGCCGTAAGCATGCAGTAAGCACCAGTAGGCGCCAGTACGACCGCGAGATGCATTTCCTCCGCCTTTTCCTGCCAGAGCCGGTCCTTCTTGGCGCGGTCCTTGTAATCCCGGCGTGCCTTGTTGCAAAATATCTCATTCCCCGCGACCCAGATGGCAACGTCCTGCTCCTGGCCCTCCGTCAGCAGCATGACGGTCTTCTTCTTCTTCGGCTTTGTCTCCTCCTGTATCTGCTGTGTCAGTGGGATGTCAGGTGACAGGGGCAGCAGCTGGGTGTCCGGCACCTCGGTAGGGCTGGGCAGGACATCAGGCTCGAGCTCCAGGGCCGGCGGCTGGGTGCTGGTTTCCGGCTCCTCAGCTGGCAGGTTCTCACAGAACGGCGGCCGTGTGATTGTGCACGTCTTCCTGGATCCCCTCCCCCTCTTCCTGGCTGGCGGCATCATTGGAAGGCTTGGAGTTGATGATTTATATAAACGACATACAAAAATAACGTGAATTAGCGTCGTCTGAATTTTAAGATCGTAGTTAGGTCGGCGCGATTCTTGGCCGTTCTTATATAGGGCAAGGACGGCCGCCGTGCAGTCGGGCTCGGACGGGTGGGCACGTACGCGTGCGTAGTGAGGTCGTAGTGCGGTCGTAGTGGGATCGGGGTGGATCGGGGCGGATCGGGGCGAAGACGTGTGGGCACGGGCTAGGACTTGTGGAGATCTTGCCGCGCACTTGGCGGATCGGGCTTTGTCGGCGCGGCGGTCACGGCGCGATCGTACGGGAGTCGTGGCAGGGGTGTTTTGGTATGACTGTGGGAAAATTTACAGCCGATCTTGCCGAAAAGTCGTGTTGGTGCGGGGAATCGCCAGATCGGGGGTGATCGGGGCGATTCGTGGCCACTCAAATCCGGTATGACTGGGGCTTAAAGCTGAAATTGGGAAAACTAAATAGCCTATTTTACTCTTGGGGATCCCAGGATTATCCAACCAAAATATCTTTGCGATCGGTTCAGCAGTTTTTACGGTACCTTCGAACGGACAGACAGACATTTGGTGAATTATAGTAAGATGTTAGGATGTAGAAGGGATAGTTTTTGTGAAAATCCACTTATAAACATGGGGGAAAGTTTGAAAAATTATAATCTGATATTTTATGCAGATTATAGCATATGTTAGGATGTAGAAGGGATCGTTTTTGCGAAAATCCACTAACTTATAAACATGGAGGAAAGTTTGATGTTTGTCAAAATGTCAAACCTCTGTTCTCAAAAACAAAACTTCCAGTTGATTGCATGTATTCTTGTAACGTCTACACATCTTGATCATGATATCTCATTGACATTCATTTTGACATCTTATTTTATACTTCCTTATAAGGCAAATGGTTGAGCTTGGAGATATATTGCATACAAGATAATGGCAATAGAAGACATCAATGCACTTTTACATTAACCATAAGGGCCTTAGTAGGCAATGGACATATCAACAAAAAAAGATTTAATTTGAAAAATGATGAGATTTGAACAAAGCATCTTGAGCTGTGTGATTTATTGGGAATGTCAAACAATTCAATCCAAAGGCTTCTTCTTGATGTTGTTGTTGATCTTCTAAGGACCCATGTAGTATTTCACAAGAGTAGGGCCACTAGGATTTGGGCCAAATGCAAAAAAGCCAGTAGATTAATTACTATATGAATGTTAAAATGCAATGTGGATATTGTATATACATTATCTATATTATATTAGCCATAGGTGATTCTGTCTGTCTGTCTGTCTGTCTGTCCGGGGGCGTGGCTTACTCCGTTTAGAGAGTAGCTCCACGCATTCTGGGAGAGGCTTCATAAACAAATATCCACCATTTTATTAACTCGCAGAGCTTTGAGGCCTGTTTAGTTAGGCCCGTGCTGTCTTGCTCTCTCTCTCACAGTTTTATTTAAACTCTAATTCGATATGTCATTTCATTTTTCACAGTCGCTAACATAGTTTTAGACTCGGTGGAAAAAAACGGGAATAAAATCCCATAAAAGTTTCCGTTTATAGAACGAAATGAATTCTCAAAGGCCTGTAATATAAAGGCCATTGGGTCTCTCTCACGCCTTTATCTCCAATCTAACTCACCATCTGATTTCATTTTTATCTATGGTTTTAGACTCGGTGTCAGAAATAATTGAGAACATTCACGGGAAAATGCCGAGATATAATTTTAAAAATCGTGCCTCGATGTATCACACACCGCCCAACATGCCACAGATGGAGAAAATGTCGACATATATTAAAAATTCGCTTTTTCTTTATCCGTTAAGATATATTACTTTTCCGTTTGATGACAGTCGTCACAAAAACGTCAACAAAAATGCCGACATATATTTCTTCGTTCTTATTCATTCAACATTATTATCCGGAAGTAAAGGTTCACGTGTTCATTTCACATGTGCAAAAACAAACTCCATTTCACGTGTGTATGGACGTGTAATTCACATATGTAAAATATATACCTAAATTAACAGACGGGAAATTGCTGAGAGATATTTCGTTTGGAGCGATTATACACCGCCCAAAGAAAAAATTTCACCGAGAAACCGAGATAATTCACCGAGTTTCAGGAAATAACCAAGAGATATTTCTTCATTTTTAGTTATGTGCACGTACACTTTAAACATGTACGTACATGTGGACAGACACACGTACAACAAGACAGACTTGGCATTTAATATGGAATATTTTTTTTGTGGGGGTGAACTTACTTTTCAAGATGACTTAGAACCAAAAGTTCATTGGAATTATGTTGAAGTTATTCTAGATTTTGTTAATGTGACCTTTAAAAGAAACAAAAACCACATTTGACATTTCAAAGCAAATAAATTGATCCTTGAAAGTGATGTAAACTGATATCGAACTCAATTCACGGACAGTACTGTGTTAAACTTCTGTGCGTTTTCCAGAAGTATCTCTTTATTTTGCACATCAGCCAAAATTTATTTTTAACAAAAACCAAAGTTAAATTACGACTGGGATTACGGACAGTAAAATTACAGTTCAGTACTTCGTGTAACCCCCACGAGCATTCAGGAGAGCACGTACACGTTGAGGCATGCTGTTCACGAGATTTGCCAAGGTTTGGACTGGAATCGCTTGCCATGCAGTTACAATAGCCTGCTCAATTCACGCACAGAGGCAGGCTGCTGGTCCAAGTTGTCGATTTGACGTGTTAATTCTGCCCACAAGTTCTCTATCGGATTCATATCCGGGGACATGGAAGGCCACTCCATATGCTCTACACCACGGTCAGCAAGAAAGTGTTGGATCATGCGAGCATGATGAGGCCGTGCATTGTCATCTTGGAAGACAAAGTTTCCTCGAAAGGCTGCACGAGCAAATGGAAGCAATGTTTCTTCCAGAATGGCCCTGTACTTTAACTGGTTCAGGTTTCCATTCAGAACAACCAGGTCAGTTTTGCCCCCCTGCATGAAAAGCAGCCCAAACGGTCACCCCACCACCTCCAGCTTGGACTCTTGGCACTATACAATCTTCGTTGTAGGCTTCATGCACTTGTCTGCATACTCGGACGCGGCCATCTTAACGATAGACCAGAAATCTAGACTCGTCACTGAAGGTCACGTGATTCCAGTGTCCTGGCTGCCATTGACGGTGCTCTCTGGCACATTGCAATCGGCGCTGGCTGTGTTGTCTGGTCAGGCGTGGCTTTCTTAGGGGACGCCTGGCACGATAGCCTGCTTGAACCAGTCGTTGGTTGACTAGCCTTCTGGATACAGTCACATTTGTCAGTTGCTGCCACTCAGCCCTAAGCCGATTAGCTGACTTGGTACGGCCATTGCAGACTAACCGGTGCAGCTGGCGATCATCTCTCCTTGTGATTCTGCGGGGACGTCCTGGCCTCGGTATTGGAGTAGGGACACCCCTCTGAGCATTTCGTTTCAGGATCTTTGACACCTGACCTTGAGTGATGCCATACTGCCAAGCAATAGCACGCTGTTTCATGCCGGAATTTCGTAAAGCCACCACTCCATGACAAACAGCATTGTCGAGTTTACGGACCATCTCCAGAGGAAGCGGCAATAACTTTTGTAGACGTGCAGCAGTTGTTTTCCAATAATACAGAACCAACAACCCTTATATACCCGATTGTGAAGCCAATCGTCAAATGTACCTGTCCTTACATTTTGTCATGCCACCTGTGATATTATCCTGTTATTGACTTCTTGCTGCGAAAGACAATCAGTGACATGGTTCTTTTGACAAATAAATCACCGAAGCGTAAAAGAAACTCACCAGATTGATATACCGAGTTCAGAAAGTAAACCCAAGTCAAGAAAAAAAAAAATTCCATATTAAATGCCAAGTCTGTATGTGTGTATGTGTGTATGTGTATATACTATATATGTGTGTGTCTGTATGTGTATATGTATGTATGTGTGTGTGTGTGTATGTGTATATATATGTGTATATGTGTGTGTATGTGAATATGTGTGTGCATGTGAATATGTGTGTGCATGTGAATGTGTGTGTGCGTGTGTGTGGGTGTACGTGTGTGTGTGTGTGTGTGTGTGTGTGTGTGTGTGTGTGTGTGTGTGTGTGTGTGTGTGTGATGTATATATGTGTATATATGTGCATATATATGCGTGTGGGTGTACATGTGTGTATACATGTGTGTATGTGTGGATGTATATGTGTATATATGTGCATATGTATGTGTGTGTGTGTGTCTGTGTGTGTATATGTGTGTATGTGTATATGTGTATGCATGTGTGTCGGTGTCCGTGTGTGTGTGCGTGTGTGTGTGTGTGTGTGTGTGTGCGTGTGTGTGTGTGCGTGTGTGTGTGTGGATGTGTGTGGATATATATATTTGTATATGTGTATATGTGTGCATATGTATATATATGTGTGTGTGTGTGTGTGTGTGTGTGTGTGTGTGTGTGTGTGTGTGTGTGTGTGTGTGTGTGTGTGTGTGTGTGTGTGTGTGTGGATGTGTGTGGATATATATATATTTGTATATGTGTATATGTGTGCATATGTATATATATATGTGTGTGTGTGTGTGTGTGTATATATGTGTGTGTGTGTGTGTGTGTGTGTGTGTGTGTGTGTATATATATATGTGTGTGTGTGTGTGTGTGTGTGTGTGTGTGTGTGTGTGTGTGTGTGTGTGTGTGTGTGTGTGTGTGGATGTGTGTGGATGTGTGTGGATATATATATTTGTATATGTGTATATGTGTGCATATGTATATATATATATATATATGTGTGCGTGCGTGTGCGTGTGTGCGTGTGTGTGTGTGTGTGTGTGTGTGTGTGTGTGTGTGTGTGTGCATTTTACATGAGATGTAACAACACATTTCTAGATGAGACATGGATATGGTGCTGGTGTGTTGTGCCAAATGGCCTCTTCCTTTATTCCCTTGTACATTATATCATCATCATGCTTAGACGTTTTTGAATCTACCTTGAGCAGGTTAAGCTAACATTATGGCTTTGCCTTCTTTTGCTATTCTGTCCTTGCCCGTGTTTCCACAGCCCCAACAATGTTTTGGACAGCCCTGGAAAGCTCGACGAGGAGCATCGGTTGATTGCCCGTTATGCCGCCCGCCTTGCCGCGGAAACTACAAGTGTATGGAACTGCTTTACCAAAGGAACTACTCCCCTTGTTTAATGTTTTGCTCTTCACAATCAACAGATGATACATATAATCTATCACCTCTGCCTCGTTGGCAAACTGAGCAGATCTCGATTGAATATCGTCGAGAAGATCACCCATGAAAGGCCCAACATAGTCTTTATTTGTTGTGCCCTCTCCTTTTTGTCCTTTTGTTTCAGCAGTCTTTATTTGTTGTGCTCCTTTTTTCTCCTTTTTGTCCTTTTGTTTCAGCAACGGATGCCAGCAGAACTTGCTGTCAGCACAGATGCCAATAAGCAGCAGAGACAGCTGATTGCTGAGCTGGAGAACAAGAACAAGTGAGAATGCTACAAACACTCAGATACCAGAACTCTCTCGACAATCACACCTTTGCCAAAAAGCATGCAATTGAGTTTCGGATGTACTTCGTCAGGAATGTACATAGACACGTTTAGGGTATCGGCGAGTAAGTATATCCATGCGTAATTGTGTGTTTGCTGGCCTCCACATAAGCACATTGTCTGCTTGCCTCCAAAAAACATTTAGTTTGAATGATGCAATAACTATTCTGATCGACCAATTATTTTCACAATGATACCTTTCTAATAGGTCCTGTGTGTGCTTAAGCAAGCCCAGAATCAGTTGGAGTTGTCCTCATTGGTAATATATGGGATTTGAGGAACAAGTGGGATAGAGAACAACAGTCACTATATGGTGGGAAATTGTACCGAATTTGATTTTGAAAAGCGGATTGGAAATCAGTTTAGAATTAATAAATAAAGTTGGAAATGAATTAAATCCAAAGTGCATTGGAAGTTCAATGGTGGACAAAAAAAGTTATTAAATAAGGAGAAGGTCATTTAGTCTTCTAGCCATTAATAATTAATAATTTGGTCATTCCATCACGGGTTTCTAGCTTTACATTCCAGAACGTTTTGGTGAACAATGGCGACAGTGAATGCGGACTGGGGAAGGTTCATACGTGCGTGCGTGCGTGCGTGCGTAAGCGAAGGACCGAATTCTAATCTGGTGTGTGGGTGCAACTTGGCATATGGAAGAACCCTATTAAAAATTGGGTCGCCACGTCAAAATCCAAGATGGCCGCCACCATATATGTCTGAACCTTGTGAGCGGAATATCTTGAAAAATAAACGAACTACTAACTTCTAATCTGGTGTGTGGGTGTGTCTCCAACCCACTCGCAAATATTATCGACTCTTCCATGTTTTCTGCGTCTTCCACTTTGTCAACTCACATCACTTCACCGACGGGGGACTGAGGCGTAACGCTTGTTTAGTCTTCTAGTCATTAATAATTAATAATTTGGTCATTCCATCACGCGTTTCTAGCATTACATCAGATGCTTTCCAGAACGTTTTGGTGAACAATGGCGACAGTGAATGCGGACTGGGGAAGGTTCATATCATATGTATATCAGGGTTTAAAAGGCAAGGGTAGAGAGAACTTTAAATCAACTAAATCAACAACCAGAATTGGTGGTGTAATGGTCAGAGCATCCCTTCTGAGTCTGCAATGTCGACGGTTTTAATTCCGACCGAGGCTGAGCAAAGACTTTTAAAATGACACAAGCTGCTACCTTGCTTAACGCTCTGCATTTCGAAAGGATAGCGCACGGACAAACACACATAGGTTGGCAACCGTTGCACAAGCGTGATAGGCCTACTAGCTTCCTGTGTTGAAGTTCCTATTATGATCCCATCAAAAATAGCATTAGTAAGAAACCATACACCTTTTAGGTTTTAAGTGCCGTTTAAAAGTTTCCATGGTGGAATAACAATAAAGTTAAAAGGTTTACGGTTTGCACCATGTGTTGCCTCTTAAAATAGCAATTTATATTCTTTATACTTTAAAAATAAACTTTATACTTTATACTTTAAAAATAAACTTAAAAATAAAAAGAAACTTTGATTGCTCCTTCTTTTTGCTTGTGTGTATAATAAATCCTGTTATTCCTCCGTACTCTGTCTTCTTCTCTCTTCCTCTTTACATTCGGTCGCTTTAGAGGTTTCCCGATTGAATATCTGTGGTGCGATCTGGTCAACGTTGGGGGAGTCGGGCCAATCGGGGATCCTGTAACGGTCGCGGTGGACCATCCGCTCGGCCCAAAATAACATCTAAACCGCGTCCGTAACAATTGGTGTTGGTGTCCCTGGTCCCTGGTGTTGGGGTAGCGGCTAGGGTGCTGGCTTAGGATCCTAGGATCCTGGGTTCGAATCCCGGTCAATCGCTGAATTAACGCCAGGGGGGTTGACTCAGCCTGTCATCCTTCCGAGGTCGGCAAATTGAGTACCAGTTCACTGGTAATTCCCTGCTTGTCGTTAAAGGCGGCAAAAAGGGTTGGCGTCAGGAAGGGCATCCGGCCGTAAAACATTGCTTCAAAAAGGGGACCGAAAAACAACAACAACCACAGTTCCCGAAAAAGGCCAACCCCCGCTTGCGGGGAAAAATGGCCACTAAAAGGTGGTTTTTATACTTTAAAAATAACTATGAAACAAAACAAAAATATGAAACGTACGCCTCAATGTTCCGGGCAGCATGCCCAGAGTCATCCCTCCTGTCGATGGGCGCAGGCAGCATGCTGCCTGAAAAGTTGAGGCCTACTTTTCTTATTAGCCCGTCCCTTGCCCAGCAGGAGACCAGGAGACGGGGTTTTGTAATCACTTCTGTGTGTGTGTCTATGTGTCTGTCTGTATGTGTGTTAGTCTGTCTGGGCCGTAACTTTTTACCATTTGAGCTATTTTCATCAAATTTTCACCAAAGCTTTATTATGATAATATGGTGAAGGCAAATTAATAATTTGGTCAAAAGATAAAAAGGTTAAAGGTCATCGTCACCTAAAATCATCAATTTTCATCCAATTGACCTGAAATTTCAATTTATCATTGGAGTTTTGTCATGAAATTTTCATCAAAGCTTTATTATGATAATATGGCGAAGGCAAATTAATAATTTGGTCAAAAGATTAAAAGGTTAAAGGTCATCGTCACCTAAAATCATCAATTTTCATCCAATTGACCTGAAATTTCAATTTATCATTTGAGTTTTGTCATGAGATTTTCATCAAAGCTTTATTATGATAATATGGCGAAGGCAAATTAATAATTTGGTCAAAAGATAAAAAGGTTAAAGGTCATCGTCACCTAAAATCATCAATTTTCATCCAATTGACCTGAAATTTCAATTTATCATTGGAGTTTTGTCATGAAATTTTCATCAAAGCTTTATTATGATAATATGGCGAAGGCAAATTAATAATTTGGTCAAAAGATAAAAAGGTTAAAGGTCATCGTCACCTAAAATCATCAATTTTCATCCAATTGACCTGAAATTTCAATTTATCATTTGAGTTTTGTCATGAGATTTTCATCAAAGCTTTATTATGATAATATGGCGAAGGCAAATTAATAATTTGGTCAAAAGATAAAAAGGTTAAAGGTCATCGTCACCTAAAATCATCAATTTTCATCCAATTGACCTGAAATTTCAATTTATCATTGGAATTTTGTCATGAAATTTTCATCAAAGCTTTATTATGATAATATGGCGAAGGCAAATTAATAATTTGGTCAAAAGATTAAAAGGTTGAAGGTCATCGTCACCTAAAATCATCAATTTTCATCCAATTGACCTGAAATTTCAATTTATCATTGGAGTTTTGTCATGAAATTTTCATCAAAGCTTTATTATGATAATATGGCGAAGGCAAATTAATAATTTGGTCCAAAGATCAAAGGTAATCATCACATAAAATCGTTAATTTTCACCCGATTGACTTAACAATTTCAGAAATTTGCATATCGGGTCACTGAATTGGTTCACGAATCAAAAGGTAGGAGTCGATTGTTTTTTGTTTTTTTTTATCAAAGGCTCAATGGTCAAAGTGCATGGAATCGTCAATTTTTGTCCAATTGACCTGAAATTTTGAGAATTTCCATATTGGGTCACAGAACTAGTTCAGCAATCAAAAGCTAGAAGCTGATTTTTTTTTTTTTTACATCTAAAGCTCAAAGGTCAAGGCTGCATCAAATCATCAATTTTCATTTTGTAATTTTTTTTAAAACTGTTTTCGTTATTTTGAGCACACCGAAGAAGAAGAAGACGACTGAATACAAACAGACAATGCTTTCTCGTATGTATTTTGCTTTAGAGTTATTTTTAAAGTATAATTTATATACATAGCTCTTTTAAGAGTCAACACACGGTGCAACCCATAAAACTTTTACTTCAATTTTAGGTTTTGCTCACCACATAGCTATGTATTTGTCCTTTTCCTCCAAAATAAGAAATATTTGGCATTATCTGAATAAACAAAAAGGACAGTGTCTGTCTATCTGTGTTTTTTATTTATTTCCGATCTCTTCCTCACGCATCATCACCAATCATAGGCCTAATTAACAATGTCTTACAGCTTTGCTTAAGGCATCCAAAATTATTTACAACTTCTCCTTTTATTCCATTCGGTCAAGTCAAAAGTGAACTTTTGTTAAAGCGTTCACTATGCCCGTGATGTAACGGCATTCCAGTGGATGGTGATGCGAGCCCAATCTTCACTGGATTGGTGTACGTGTTGTTTTTGTTTTATGGACATTCCCTATTGTTAACACTCATACCATCCCATCACCTGTCCTTGATGGCAGCACAATTCTGCTTGATGGCGGCACAATTCTGCTTGATGGCGGCACAATTCCAGTTCCATTCCATGACGGGGTTCTTTTTGTTGTCTCTATTTATTCCATTCATTGTGGGATTATTGTTGCTGTTGTATGGCCCTCCCGTCCTATCAAATCCCATACCATCCCATCGATCGCCCTCCCTTAACGGGTATATCCGTGAGAGGAAGAGTATTTCCATGACATATATGTTTTGAGGATGTTGTCTGACACTCGTGGTGTTGCTAAAAAGTTGTGAAACTTCATTGACCGACTGATGCACGTTTGCTTTTGAAATTAGTCCGAGACCTGCAGAAACTTGCGTCGTCTTTTCATCGCCTTGTGCTGTATGTTCTTAATTGCGCATGAATAAGTCGAGTTTGCTTGTTGGGTTGGCAGGGAGATTTTGCAGGAAATCCAGCGCCTGCGACTGGAACATGAAAAAGCTTCACGTTCAACTCCAGACAAAGAGCAGCAGAACCCCACGCTGCTGGCTGAGCTCAAGCTGCTGAGGTGAGAGATGTGATGACTCCAGGATTCGTGATGTGGCAAGAATCTGCAAACATAAAAGAGCTACGCTACGTATACCTTTCTAATCGGTCCTGCGTTAGGATAAGCAAGTCCAGAGTCAGATGGAGTTGTCGTTGCCCCATTTGAGGTGAGGCCTGTGAAAGATCTCACGTTGGGAGTTTGTTGATTTTTTTTGTTTTGTGCATGAACAGGCAGCGGAAGGATGAGCTTGAGCAAAGAATGTCAGCATTGCAAGAGAGTCGGCGTGAGCTCATGGTTCAGCTGGAGGGACTCATGAAACTCCTCAAGGTTTCTCTTCTTGCAAACTCAGTTTTAGACTCACAGCACAAGAGACAAATGGGACCTCGGGTGTCCAGCACAAATCCAATCATATGATCTGCATAGTAAATGCTGTTTGATTTGTACACAGCAGGATAGCTCACTGGCGGTTTATTATTATTATTTTTTGTTTACAAGATCGAGGCTCATGTAAGAGCTAACATCAATCACAAAAAAAAAGCGGACACACAAAATTTACAATAAAGGGAGCAGGCGACAATATGGGGAGAGAGAGGGAAGCACACAAGTACAACAGCAGAGAACAGGGACATCGGGAGATCTGTGGGAGCAGGAGGGCTTGGGGGGGGGGGGGAGTAGGCATGGGAAGGTGGGGGAAGGGGGTGGGAGAGGTAAAAAAACAAAAACACATGGACACTGCTAGAACTTCGAGGAAAGAAAGAAGTCGGGATTTCAAAAAAAAGTGGATCTGGGGTGAATTAACGGGGGTAGAAAAGATCAAGATTTTGGATGGGGGAAGATAAGAGATGGTGGTGAACAGCTGTTTTAAAGACCTGGAGAGAGGAGTGGGATTGAAGAGAGTGAGGGAGTTTGTTCCAGAGGCGGGAGAAAAGAGGAATGTAGCTTACTTGGCTTTGAGCTGCCAACTCATGGATTTGATTCTGCAGATCTGGGTTGGACCTGTCACATCCCACAGAAGTCACATCCAACTCTAAATTTGTTGTTTGGATAAAGTCACAGTTGGATATCACTTTTTTATTTTTTTTGTATGCAATGTCGAGGCTTGTGGAGGTGCTCGGACATATAATGGAGTAGGACATAACAAAATAAAAAATACAGTAGAAACACACAAACAGCAGGGATGAGATCTTTCTAGTCTATAATTGTGCCCCGATGAGGTTAATAGTTTGTGAATCTCCAATGGGAGGAACAATTCATGTTCATCAATCACCCTTTATTGAACATTTATTCATTACACTCTGCTGTGCAATGTATCTTCATAATTTTACCCAAACATTTAACTTCATCTATTACAGGGAAAATTTAATGTTATAAAAGATCAAAACCACCTCATATAATTTGTATCAAAATGACACATGAATTCCTTCTATTGGTTGAAGTGGGCATTTTCTTCAGTTTTTCTTTTGAAACATTTCTTGGGGCAACAACACTTTGCCACGCAGCTCACATTCTTACGAATAGACACAAAGGAAAATGATGGATTTACTATATGTTCTCTTCTTTCCTGTTTCTGCACTTATCTTTTCTTTGCTGCTCTTCATGCTTTCAGGAAGAAGAGCAAAAGCAAGCAGTAAGTGGCTTACCATGGCAGCCCAAAACCTCATTGCTTATCTTTTCGTGCCTCCTGTGTGCAGTTAAATGGTTTCTAGATGGTCTGTGTTTCCTGTCTCCTTCTTTTCCGCAGTACTAACAAAACTTGGTGTGACTTTTTATTTCTGTAGAATCATAATAAACGTTACATTGATCTTTTGCCAGCAGGAGCATTTCCTGACTAGTCCACATACTTTTTTTGGCCCAAATGGCCGATGGAGTAAAAACGAGCTACAATGGAACACCGTTCAGTATGCTGTGCTGGGTAAATGTTCCAAATTCCGAATGTTTACTAAAGGCATCCTCTATCACCCATTCCTACCTCAACATCCGACCCCTGCTCCATGGTGCAGTCGCAGGGCTCTCCGCGTTCCTCTCCGAGCCATACTCTGACCCGTGGAATCCCAATGCCCATCCGTTCGGCCTCGGCGGGCTCCACGCCTACACACACGCCCCAGGACGCCCTCACTGGCCTGGGAGACGACGTACAGGAAGCATTCACACAAGGTTCATTGTCACCTTTATCATATTCCTGTCTGCTTATTATTACCCGCGCCAGAGGAGAGGGTATTGCATTTGAGTCCGTTTGTTTGTCTGTTTGTTTGTTTGTCCGCACAGAATAAATATGATTTTCTCTGCAACCGTTGGTCCGATTCACAGGAAATTTTCACGATAGGTGCAACTCCACCTGTATATATTTTTTAATAATAAATATGACGTCATCGGTCACGTGGTTCGGCCGCCATCTTGGAAAAACCGAAAAACTTTGAAGCTCTATATCTCCAAAAGTGCTGAATAGAAAAAAATTGAGGCATGGCTCATTGTAAAGAGCTCTCCATGAGGAATAAAATATGTTAATGATGTCATAGGTGCCTCCATTATGACGTCATAATTCGACAAGTACAAAACTTCATCCAATCAAGATGAAATTTCTTGAGCATAATCTAGGAATAAATTAGTTTAGAAAAAAAAATGATAACGTCATCGGTCACATGGTTCGGCCGCCATAATTTGTTTTAACATAAAATCCTTAAAAACCACTGAAAATACATCCTGGCAAGGGTTTGCAATCTCTGATTGCTTTTTCTTGTTTTTCTATTATACTTATTTGAGGTGAATTGCATAGTTTGCTCATTTACGTGACCTCAGTGGCTTCCTTAAAACTTGCTCTTTTGCATTGCACTCTTGCCGATCTTTTCAATGTTTATTTTCATTTTATTTCAAGCCAAGATCCATCATTCTTGGCAGTCGAACACCACCCTCCACGCATCCATTATTTTTCCCAGTTGGTCACTTGTGAGTCTGAGAGCCACAACACATGCTGCAAGGATTTTTACCTGGAATACCGATGAATGCAATCCCTAACAGTCCTAGTTCTATACAATCAGTCAACTTGACCAGTTTAGTGCAGCCAACTCAAAGCACAACAAATTATTCACTCAGCGGTCAGGCTCTACTTTGATTATCTCAGTAATCTTCATGAACCTGGTTTGTTTGCCGATTATGTCATCGCCTTCCTCTCAAATCTGGATGGAATGCCACTTTATCTGTAAACTAGGCATTTTTACCTGTCCCTTCAACAAACAACAACAACATGCATTTTATGGCCATTTTCCCTGCTAGAGCGGGGGATAGCCTTGCGGTCCCCATGACAATCTTCTCCATTTTGCCCTATTTTCTGCATCTCCCCTTGTTAACCCCCTTGCCCGCATTTCTTCTTCCACCATCTCTAGCCAAGTCTTTCTCGGTCTTCCCCGTCCTCTACTTCCTTCTACATTCATTTCCATCACTCTTCTCAACCAGTCACTTTCATCCTTCCCCAACACATGACCAAACCATCTCAACCTGTTCCTCTTCACAGCATCAATCACAGGCTCTATACCCATCATTTTTCGCAATTCATCATTTGTCTTCCTCTCTCTCAACGATACTCCGCACATCCATCGAACCATTCGCATTTCCACCCTTTCCAACCTTCGTTGCTGCTCTACGTTCATTACCCATGTCTCGCTCCCATAAATCATAACACTTCTCACACATGCAGCATACACCTTTCCCTTCAGCTTCAACGACACTCCCCTCCTCATCAGCACGCCACTCAGTTCCCGAAACGTCTTCCATGCACATCTCACTCGAGCAACCGTTGCCGAGTCTGATCCACCTTCTCCATTCAGCATGTCCCCCAGGTAACAAAATGTTTTCACACCTTCCAGCTTCACACCGTCTCCAAGATCCAACTCAACATTTCCTCCATCTGCAGCTCCCTCTGTGCACACCTTACATTTGAATGTAGCTGCCACACTGGTTAATGACCCTCTCAGACCACTACATTTTTGATGAACCCACTCAGCGCACATTGTACATTGAATGGAGTTCACTCCGACATCCTTCCTGCACACAGCACAGGGCCACTTCCCAGTTCTTTCCACCTCACCACATGCTTTACCACTTGCCATCACCTTCGTCTTTCCGATATTCACCTTCAGACCTTTTGTCTACATACATTCCTTCCACTTGTTCAGCTTTTCCTTCAGTCCATCCATACTTTCCGCAATCAACACCAGATCATCTGCATACAACAACTCCCATGGTAAACCCTCCTTTACATTCTGAGCCAGCACCTCCATCACAGCTACAAATAGTAGTGGACTTAGTACCGACCCCTGATGCACTCCCACCTTCACCTCAAACTCACCACTGTTCCCGTCCTTCATCCTTACAGCTGTGTGCGCTCTTTTGTACATTGCCATCACTACTCTGATCAACCATTCCTCCACTCCTAACTTCCTCATTGCCCATGTCAATACTTTGCGTGGAACCCTATCGAATGCTTTCTCCAGATCAACAAACCCAAGAAACATCTTCTTCCTCTTCTCCATGTATTTCTCCTACAACTGCCTCACAATAAAAAGCGCATCTGTCGTTCTACTTCCTGGCATAAATCCAAACTGCATTTCGTCGATCTTCACTTTCTTCCTTATCCTCCTCTCCAACACCCTTTCCAATACCTTCATTCCATGCTCCAATAACTTTATCGCTCGGTACGAGCCACACTCCAGAGGGTCACCTTTCCCCTTGTATAGAGGGACGAGGGTACTCAGTTCCCAATCCACTGGAATGCGGCCTTCTTTCACCACCAGATTACAGATCTCTGTCATTCTCTTCACACTCCAACTTCCTGCTGCCTTCAACATATCTCCCACAACTCCCGTCGGCCCTCGCGCTTTTCTACCCTTCATTGCTTTTATCGCTTCCTCAACTTCCTTCTCAGTTATTTTCTCTGCCGGTCCTAAAACTGGGTTACTCTCTATGTTGCCGTCCCATTCATTCTCTGTATTCAACAGCATTTCCATATATCTTTTCCATCTTCCGTTAATTCCATCTGGGTCCACAACGATTTGTCCCACTTCATCGTTCAAGCAACTCACCCCCATCACATCACACCTCTCTTTCACTATCTGCTTTGCAATCCTGAATACTGCTCTCTGACCCTCTTCCGAATCCAAGCGTTCTCCGAACATTTTCCTCCATGCCTCCTGCGCCTTTGCTACCTCTTTCTTTGCAGCCTTCTTGGCTGCCTTATAACTTTCATGCTCTGCTGTTTCTGCTCCCGTACCCTTCGCCTTCTGCCACTCCTTGAACTTCTTCCTCTTCTCGTCAATCCTCTTTCCAACTTCATCATCCCACCACCATGTTTCTGAGTGCCTCGGTGGTCCTTTTGTCCATCCACATACCTCGCCAACGGCTCCCAACAGACTAGCTTTCATTGACATCCAACCACTTTCAAGCTCAACCACATCATCCTCTACCCTACTCAGCCTCTCTTTTAATGCCTCCCTTACTGTCACCTCTTTCAACCTCCACACCTTCATTCTCGGTTGGTACTTCACCCGCCGAGCTCTCCTCGCACCTTTCACCCTTATGTCGCAGACAACCAAGTGGTGCTGTGAAACAGCCTCCTCCCCCGGGATCACTTTTGTGTCCCGGAGGTGCCCCCTATCTCGCCTACGCACCATCAGGTAGTCAACGGTTGTCGTCGACCCACCTGACGTGTATGTAACAAGCTTATTATCCTCTTTCTGGAACTGAGTATTACAAATCAACAAATCAGCTCCATCAGCAAACTCCAAAATCCTTTCACCTTCTCCATTTCTCACACCATATCCGTAACCCCCATGAACTCCCTCAAAACCGTCCATACTCCTTCCCACATGTCCATTTAGGTCTCCTCCTACCACAACAACTTCATCTTTCACGTTTTCCATCAGCTTCTCTATCGCACACCAGAACTTGTCCTTCTCTTCATCGCTCCGACCAACCTGCGGAGCATATCCCGAGATGACGTTCACCAAGAGCTTTCCAATCATCATTTTCACCATCATCAACCTATCATTCACTCTAGTCACACTCACCACACTGTCTACAAACTCCTCAGAAAACAGGACACCAACACCATTCACGCCCTCCGGGCACCCTTGCCACACAAACTTGTATTTCTGTCCCTGCCTACCCTTCACCATTCTCACACCACTTCCCTTCCATCTCGTCCCATCTCGTCATCTCTCATCATTCTCACACCACCTGTCCCTTCGCTGAGGGATTTTATCAAAAGCATGTTATCGTTCTCAAACATCACTCTGTCATTTGGCTGAGTTAATTGGGCATCTTTTGTTGATCCAGGTCTTTCCTTTGAAAATCAGAGCTACTCACCGTCTACAAAATACTTTGTCTCTAGCTCAATACAGTAGTTCTCTTTCTGATGTGCTGCTGCCCCAGTATCACATCCGTCTCTCCTGAATTCTATGGAATCAAAAACTCAAAATTATTGGAATCTCCCGTGATGAGGCCAAAGCACAGGGTCTGTTGCTTTTACATCACAGGCATGTGTCAGTGGTCTGTTTTTACCACGTCTTCTCCAATATTGCTCACTCTGCTCTTTCAGGCCTAGCCTGGCCCTCCGTATCTACTCCAACATGCACGTGTTCTTACAGTAACCCCCTCCTAGTTAAACTTCCAAAATACATGCTGACTGCACACATCAACTCTTTTATTCCTCACTTTTCTCATCTATGGAACCACCTTACAGAGGCTGCTCTGTCTCACTCTTCCCTCAAGGACTTCCAGCAAACAGTGTACCGCAATCCCTTCTCATCCCCAATCTGGCTCATTGTCTTTATTACCTACATTAATCTTTCCCAACTCAATCATCTTACTTGCTAGTTTCAGTGTTTCCAACTCTCTTTCTCCCTTTACTCTTACCCTGTTTGTTCATTTGGCTGGCAGGGTAGCCTTGAGGTGTGCATACTCGCCTCTAAATTGTCTAGCGTGGCTTTGAATCCCGACCCAGCTACAAACTGTCATCACGGCGTTTCACAGATAGGAGATTCATCAATGTGTGTGTGCCGTCCCTTGGATGGACATCCAGAGGGCATCCCAGCTGCCGGCATTAGTTGCTGGACGTTAAAGACCTTACACTGTCCTTTGCGAAGAGTAGGCGAGCAATCGCTGGCACCATGGCTAAAAAATTCCAAAGTGCCTGTCTTAACCATGCGTTCCCCCTGTCCCAAGGGAACGAAGTGCAAAAGGGTCAACCTCCAATGGGGTAACTATGTCCCTTAGCTGGGCAAGTGGATTAGTAGTAGTAGTAGTAGTAGTAGTAGTAGTAGTAGTAGTAGTAGTAGTAGTAGTAGTAGTAGTAGTAGTAGTCACAGTAGTGTTGGTTTATTCCCTTGATGTTTGGATCTGCTCTGCTGTACATGATAATGCTGCACCCCCTAGCGGCCTAGCTCATAATAACATTGCAAGTTGATTTGTATTACTTGTTTGTGAAAATGAATTGCCATTTGAGTAAAACAGTGATATTCATTGCGACTTATTCATCTATTCCCTTGATGTTTGGCCCACTGTCAATTCTACCTTGCCCTTCCATGAGCCTTGCTGCTATAAAGGGAAAAACATTACAAGAAGAAGGAAGAACCACCTTCAGAGGCCATTTTTCCCCGCAGAGCGGGGGTTGGCCTTTTTCGGGCACTGTGGTCCCCTTTTTTGAAGCAATGTTTTACAGCCGGATGCCCTTCCTGCCACCAAACCTGTTAGTCGCCTCTTGCGACACACAGGGAATTACCAGTGAACTGGTACTCAATTTGTCCACCTCGGAAAGATGACAGGCTGAGTTAATTTGGCGTTAATTCAGCGATCGACCGGGATTCGAACCCAGGATCCTGGGATCCCAAACCGCACCCTAACCGCTAAGCCAACACCAGGCTGAAAAGGGGAGGGGTGGGGGGGGGGGGAGGAAATACATTCCAAGATATCAATTTTAACAGGTGAAATGCCTTGGTTCTGATGTAGTTCAAAGGGACAACAATTTTGGCCCTGTGGAGGAGGGTCTCTGATCTACACTAACCATAAAGAAGATACCAATGGGCAGCAAAATCTCTAATTTATGTCTGGTTGTTCAACCACAAGTGCTTATTATAATAAAAATAAAATGATTAGTTGACCTGTGACCCCTGTGGAGCCACTTGGCATTCATTGATAGATCGATAGCTTGTGCTATCTTTTTATCTGTTGACACCATTTCTGATGTTACAACTTTGCATTCACTCTTTCATTTATTATGGTAGACATTCGGCTTTGTTACAGATATAGGTATTTAGACAAATTTTCCTTGGATTTAATCCTTGTATATCAGCTGCAGTAAATTCATTAGTTATTTACTCCCCCTTGTCATCATGGATGAGATCTCCACTGGGCCATACCTTGGACTACCACCTAATAAGAGTGTCCTGAATCAAACTCATTTATTTCATAATTTGTTGATCGTTTATTTATTATTTATTAATTTTCATAATTTATTTCATAACTTTTATAATCTCTGATGAACCCAAGTATCTTTAGAAAGTACATGTTATTTGTCAGAGCTAAAGTAGTGTCTGCTCCATCTTAAAATGTATGACATTGTCTGCAGGAGGACGGAGGAACTTACGGAATGATCTCCTTGTTGCGGCTGACTCGATTACAAACACCATGTCATCGCTGGTCAAGGAGCTGAACTCAGGTGCTTAAGATGATCGACAAGAACATCGTTGTCAGACATGCATCTCTTATTTGTCGCCTGTTTTCTTCCACGATAACTGGAGTCGAAGAGAAAAGTCCATCTTCGCCTTGTAGTGTAGGCTGTTATGTCATTTCGTGTTTTTTTTTTGTTAAAAGCAAAATTCCACTTGATTCCTTGTCTTTGGGGTGTCACATGTTCGAAAAAATAGGTTGTTAATTTTTTAAAACGGATTAAGGGTGTCAAATCCAAGATGGCCGCCAAAATATATAAATTCCATTAAAACTAGTATTCTGAACACAGTATGAGGTCCAAATTAATGATAATACCCATAATTTCAATACCAAGGAGTTCAAAAACAATTAATTTCAATATGGCAGTCAAATTCAAAATGGTGGAAAAATCCAAGATGGCCGCCACTTCTTAAATAACCACAGTACAAAAACTTAATGTTCTTGATAACACAAATTGTGAATGATGAAATAGGTCCATTTTGGTGGTAATGCCCACATAAGTAATGCTAGGCCGTTGGGGAAACATGTTACTGATTCGTTGAAATCGGTGGATGCCAGCCATAGTGAGAAATAGTGAGAAAATCCAATATGGCTACCACTGTTTTACACAAAGGTCCACATTGCTATAACAATGATAGCGTAATGTAATTTCCTGTTTGACCATATTTAAATATTCCTGTCTCACAATCATCCGTTTTACCTTACACGTCCTCGTGTTCATCTCCCACAATGTTCTGAGCTGATTGTTCATTGTTGCTACAGCCGTAGTTCAAACAGTACAGACCTCTGTGCATGGGAGTTTATTGCTGCGGCAACTACAGGAGTTTCCTTTGCATCCTGATTTGCAGCCACATTTTACCAGCTTAGTCACGGCCTCTGGTGCTGGAGGGTTCAAACGCATCACCGGAAGAAATCTATTTTCCTCTGACTTCCATCCGTAGTCAGTGGGAGAAGGAAGGGACGGTTGACTTTCGCATGCCTGCATCCATATCATTGCAATATAATGTGCTTGCAGAATGTGTGGTGTCAATGATCCAGAGGTTGGAGGCAGACTCTCTCCCTCGGCCTGTCGATTTGAGTACAAGAACCATCGTAGTGCATTTACTTTGGTGTGTGTTTTGGATCTGTACAACAAGCAAACGAACCTTTCCAGTTGGTCAATTGCGTTTGGAGAGGGTGTAGCAGCAGATTTTCCAAGTGAAGCAAGTGAATCCAGTATCATATCATCGCAGGACATGAACACCTTCATACACCAGTCCTTTGTCCTGCCGGCGAACCTGCCACACATATCTGATCCTGTGAAAGAATGAAACCCGAGAATAGCTGAGGCGCGGTTAACTCCTAACTTTTCAAAGATAGGTTTGACTGCAATTTTCCTATTCAGTTTTCCTTTTCCGGTAAGGAAATATGTCTCAGCAGGTAGCTGTGGATACATGTGGATCATCAGCAAGAAGACATCGGTATCTGGAGAGTCTATTACAAGTTCTACATCGCCGTTAACTGTTAGGGCATGGAGCAAGAGTAACGTATCCGCTTCTTCATGACCGTGTTTTACCAATTCATCAGGCACACTTACATTGCCTTTTGTCTCAGTGCCGAAGGTTACCATGAACTTCTTCAATTTGTTGGCAGAGCTGTTGCTGTGATCCAGAGTCTTTGCAGCTAAATACTCGACAAGTTCTGCCTTGGTTTTGACACTTGAAAGGAAGTCCTTCAAGGAAATATTCTGGATCAGTGTACTATCTTGGATGTGATAGTAGGTCGAGTTTCCCTTTGTTCTCTTTTTTCTCATTTGCTCTTTCAGAGAACTTTCGACGTATCTGTCAAATACCAGTCTTACTTCGTCGTAGTTAGCTGCAATCCTGATAAGCTTTTCAAGAAATGACATGGCAAAATCACTGCATGTTTTTATTTTGTCTGTCTTGGAGATGGAGTTAACGAGGGCCATGCCATCTATGACTACAACTTTAAATTTCTCAGACATGTCGGACATGTCAGTTGAAGCTTCTTGCTCAGGCTGCGCTTCTTGTACTTCAGGCGCCTCGGCTTGGGGTGGTACTTCAGTTTGGGAGTTTTCACTCAATACTTGGTCGCCAGAAACACTCGGTATGGCATTAGCTGGATCGCTTGTGGCTTCTGTTGGGCTAGGTTGCTCCTTGGTAACTAGCGCTTCAAGATGATGAAGGACCTTAGCCTTGTCATATGCTAGGAGAAGTGACCCATCCGAAGCGAAAAGGGCACGTGGAACAATTCCAAATTCATACTTCCCAATACAGTCCTTTAGATCAAGGTCTGGACGGCTTCTTGATGCTACTATAAACCTCTGTAGGAGTCCTCGTTCTTCTTTGACTTTAATGAGTTTGTCACCTGCTTTCACTTTCTTCACTGTGTTGGCACTTTTGAAAGTGCCTATGTTCTTTCTCTTCATTGGATCCCACACTGAAAGTTTTCCTTCTGTAAGGCGTTCTTTGACAAATGTCTGGAACAACTGTTGTCCGATGGCATCGCGGTCTACTATGTCCTTTGTTACCTTTTCATCAATTACTTTCTTGGTAAGAAGGTTACACAGGTCACTCATCGGTTACGAATGGGTCTCCATGAACAACAAATACCTCTGTCAATCTAGCGGCATTTCTCATTACTCGGGTGGACTTTCCCCCTGTGATCTCGTGGTGTTGGTCTCTGGTATCAGCACCTTCCATGCCATATTCTCTTTGAAACTCCTCTACTAGATTAGACAAGTCAGGTGCAATCAGGAAGAAACGGTCTAGAGCTCTCTCAATTTGGGTTATTCCAGTAATGCCTCCAATGACCTTGAGTTTGCGGTTCTCCTGCTCAATTCCGTGATCTGGACCTATTGAAGTGAATGCAGCAATCCCCTTCGTCACACAGAAATTTCCTTTCAGGAGTTCTGCCCAGACATCTGGAAAAATTTGTTCTGTTTGCTGCATTGTTGACAGGTACAAAGGGAGCAAACGTGCGTAGTTCAGGTGGTCGTGAGCAAAGAAGTACTTGATAAGAGCTTCAGTGCTTTCCATATGCAGCAGCAGGTCCCGTTGTCTGGTAGCTCTAATATACTGAAGGATAGTTTCAAACTGCCTCAAGTAGTTACGGATGTAGTGTTGAATTGGTGCTGGATTGCTTTCAAACTGTCCCAACTTTGTGAGGATATCTCTAGATTCGAACATGGTCATGGTTTCTCTGACGGC
The DNA here is from genome assembly GCF_964187855.1 of Myxine glutinosa. NCBI lineage: Eukaryota > Metazoa > Chordata > Myxini > Myxiniformes > Myxinidae > Myxine > Myxine glutinosa. The sequence continues at coordinate 60,261,527 of NC_136262.1, read as the reverse complement.
ATCTCTGAGGTTTTGACGGTTGCCTGTGTTCATGCTGATATCTTTCTGATATGCTTTTTCCAAATCAATGGACGCTTCACTTAGGAACACTTTCTCTTCTGGTGCTTTTGTTAGGAACCTGTCAAAGTAGAGATGGTATAGAGCAAGCAATGTTACAGTATGTGCTTCTAGGGACCTGTAGAGATGTTTTCCATTTAGGATTTGCGTTACGGTTGTTGGAGAATATAGTCCAGCTTCGACCCAAGCCTGGTCAATGCTGCTTCCTTCTGCCATATTGAAATTAATTGTTTTTGAACTCCTTGGTATTGAAATTATGGGTATTATCATTAATTTGGACCTCATACTGTGTTCAGAATACCAGTTTTAATGGAATTTATATATTTTGGCGGCCATATTGGATTTGACACCCTTAATCCGTTTTAAAAAATTAACAACCTATTTTTTCGAACATGTGACACCCCAAAGACAAGGAATCAAGTGGAATTTTGCTTTTAACAAAAAAAAAAACACGACAGCCATTTTTAAGACATAGCAGCCTACACTATTGTGTGTGACGTCGAAGAGCTGTAGCAACGACAATCGTAATTTCACCAGAATTGAAACACAATCTTGAAATAACCACAGCTGGATTTATGTTTAACATATTTGTGTGACATGCAGCCGACTTGAAGAATTTACTCTTTGGTTCCCAAAATTTTTATTCAAAATCTCCTCATGTATTTCTTTAAGTTCGCAAAACAACCGGAAAATACTTGGATGGCTTACGCGTTTGTTTTCTTTCAAATCCACAGGAAGTGGAAGTGGCGATGAAGACGAGGCAAAAACGTTGCAGGACAGAGGTTTGTGCCATTTGTGAATATTGCAAACGCTTGGCACTAACCTGAAACTGACTACTCGTCATGAAAGGAACTTGCTGAGCAGTTTTGAAATTAGAATGAAATTGCCATGTTTGCAAATATCACAAATATACATGTTGTTGGTTAGGGAGGAGACAAGCTAGATCGATATACTGTGCAATCTTTTTCACATCCCTTAGTTTCATTTTCTTCCATTTGTCTAATATTCTGCATAATTTCCGAATCAGGCCACTATTTAGTTTGCCAAACTGTTGCCAGTGACCATGAGTGGGGAAAAGACGGTGCCAGGAGCATCGCTAAGTGAAGTTTACCCACCTATGCATAGCAAAATTAATTTATTCAAGCAAGGCTACAAACATCTTTTTCTTACTGTAGGACCCTTCAAATATATGGGGTGGATTAGAAACTCTAGAAACTAGAACGACACTCAGTAGAAAGCATACCCCCGCCAAGTGAACAGTTTACATTTTATATCCCAGAGTAGACCAGAAAATCACAATACAGAATCACATTTAATCAAAATCATCCGTCCATAACTTTTTGAGATATCCTCCTATATATCGTTTTTGGCCCCATCTCCCAATGGTGAAGAATCACTTTAAAATTTTTACTAGCCGGATCCGGATCTGGATCTTCACCAAAATTGAATCGATTCTTCCTTGTCTCACAAACAACCTCTCCACCAAGTTTTGTCCAAATCCGTCCACAACTTTTTGAGATATCCTGCTATGTATCGTTATTGGCCCAATCTCCCAATGGTGAAGAATCACTTTTTAAAATTCTAGTAGCCAGAGCCTAACCCGGATCTTCACCAAAATCTAATCATTTTGTCCTTGTCACATACGCTACATCTCTGCCAAATTTCGTCCGAATCCGTCCACAACTTTTTGAGATATTTTGTTCACAAACGGACAAACAATAAATCAATAAATTGCATGTTGATTGGATGAAGTTTTGTACTCGTCGAATTATCGAATTATGACATCATAATGGAGGCCTTGTGCCTCGGATAGTTAAAAATTGGGCACAGTCTATTCCAGGGCAAGACAAATATGTGTGTAAAGTATGTCGATTCTATGTGCAACGATGTAGACGTAGTACTGCAAACAAACAGACAGACAGACAAACAGATGAAAAATCGGTCAGAGACCGAGGACTTGCCGGAATGTTCTTTTTTTTGTCGGCCATGTTGGACAAATATGGCGGCCGGACCACGTGGCCGATGACGTCATCATTATTTGTTTTCTAAACTAATTTATTCCAAGATTATGCTCAAGAAATTTAATCTTTATCAGATGAAGTTTTGTACTTGTCGAATTATGACATCATAATGGAGGCACCTATGACATCATCATTAACATATTTTATTCCCCATGTAGTTATTTACAATGAGCCATGTCTCAATTTTTTCTATTCAGCACTTTCAGGAGATATGGAGGTGCAAAGTTTTTCGGTTTTTGCAAGATGGCGGCCGAACCACGTGACCAATGACGTCATCATTATTTGTTTTCTAAACTAATTTATTCCTAGATTATGCTCAAGAAATTTCATCTTGATCGGGTGAAGTTTTGTACTTGTGGAATTATGACGTCATAATGGAGGCACCTATAACATCATCATTAACATATTTTATTCCCCATGGAGAGTTCTTCACAATGAGCCATGTCTCAATTTTTTATATTCAGCACTTTCGGAGATATAGAGGTGCAAAGTTTTTCGGTTTTTCCAAGATGGTGGCCGAACCACGTAACCGATGACGTCATCATTATTTTTTTTATCCACCAGTTTATGCCGACATGGCGCTCAAGAAATTGCATCTTGATTGAATGAAGTTTTGTAGTTGTCGAATTATCGAATTATGACGTCATAATGGAGGCCTTGGGCTTGATGCCTTTAGAGGCACCGAGCCTGGTGTTGGGCGAGCGGCTAGGGTGCCAGCTTAGGATCCTAGGATCCTGGGTTCGAATCCCGGTCGATCGCTGAATTAACACCAGGGGGGTTGACTCAGCCTGTCGTCCTTCCGAGGTCGGCTAATTGAGTACCAGTTCACTGGTAATTCCCTGCTTGTCGTAAAAGACGACAAAAAGGGTTGGCGGCAGGAAGGGCATCCGGCCGTAAAACATTGCTTCAAAAAGGGGACCAAAAAACAACAACAACCACGGTCCCCGAAAAAGGCCAACCCCTGCTTTGCGGGGAAAAATGGCCTCTAAAGGTGGTTTTTTTAATGGAGGCCTTGGGCCGAGAGAGTTAAAAATTGGGCACAGTCTATTCCAGGGCAAGACAAATATGTGTGTGAAGTTTGGCGATTCTACGTGCAACGGTGCAGACGCAGTACTGGGAACAAACAGACAGACAGACAGATGAAAAATTGGTCAGAGACCGAGGACTTGCCGGAATGTACTTTTTATCGGCCATTTTGGACAAATATGGCGGCTGAACCACGTGACCGATGACGTCATCATTATTTGTTTTCTAAACTAATTTATTCCTTGATGATGCTCAAGAAATTTCATCTTGATCGGATGAAGTTTTGTACTCGTAGAATTATGACGTCATAATGGAGGCACCTATGACATCATCATTAACATGTTTTATTCCCCATGGAGAGTTCTTTACAATGATCCATGTCTCAATTTTTTCTATTCAGCACTTTCGGAGATATAGAGGTGCAAATTTTTTACGTTTTTCCAAGATGGCGGCCGAACCATGTGACTGATGACGTCATCATTATATTTTTCTCCACCAGTTTATGCCGACATGGCGCTCAAGCAATTGTATCTTGATTGGATGAAGTTTTGAACTTGTCGAATTATCAAATTATGACGTCATAATGGAGGCCTTGGGCCGAGAGAGTTAAAAATTGGGCACAGTCTATTCCAGGGCAAGACAAATATGTGTGTGAAGTTTGGCGCTTCTACGTACAAGGGTGTAGACGTAGTACTGCGAACAAACAGACAAACCAACCTATCAACATACTTGCCGGAATCATTTCTGGCAAGTAACAGACAGACAGACAGACAGGGGTGAAAACATAACCTCCATCCACCTTTGGTGGCAGAAGTAAAAATGCAAAATGATCTCGGCATGAATCTACCAAAAAGTATGTATGACATATTTAGTTAGATGCTATTTAGTTTTTCCAATTTCAGCTTTGGTTTCCAGCATTCTCAGGTTTGGACTCCCGCATAACATTCGCATTCACATAACGTTCATTGTGACGATGTTTCCATTGTGACAACTAGCAACGGTACCCGCACCATGGGCGGGGCTTCAATTGGGAGGCCCAAATGAAAAGGCTAAATATCAGAAATTGAAGGCTTTTTTTTCTTTTAAACGATTTATATAAACATCCGTTAAATCTCGATCGGTGCAGCCGTTTGTGCGGAACCCGGGAAAATAACGTCATGCGGGAGCAAGTATCAGCAGGATGTGGTAGTGTGGGAGTCCACGTTTGCACCGATCGGCTGCACCGATCGCTGCACCGGGTGCCGCACAAACGGTTGCACCGATCGCTGCACGGCTGCATCGATCGGACTCGGTGACCTCAGACAAAGACCTTTCATAAGGACATGGGTTGAATCGCTGCTTGAGAGAATTCCAACCCCCTCCCCGCCATCACGGCCGTCTCTCCAACTCACAATCCCACGAGATATGTGGAAAGGACGACCCAAAACCAATATAAACATCATTCGTATATAAACATCATTAAAAGTAGATAATGACCTCGGCCAAAGTTCAAACGACGTTTAATCTCTACATGAGAGAATTCCACGTAGCTATTTGGGTGGTGTATATGCTAACAGATCGCTGTCTCCATCGATCTTGCCAAGGCCGTAACACCTATCGGCTCAAAATCCTTTTAACTGTTGATTTGGTAGTTTTTACAATGAAGGAAACGCGTATCGGGAGTACATACGACATCGGGAGTACTAACTACACATGCCTTCAGTGTCAAGCTTAAATCTCTCATTGCGGATCTGAAGAGCGGAATGCATGGAGTAGTGGTGGGCTACTTCGGCATGAAGGAGGATCAGAAATGTGGACTCCCACACTGCCACATCCTGCTGATACCTGCTCCCGCATGACGTTATTTTCCCGGGTGCCGCACAAACGGCTGCCACACGATCGCGATTTAATGGATGTTTATATAAATCATTTAAAAGAAAAAAAAGCCTTCAATTTCTGATATTTAGCCTTTTCATTTGGGCCTCCCAATTGAAGCCCCGCCCGTAGGGCGGGTACCGTTGCTAGTTTGAAGAATTTAATTAATTGTAATTGTAAAATTGTAATTTGTAATCAAATTTGTTGTTTCTTTCTCTGCCACCAAAGGTGGAGGGAGGTTATGTTTTCACCTCTGTTTGTCTGCTTGTCTGTAAGCAGGATATCTCAAAAAGTTATGGACGGATTCAGACGAAACTTGGTAGACAGGTTGGGCGTGTGACAAGGAAGAATTGATTAGATTTTGGTGAAGATCCGGTCATCCGGATACGGATAGGAGAATTTTAAAAGTGATACTTCACCATTGAGAGATCAGGCCTAAAACGATACATAGCACGATATCTCAAAAAGAGAGCGACGAATTACGACGAAACTTGTTGGATGGGTTGGATAGGTGGCAAGAACAAGCCGATGAGCTTTTGGTTCATGTCCGGATGCAGATCCGGCATATCAGTAGGATACAGAACGTAAAGTGTTCAGCCTGGCGGATGTACGTGCTCTGCCAACCACAGTGCCATTCTCGGTTTATTTGGTGAATGCTCTGCCATTTAAATTTCCCGTGCCTGCACTCATATATTTTCAAATTACTATCAGTCCGGTGGGAGTTTAAGTTCATGTCAGTATAACTCTGGTTTTTAGGCACCCCAAGCAAAGCTTCTAATTTCCTGCATTGCCGAACACAGAAGTTTCACATGTCGCATGTCATTTTGTGAGCATTTGAGTCTGTAGAAACAAAACCTATCGATTAAACTCGTAAAGAATTGCAAAATGTTAACACACCGAATGCCATTACATCCATAAATAGGTCCAAACAAGAGTCATATTGTGTAAAACTGCATTTATCATTCTGCGGTGCTCAGATGGAGGTGTCGATTCGGAGTTGCTTCGGGCCCAGCTTGAGCAAATGATGGAGTTTGGGCCTATGCCAGGAGACAGGGCACACGCATCAAGGAAGGCACAAGCAGTGTGAGTTGTATCAATCAGTGGGACACGAAAGCTTGTATTATTTAAAAACCTGATTATGGTTCATTATGGTGTGTGTGTGTGTGTGTGTGTGTGTGTGTGTGTGTGTGTGTGTGTGTGTGTGTGTGTGTGTGTGTGTGTGTGTGTGTGTGTGTGTGTGTGTGTGTGTGTGTGTGTGTGTGTGTGTGTGTTTTCCAGGCCATAACCTTTTTTACCATTTGAGCTTTTGTCATCAAATTTTCAATCAACCGTCATTGTAAGAATACAGAAGAAAATAATTAATAATTGGGTCCAAATTTCCAAACGACAAAGTAACTATAAATAGCCCTATTAGCCATCAATCCCCAGACCTGGGGTTATTTATGATTTGGAGATGAGTACCGAGAATGTGGTTGCTCGGGGAAAAGCCTATAAAATGGAGGCCTCTCCCCGGAAACTGTTTATTTCTCAGCAGAGATAAACGATCAAAAGTGTTCAGAGCTTCTTTAGTAACCGTGGAGCGGAAATACTAATGATAATTGCACATAACGATGATAATAGTTACACACTAATAGTGAAAATGAAAATGGTACATTATTATAGTGATCATGAAAATGGTACATTATTATAGTGATCATGAAAATGGTACATTATTATAGTGATCATGAAAATGATACATTATTATAGTGATAATGAAAATGATACATTATTATAGTGATCATGAAAATGATACATTATTATAGTGATCATGAAAATGATACATTATTATAGTGATCATGAAAATGATACATTATTATAGTGATCATGAAAATGATACATTATTATAGTGATCATGAAAATGATACATTATTATAGTGATCATGAAAATGATACATTATTATAGTGATCATGAAAATGATACATTATTATAGTGATCATGAAAATGATACATTATTATAGTGATCATGAAAATGATACATTATTATAGTGATCATGAAAATGATACATTATTATAGTGATCATGAAAATGATACATTATTATAGTGATCATGAAAATGATACATTATTATAGTGATCATGAAAATGATACATTATTATAGTGATCATGAAAATGATACATTATTATAGTGATCATGAAAATGATACATTATTATAGTGATCATGAAAATGATACATTATTATAGTGATCATGAAAATGATACATTATTATAGTGATCATGAAAATGATACATTATTATAGTGATCATGAAAATGATACATTATTATAGTGATCATGAAAATGATACATTATTATAGTGATCATGAAAATGATACATTATTATAGTGATCATGAAAATGATACATTATTATAGTGATCATGAAAATGATACATTATTATAGTGATCATGAAAATGATACATTATTATAGTGATCATGAAAATGATACATTATTATAGTGATCATGAAAATGATACATTATTATAGTGATCATGAAAATGATACATTATTATAGTGATCATGAAAATGATACATTATTATAGTGATCATGAAAATGATACATTATTATAGTGATCATGAAAATGATACATTATTATAGTGATCATGAAAATGATACATTATTATAGTGATCATGAAAATGATACATTATTATCGTGATAGTGATAATGATACATTATTATAGTGATCATGAAAATGATACATTTATTATAGTGATCATGAAAATGATACATTATTATAGTGATCATGAAAATGATACATTATTATAGTGATAGTGATAATGATACATTATTATAGTGATCATGAAAATGATACATTATTATAGTGATCATGAAAATGATACATTATTATAGTGATAGTGATAATGATACATTATTATAGTGATCATGAAAATGATCCATTATTATAGTGATCATGAAAATGATACATTTATTATAGTGATCATGAAAATGATACATTATTATAGTGATCATGAAAATGATACATTTATTATAGTGATCATGAAAATGATACATTATTATAGTGATCATGAAAATGACACATTTATTATAGTGATCATGAAAATGATACATTATTATAGTGATCATGAAAATGATACATTATTATAGTGATCATGAAAATGATACATTATTATAGTGATCATGAAAATGATACATTATTATAGTGATCATGAAAATGATACATTATTATAGTGATCATGAAAATGATACATTTATTATAGTGATCATGAAAATGATACATTATTATAGTGCTCATGAAAATGATACATTATTATAGTGATCATGAAAATGATACATTATTATAGTGATCATGAAAATGATACATTATTATAGTGATCATGAAAATGATACATTATTATCGTGATCATGAAAATGATACATTATTATAGTGATAGTGATAATGATAAATTATTATAGTGATCATGAAAATGATACATTTATTATAGTGATCATGAAAATGATACATTATTATAGTGATCATGAAAATGATACATTATTATAGTGATCATGAAAATGATACATTATTATAGTGATCATGAAAATGATACATTATTATAGTGATCATGAAAATGATACATTATTATAGTGATCATGAAAATGATACATTATTATAGTGATCATGAAAATGATACATTTATTATAGTGATCATGAAAATGATACATTATTATAGTGATCATGAAAATGATACATTATTATAGTGATCATGAAAATGATACATTATTATAGTGATCATGAAAATGATACATTATTATAGTGATCATGAAAATGATACATTATTATAGTGATCATGAAAATGATACATTATTATAGTGATCATGAAAATGATACATTTATTATAGTGATCATGAAAATGATACATTATTATAGTGATCATGAAAATGATACATTATTATAGTGATCATGAAAATGATACATTATTATAGTGATCATGAAAATGATACATTATTATAGTGATAGTGATAATGATACATTATTATAGTGATCATGAAAATGATACATTATTATAGTGATCATGAAAATGATACATTATTATAGTGATCATGAAAATGATACATTATTATAGTGATCATGAAAATGATACATTATTATAGTGATAGTGATAATGATACATTATTATAGTGATCATGAAAATGATACATTTATTATAGTGATCATGAAAATGATACATTATTATAGTGATCATGAAAATGATACATTATTATAGTGATCATGAAAATGATCCATTATTATAGTGATCATGAAAATGATACATTTATTATAGTGATCATGAAAATGATACATTATTATAGTGATCATGAAAATGATACATTATTATAGTGATCATGAAAATGATACATTTATTATAGTGATCATGAAAATGATACATTATTATAGTGATCATGAAAATGACACATTTATTATAGTGATCATGAAAATGATACATTATTATAGTGATCATGAAAATGATACATTATTATAGTGATCATGAAAATGATACATTATTATAGTGATCATGAAAATGATACATTATTATAGTGCTCATGAAAATGATACATTATTATAGTGATCATGAAAATGATACATTATTATAGTGATCATGAAAATGATACATTATTATAGTGATCATGAAAATGATACATTATTATCGTGATCATGAAAATGATACATTATTATAGTGATAGTGATAATGATAAATTATTATAGTGATCATGAAAATGATACATTTATTATAGTGATCATGAAAATGATACATTATTATAGTGATCATGAAAATGATACATTATTATAGTGATCATGAAAATGATACATTATTATAGTGATCATGAAAATGATACATTATTATAGTGATCATGAAAATGATACATTATTATAGTGATCATGAAAATGATACATTATTATAGTGATCATGAAAATGATACATTTATTATAGTGATCATGAAAATGATACATTATTATAGTGATCATGAAAATGATACATTATTATAGTGATCATGAAAATGATACATTATTATAGTGATCATGAAAATGATACATTATTATAGTGATCATGAAAATGATACATTATTATAGTGATCATGAAAATGATACATTATTATAGTGATCATGAAAATGATACATTTATTATAGTGATCATGAAAATGATACATTATTATAGTGATCATGAAAATGATACATTATTATAGTGATCATGAAAATGATACATTATTATAGTGATCATGAAAATGATACATTATTATAGTGATAGTGATAATGATACATTATTATAGTGATCATGAAAATGATACATTATTATAGTGATCATGAAAATGATACATTATTATAGTGATCATGAAAATGATACATTATTATAGTGATCATGAAAATGATACATTATTATAGTGATAGTGATAATGATACATTATTATAGTGATCATGAAAATGATACATTTATTATAGTGATCATGAAAATGATACATTATTATAGTGATCATGAAAATGATACATTATTATAGTGATCATGAAAATGATCCATTATTATAGTGATCATGAAAATGATACATTTATTATAGTGATCATGAAAATGATACATTATTATAGTGATCATGAAAATGATACATTATTATAGTGATCATGAAAATGATACATTTATTATAGTGATCATGAAAATGATACATTATTATAGTGATCATGAAAATGATACATTATTATAGTGATCATGAAAATGATACATTATTATAGTGATCATGAAAATGATACATTATTATAGTGATCATGAAAATGATACATTATTATAGTGATCATGAAAATGATACATTATTATAGTGATCATGAAAATGATACATTATTATAGTGATCATGAAAATGATACATTATTATAGTGATCATGAAAATGATACATTATTATAGTGATCATGAAAATGATACATTATTATAGTGATCATGAAAATGATACATTATTATAGTGATCATGAAAATGATACATTTATTATAGTGATCATGAAAATGATACATTATTATAGTGATCATGAAAATGATACATTATTATAGTGATCATGAAAATGATACATTATTATAGTGATCATGAAAATGATACATTTATTATAGTGATCATGAAAATGATACATTATTATAGTGATCATGAAAATGATACATTATTATAGTGATCATGAAAATGATACATTATTATAGTGATCATGAAAATGATACATTATTATAGTGATAGTGATAATGATACATTATTATAGTGATCATGAAAATGATACATTATTATAGTGATCATGAAAATGATACATTATTATCGTGATCATGAAAATGATACATTATTATAGTGATAGTGATAATGATACATTATTATAGTGATCATGAAAATGATACATTTATTATAGTGATCATGAAAATGATACATTATTATAGTGATCATGAAAATGATACATTATTATAGTGATCATGAAAATGATCCATTATTATAGTGATCATGAAAATGATACATTTATTATAGTGATCATGAAAATGATACATTATTATAGTGATCATGAAAATGATACATTATTATAGTGATCATGAAAATGATACATTTATTATAGTGATCATGAAAATGATACATTATTATAGTGATCATGAAAATGATACATTATTATAGTGATCATGAAAATGATACATTATTATAGTGATCATGAAAATGATACATTATTATAGTGATCATGAAAATGATACATTATTATAGTGATCATGAAAATGATACATTATTATAGTGATCATGAAAATGATACATTATTATAGTGATAGTGATAATGATAATGGTATATGATTGTAATGATAATGCCATATACCGATAGTGATCTTATTATTATTCTTTACCGGCCACCTTTATCCCACCTTGTGGGGTCGGCCGGGCCCGAGCCTTCACGAGCTGGCTGGCCAGGCCTGACGTTCGGCTGCTCAGAGCAGGAATTTCGAATTTCGCCATGTTGCCGGCGATAGCTTGCCCACTCTTCACGAAGGATACCATGGGGCCTTGAATGTCCACCAACGAATGGTGGTGAATGGGACGCCTGCTTAACGTAACGGGACGGCACACATTGATGAATCGCCCTGCCTGTGAATGGATGGCAGTTTACACCTGGGTCAGGATTCAAACCCAGGTATTTACAGCTTAGAGGCGACTGTGCGAACCACTGGGCCACCTGCCAGCCCTAACGATAGTGATGATAATGGGACTAACTGAAAGTGATAATGATAATGGTGCATAATGATAATGGCACATAATTATAATAATAATGGTACATAATTATAATAATAATGGTACATAATCTTATTATAATAGAGCAAACTATGGTTATGTCGTTATGTCGCTATGTTTGTCGCTCTGTTTATATGCGACGAAAACGTCTTCTTCTTCTTCAAATAAAATTACCACCCTCTTAATTGAATGAATGAATGAATGATCGTTTTAAGGTTTAAGGTTTAAGGTCCCCATGACAATCATGGTTCCCTGTTTGAGGCAATGTTTTTACCTCTTAATTAAATTTTAATTTAATTAACTTAATAAAAAAATTAAAATTTAATCAAACCACCCTCTTAATTAACCCTCTTAATTGCGTTAAGACTGCTGAGACCCCTCAGACCTTTGCCGACCCTTTAATTCCCCCAACACTCTTCAGACCACCAAGACCCCTGAAGACCCAAAATACCCTGAAGACCCCAAAGACCCCAAAACACCCCAAAGACCCAAAATACCCTTCAACGCCCTGAGGCTCAAAAATACCCTGAATACCCAAAAACCCAAAACACCCTGAAGACCCAAAACACCCTGAAGACCCAAAACACCCCGAACACCCAAAACACCCGAAGAACCAAAACACCCCAGAGATCCAAAACACCCAGACGACCCAAAACACCCCGAAGACCCAAAACACCCCGAAGACCCAAAACACCCCAAAGACCCAAAACACCCTGAAGACCCAAAACACCCCGAAGACCCAAAACACCCTGAAGACCCAAAACACCCCGAAGACCCAAAACACCCAGAAAACCCAAAACACCCCGAAGACCCAAAACACCCTGAAGACCCAAAAGACCCCGAAGACCCAAAACACCCCGAAGACCCAAAACACCCCGGAGACCCAAAACACCCCGAAGACCCAAAACACCCCGAAGACCCAAAACACCCCGGAGATCCAAAACACCCAGATGACCCAAAACACCCAGCCAACCCAAAATACCCAGACGACCCAAAACACCCCAAAGACCCAAAACACCCCAAAGACCCAAAACACCCTGAAGACCCAAAACACCCCGGACATCCAAAACACCCAGATGACCCAAAACACCCAGCCAACCCAAAATACCCAGACGACCCAAAACACCCCGAAGACCCAAAACACCCTGAAGACCCAAAACACCCCAAAGACCCAAAACACCCAGAAAACCCAAAACACCCTGAAGACCCAAAACACTCTGAAGACCCAAAAGACCCCGAATACCCAAAAGACCCCAAAGACCAAAAATACACCGAAGATCCAAAAAAAAACAAAGACCCAAAGACCCTTAAAGACCAAGAAGAACCAAAAGACCGTTAAGACCCAAAAGCCCCTGAAGACCCGAAGACCCAAAAGACACCAAAGACCCTTCAGACCTAAAAGCCAATGATGACACCAAAGACCCAAAAGACCCTGAAGACCCAAAACACCTCAAAGACCCAAAATACCCTCAAAGGCCCAGAGGATCCAAAAGACCCTGAAGACCCAAATGGCCCTGAAGACCCAAAACACCATGAAGACCCAAAAGACACCAAAATGGTCAAAGATGCCTACCCCTCTGAAATGACGTGTGGTGAGGCGTGCGGAGTGCGCCAAGTCACGCTAGTTATAATAATAATGGTAGATAGTGATAAAGATGTTTCTGGTGTTTGTTCCCCCTCCATCCCCTCCCTTACTTCAAGCGGCTACACAGCTGACTCCGCACATGAAAAAGCTAAACACCTCAACTCTGTGTTTGCCTCAAAATATTGTGTCCCAAACCCATCTCTCTCTGTTCCTACCTTGCCCAGTCGAATCCAGCGCTGCTCCGGGACTCTGTGTCCTTCTGTCCTGACAAGGTGGAGAAGTTTTTATCAAACCTCGACTCTGATTCTGCAACTGGACCAGACGGCATCAGCCAACGGATCCTAAAATCCTGCTTTGCCGCTCTATCTCACCCTCTCTCTGTTCTCTTCACCCTCTCTTTTGCTCAAGGTTTTGCCAGCATCTTGGAAATCAGCAAACATCACCGCTTTACATTAAAAAGGTGCAAAAACAGATCCTTGCAACTACAGACCAATCAGCCTGCTCCCAATTATCAGCAAAGTCATGGAATCCACCATTGCTTCTGATATTAAATCCTTCCTCTTCTCCAATGGCTTGATATCGGATCATCAATTTGGATTCAGACCAGGTCACTCTACTCTGGACATGCTGCTTCTGCTGTCTCAAAAATGGATGGAGGTCCTCAATGACAAACAGGAAATCAGAGCGGTCTCCCTTGACATATCTCGCGCCTTCAATACGGTCTGGCACCCTGCACTGCTCACCAAACTCTCCTCTTATGGTATCCATGGAAATCTCCACGCATGGCTTGCAGCCGTCCTTTCTGGTCACAGTCAGCGTGTGGCCCTGAATGGAATTCTCTCATCTCCCCTTCCTGTTCAGGCTGGAGTTCTTCAAGGCAGTGTTCTGGGCCCTGTGCTTTTTTTGGTCTTCATCAATGATCTTTTCGACTCCTTTTCCGACTTTGGAAAATCCTCTCTATCTCTTTGCTGATGCCTCCACTCTCTGCCGCTCCATATCTCATCCCTCAGATCGGCAGTCTGCAGCCTCCTCACTCTCTGCAGACCTGGACAAAATCACAAACTGGTCAAACAAGTGGAACATGTCTTTCAATCCTGACAAATCTCACACTCTTATGATGTCTCTCCGAAAAGACCGACTGGACAATCCTCCCATCGATTTTCTCAACAATCCTCTCCAAGAAGTTCTGTCACTCAAGCTTTTGGGTCTCACCATCAGCCATTATCTTTCCTGGGAAAACCACATTTCCAAGCTGGCCTCCAAAGCCAGTCGCCGACTGGGCATCCTCCATCTCTGTGAAGTCCTTCCTTGGCACACCTGAGCTCCTCACCACATACAAAGCTTTCATCCGATAATAATAATGATAATGGTATGTAATGATAATAATGATATTGATGATAATGGCACATAATTATAATAATGGTACATAATGATCATGATAATGTTACATAATAATAATAATAATAATAATAATAATAATAATTGTTTGTCTGTGCAGGCCCTAACATTTTTACCTTTTGAGCTTTTTTAAAATGAAGTTTTCAACAAACTCTTATTATGAGATTATGAAGAAGACTAATTAAAAATGGATCAAAATGTGAATGTGCAAAGTCATAGTGAGTACAAATAGCCCGTGTTGGCCCCACCGCAGCACGTCATCGCTTCCATATTTATTTATTTATTTACCATTGAGCTTCAGTGTGTCTGTCCAAGCCATAACATTTTTACCATTTGACCTTTTGTCGTCAAATCTTCAACAAACCTTTATTATGAGAAGATGGAGAATACAAATGAATAGAATGTACAAAAATTATTTTGCTGTTTTCATCAAGTTTAGTTTTAGTACAAAGCAGATGTGGAAGGGCTTTGCATTTTGAGATGCTTTCTAGTTATTCTTTGTATTGACTGAGCACAAAGTTGAAAACAGGTTAACACAATTGAACATCATACCTGTATGCTTTACAAGCAAACAGTATTAATATTTCTTTGAAACCAGATTTCCTTGTTATTAAAATTAAGTATTTCATGCCATGTACTTTTTCAGCATGAAGAAGTGAGATCAGAAGAGAACTCTAAGGTCTGTAAGGCTTCCATCATGTCGCTGCTGCATCTCGCTGGTTAAATCTGCAAAATGTTCATTTCAACATTGATTTTTATCAGTCTCTTCTCAGTACATGTACAGTATTTGTTATTACAGTCAGTACACTTGCCTTTGAGTTGTCTTCCCTGGGTCCGAATCTCCACTCCCAAAGACTAAGAATGTGGGAATGATTTAGGCCACTAAGGTTCTTACACGAGCCTCGATCTTGTATACAAAAAAAAAGAAAAAGGTAGTATGAGTATATTTTAGGTAGTAGTCGTTCAAATGCGGCACCTGACTGTGAGACGATGAGTTACCATCGGTTCACACAGGGGCACAGCAGTACTGCTGATGCAGTGCTCCCTATAGGTTAGAGAAAGCATTTGGAATTTGGCCTACTCTTCCTGAAGGGCACCGTGGGAGCTTTAATGTCCATCAACTAGTGAAGGCAGACGGTCACCAGTTTAAGGTCCAAACGAGGGTCCGAGTTTAAGGTCCATCACCCTGGTTTCAAAACACTGGGGTAGCAATTTATAACCGAGCGAAGATTTGAACCCAGACTAGACAGCTCAGAGGCCAGTGTGTGTACCTCCCGGTGGTAGTTGTAGTAGTTGTCACAGCCATCGACAGCTACTTATTCTGTAATGCAAATATTGCATAATTTTGATCACCGTCCTCACCCTTCATTCCATTAGTCACATTCTTCTCTCAACCTCCTTTCCCTTTTCTCACTCTCCTCACTAACCTTTTTTTACACCTTGTTTTCCCCTTATTCCCCAATTACAATAGCTTTCACACCGGACCCTTACGAGCCAAAGGAATGGCAGCTGAAGTCAACAAGACATGAAGAAGACATCTTTTAAGTTCTTTACATTTTGACATCTCTTGGTATTTGGGACGTGGAGTTTGTAAGAGCATGCAGAGCAGAGCGCCCACCCTTTTGCACCCTCGCCCCACTGTTCGGGAGGTATGGGAGAGGGAGTTGCATTCAATCCATGTCCAAAGCTCTTCTGTTTGTTTGCAACTTGTTGAATGAATTGGTAATCTGCAGTAGTTTTGATTTTTACTTGTAACCATAGGAACCGAAATTGTTGTGCGTCCACATGCACACACCACATTTAGTCTCTATTCGGGGAGCTAAACATGCCGGTCCCGGTGTTCAATGTCCTGTGTCTCGTGTTTTGTGGATGAGCATCTGTGTCCGATTTCTGCATGCATGATCTGGTCATTGTCTCTGCCATGGGGTAAATGAAGTGATTGTGGGGGTAAATAATACCATCTCCCTCTTCCCCACCGTGCTGGATATTGGTATACGAAGCAGGTTGAGCTCTGCTGCCATTGCGCGGGTTACGGTGATGCTTCCGTGGTTGCATGCCACTCCACACACAGGAAAAAAATAAACAACTAAGTCGTACTTTGTTATCAAAAGGAGCGCAGCACGAGTAAGTTACTCTCGTCTTTGTGACTCCGTCAATTCAACTAGTCACTATTGATCACGTGGCCAAAGTTTCCTGCGTGTGGCACCATCAAGTCACCTAACGCTGCTCACCATCAAACATGGTGGCAATTAACCTAGTTTACTACCTAAGCATTGCCCACCTAGTTTACTTCTATCTTATCTCTCTGGCTTTATTTTCATCTTTCCCTCCAAAATATTCAGTTGTATTAAAAAAAACATCTTTTTTCCCCTTTTTTTTTGGCCCTTTCTTCTTAAACCGATTCCACATGCACCTTGTGCTTTTGCTTACTCTGTTGTTAAACAGACGCACAGCAGCTGTAATTATCCCGTCTATTGTTAATAAAGCATTTCTGTTGCGGACCGCAAACATGGTATTTCTCCAAAGCATTTCTTTATTTCTTTGTTCTGTCCCATGTGTTTTCTAAGGTCTGTCTGTGATGACTTGTGTGCATCTTGTCGCAGGGT
Organism: Myxine glutinosa; assembly: GCF_964187855.1. Lineage (NCBI taxonomy): Eukaryota > Metazoa > Chordata > Myxini > Myxiniformes > Myxinidae > Myxine > Myxine glutinosa. The sequence goes on along the minus strand of NC_136262.1, from coordinate 60,243,767 downwards.
TGAACGAATCCACCTGTCATGCGTCGTATTGTATCCTCGTTGATGTAACCAGCTTTATTCTCTGCAGTTTTACGTCTTTTTTTTCCCATTATTTTTAGAATCGGTGAGCTTTTGGGGAAATGTTACTTTTCAGCTTCTTCGTCTTGTAACCGCATCTTCGCGTCGGAGAGGCAAACCCCCCCGGTAGAATGAAGTGAATGTATACGCTTTCCAAGCACTTTGCCTGCATGTAAAATCCCTTCTGCAGATGCTTTATTTTTCTTGTCGTGTTTGCAAACGCCCAGATGTCTTTGTTTCAATAAACACACATTTCTGCCTTCACAAGTTGATCGGGACTTGCACGGTGTTTTTAAAGGGAGATTGGTTCCATAGAAACCTAATGAGCTGTTTTTTATATGCTCGGATCTGGTCCCTTTGGGTTCTTCTTCGTCTTAAATTAATTGGCATTGCATCGGCTAATGCCCCCAGTGTTTTTTTTAGGGTTGTGGAAGGGGAGATTGCATACCAAGTTCAGGCTCTTGGAGGAGCTAGAACCCAGAATAAATCAGGAATGGAACAGCAGAAAGATTGTGGGCAACACACCAAAAACAGGGTTAAGGGGTAAAATAGAGGGAGACTTGGACAAATAAGGGATGTGGTGAAGAATGAGTGGTAGAGAAGTACACATTGGGTAGACAAGATGGAAACAGAAGCAAATTCTCAGGAAGGAAAGACTAGAAATTTGGAAAGAGGCATGGAGAGTGTTAATGGGGGTAAAAAGATCATGCTTTTGGAAGAGGGATGATCTGACATAGAGTTGAACTGCTGTCTTGAAGACATGGAGGGAAGAATGAGATTAAGCAAATGTGGAATGATTCGCCAGGTGGAGGAAAAGAGGAACAAATGAGCGAAGGTGAGCAGTGATTCCAGATTTTTGGAGGTTCACCAGAAGGGGGTTGCTGGTAGACCATGTGTGCCCTGTAGAAACTTTGGGGAGGGGGAGGATTTGAAGGGAGTGGCCGAGCACAGAAAGAGCAGAGGTTGTATCAAGCTGAGCAAGGTGTGAGGCAGGGGATCCAGCCCAGAGGGGAGAGCAGCAGTCCATCAAGCTGCAGATTTCTTTTTTATATACATCGGCTGAGGCTCGTAATAGAGCTGAAACACAAAGACACATTTACACACACATGGACATATTAATGAGACAAATGCTTAGCGTATCCACTGAGCTTGGGGGAAGTGCTGCCATTGCAGCCACTTCCTGGGATTCTCTAGGTACCAGCGATGCAATAACAATGGCACCGCCTTTCTCACTGCACTCAACGGAGCATTTCCTCAGGAATTTCTTCCTCCCCAAGGATGCCAACCAATGGGGATTGTCCATGCTCTATCCTTTTCAAGCAAGGAAGCAGCATGTACCATTTTAAAAGTCTTTGGAATGACTTAAACCGGTCCAAACGGGATGGGTGTTTTTTAGGAGACGCCATCTCCTTACTGGATGGCAGATGGCTCCATTGGGGAGCTCATCCGCCCTTTACCATTTGTTCTTGATCCTGCCAGGGTGTCACAGTCACCCTCCCCACAAGCAAAATTCCAGTGAGGGTTGTCGGTGACTAAACCGACAACCTTAAGTAACTAGGAGCTAAACCGACAACCACAACATGCGGCAGGTAGCACTAGGTTACATGTTACCAGTGACAGTCACGAAAGACTGACCTAAGAGATGAAGGCCATGTAGGTGGATAAGAGTTCAGGTGTGCCAATGAAGGGACTTGCACCATGGAGAATCCCAGTGGCTTTTGAGGCGAACTTTGAAACATGATTTTTTTTTTTTTTTTTTTTTTTTTTTTTTGTATACAAGATCGAGGCTCGTGAAAGAGCGAACATTAATCACACAGAAAGACAAACAGACACACAAAACAAATAACATCGGGAGCGGTAGACAAGATGGGGAGAGAGGGGGAAGGACACAAACACAACATTTGAGAGCAGGGACCGAGAGACATGGAGACATCGAGAGAACTGTGGGAGGGAGAGGGCTTTGGGGGGAAGGCATGGGAAGGGGGGGGGGGTGGGAGAGGTATAAAACATATGGACACTGCCAAGACTTCCAGGAAAGAAGTTGGAATTTCAAACAAGGTGGATCTGGGGTGAATTAGTGGGGGTAGAAAAGATCAAGGTTTTGGATGGGGGAAGATAAGAGATGGTGGTGAACAGCTGTTTTGAAGACCTGGAGGGAGGAGTGTGATTGAAGTGAGTGTGGGAGTTTGTTCCAGAGGCGGGAGAAAAGAGGAATGAAAGAGTGAAGGTGAGCAGAGAGCCGAGATTTCGGCAGTTTAACCATCAGAGGGTGGCTGGCAGATCTTGTGCGACCTGTAGGAATATTTGGGGGACAGAGTACAGAGAGAGCTGGGGGAGCAAGGCCGGAGAGGAGTCGGTAGAAGACAGAAAGACCACCTACCTGCCTGCGGTGAGTGAGTGAAAGGCCCTCAGAGATAGCTTCATTGCGGGAGATTCCAATGATTCTGAAAGCTTTGGATTCAACAGCGTGAAGCCGAGCCAGGTGTGAGGCAGGAGCACCAGCCCATAGGGGAGAACAGTATTCCATTGAGCTGCGGATGAAAGCCTTGTATGTGGTGAGGAGCTCAGGTGTGCCTAGGAAGGACTTCGCACGACGGAGGATGCCCAGTCGGCGACTGGCTTTGGAGGCCAGCTTGGAAATGTGGTTTTCCCAAGAAAGATCATGGTAGATGGTGAGACCCAAAAGCTTGAGTGACAGAACTTCTTGGAGAGGATTGTTGAGAAAGTAGATGGGAGGGTTGTCCAGTCGATCTTTTCGGAGAGACATAGTAAGAGTGTGAGATTTGTCAGGATTGAAAGACATGTTCCACATGTTTGACCAGTCTGTGATTTTGTCCAGGTCTTCAGAGAGTGAGGAGGCTGCAGACTGCCGATCTGAAGGAAGAGGAATGGAGCGGCAGAGAGTGGAGTCATCAGCAAAGAGATACAGAGGATTTTCCAGAGAGTCGGAGAGATCATTGATAAAGACCAGAAAAAGCACAGGGCCCAGCACACTGCCTTGGGGAACTCCAGCCTGAACGGGAAGGGGAGATGAGAGAAATCCATTCAGGGCCACACGTTGACTACGACCAGAGAGGAAGTCCGCAAGCCATGCATGGAGATTTCCATGGATACCATAGGAGGAGAGTTTGGTGAGCAGAGCTGGGTGCCAGACCGTATCGAAGGCACGTGATATGTCAAGGGAGACAGCTCTGATTTCCTGTTTGGCATTGAGGACCTCCATCCATTGTTGAGACAGCAGAAGCAGCATGTCCAGAGTAGAGTGACCTGGTCTGAAACCAAATTGATGATCAGAGATCAAGCCATTGGAGAAGAGGAAAGATTTCATATCCGAAGCAATGATGGATTCCATGACTTTGCTGATAATTGGGAGCAGGCTGATTGGTCTGTAGTTGCAAGGATCTGTTTTTGCACCTTTTTTGTGTAAAGCGGTAATGTTTGCTGATTTCCAGGATGCTGGCAGATGACCTTGATCAAAAGGTCAAAATTTGCCCAAGAGCTTGTGATTTTGTCAAGGTCTGAAGAGGGGGAAGAGGCTGCTGCCGGCCGATCTGAAGGATTAGGGATGTCACGGCAGAGGGTGGATTCATCAGCAAAGATATAAAGAGGATTTTTCAGAGAGCAGCATTCTTCTAAAAGAATAATGCCCAATTCCTTCACAAAGTATTTCTTGTTTTTTTAGTTTTCTTAATCATTCTCTGCAGTACAACATTGCACCTTCTGCCAGATGTGAGGCTTATTTTTGTGACAGACATTTGCAGGTTGGTTCATGAAATGGACTCGCTGAGTTTGCTCTGAGGTACGGCGTGTTCCCGCAACACTGTAAGTATGCAATCACGACATGACATGAATGTGAAACTGTAGCATATGTAATGGGACCAGTAGTTAGCACTCAGCAGAGTTCTTCACTGTAATCCAGGAGTGGAGTCTTACGTAAGCACGCATTGCGGATTGTGTCTGGAGCCATTTAACTGAAGCTTGGCTCAAGACGCCGTGAACCTGGCTCGGTTTCAAAGCATTTTGAGGACACCTGGAATGCTGCTCATTGGACTTTGTTGGCTCGCACAGTTTCATTATTTCATTAGTATCTGATGAATTTATATCGAGATACAGTACTGTATGAACTTGGATAAATATACCTCTGGTATGATAAACTTGAGTTTGGTCTATTTCTGGACATGTGCCCATCTATCCCTTGTGCAGATTCTGATGCAATTGCATTTTTTAAGGCTTGCGTAGGAGGTTGTGCATGTACGTATAAGGAGACAAGGACATCAGGAGTCATTGAACAAATGAACACCCCTGTCTGTACAGGGTGCATCATAGGCAGCATTACCCCCTCCAGGTTTTGCATGCATGCTTATATGTAAGGAATATATATGTAAGGAATATATATGTAAGGAATATATGTATAGTATTTAGGTGGACACGTTTTTCGATGTATTTATTGATATTCCATCTCATTTTCACAGCACAGTTTAATGCGTTTCCATGTTCTCTGATATTGAACGTAACGTATTTTTGTTTTGGGAGATAGTTGAAAATGCATTCCATACACCCTTCTCCAAGTCATCTGTTGTAAGATAGCAGGTCAGGTGTTTGATAGCAGGTCATTCCCCCCCCCCCCCCCCCCAACCGTTTCTTAAATGCTTCTGCACAGTCAACACATGATGCTTTTTCATGCTCTGACAAATGACAAAATTATCCTTTCAAATTCGTACATTTATATTAAATTCGTACATCTTCACATTGTGGTTATAGCTTACTCTGGTGACCGTTCTGTTGGTTTCATCAGTCGGTCTACCTGTCCACCGACGCACATCTACACAAGCCTACAAGAGTAAGATTAGTTGTTCATTCTGGCTGATTGAGGTTGAACATCAAAGAAAGTTGAGGAAGCGATAAAAGCAATGAAGGGTAGAAAAGCGGGAGGGCCGACGGGAGTTGTGGGAGATATGTTGAAGGCAGCAGGAAGTTGGGGTGTGAAGAGAATGACAGAGATCTGTAATCTGGTGGTGAAAGAAGGCCGCATTCCAGTGAATTGGGAACTGAGTACCCTCGTCCCTCTATACAAGGGGAAAGGTGACCCTCTGGAGTGTGGCTCGTACCGAGCGATAAAGTTATTGGAGTATGGAATGAAGGTATTGGAAAGGGTGTTGGAGAGGAGCATAAGGAAGAAAGTGAAGATCGACGAAATACAGTTTCCATTTATGCCAGGAAGAGGAACGACAGACGCACTTTTTATTGTAAGGCAGTTGCAGGAGAAGTACATGGAGAAGAGGAAGAAGTTGTTTCTTGGGTTTGTTGATCTGGAGAAAGCACTCGATAGGGTTCCACGTGAAGTAGTGACATGGGCATTGAGGAAGTTAGGGGTGGAGGAATGGTTGATCAGAGTAGTCATGGCAATGTACGAGAGAGCGCGCACAGCTGTAAGGACGAAGGACGGGAACAGTGGTGAGTTTGAGGTGAAGGTGGGAGTGCATCAGGGGTCGGCATAAAGCCACTACTATTTGTAACTTAGCTATTCTGAAATCTCTGACACACCTTCAACAGCTCTCCCTACCTCTTCCACCTCTTCCACATCTTACCCTACCCCTCCTCCCCCCTGTTCTGTATCTGATGCTCCCCCTTCCTCTTCATTAACGGTATGGACCTCAAACATCCGGGGCCTTCGTTCAAACTTAACTGATCTCTCCATACAGGCTGCTTCTGTCAAACCAGACGTGATCTGCTTAACAGAAACTTTCCTCCTTTATGATGTCTCTGATTCCTTAGTATCTCTCCCGGGCTACTCCCTCCTCCGGTATGATAGACCTGAGCCTCGTCCTGGAGGTGGGGTTGCTATCTTTATCAAAAACTCTCTTCCTCACTCGCCCTGCACTGCACTCTCTCCACCTCACCCCCAGGAATACCTCTGGCTACGGCTTCCCCTTCGCTCCCACCTCTTGTTCATATGTGTGTTGTACCGTCCACCAAACAGTGACGACTCCATCTACATCTCGCTGTTTGATAATATGGACCAACTTCTATCTACTCATCCTAACTCTCTCTTCCTCATATGTGGTGATTTCAACTCTCATCATGCCAGTTGGCTGGGTGTGGGTACCTCTCTCACCAGCCATGGCTCCTCAGCAAAGGACTTCTGCGACTCACTGGGACTGACACAATCTGTCAATTTCCCGACCCGGATCTCAGTCAACGGAACATCTTCTCTTCTGGACTTGGTTATGACTAACTTCCCTGAAAATGTCTGCTGCTCTTCTTCTGCTCCAATCGGATCATCTGATCATGTCCTTGTTAAAGTGGACATCTCTCTGACCATCCTCAGGGAGCCTGCTCAGCGTCGACGAGTCTGGCATTTCACTCAGGCCAACTGGCACGGTCTTCAAGCAGCCATCAATCATCTGGACTGGTCTCTCATCTCTACCACCTCTGACATCAACTCATCCTGGGAATTCTTCCAAAGTAAATTGCTCTCTCTCATGCACAGATTTATCCCATCTCGTCTTCAGTTGTCATACCCTTCCTCCCGTCCATGGTACACGCAATCTTGTGGTGAGGCTGTTGCCCAGAAACAACTTGCCTTCGTCTACTGGAAAGCAAATCCAATGGAAGGAAATCTCATTTCCTTTCACAAAGCCCGAAACAAGTGTGTGTCCACCCTCAGGAGAGCCAGGAAACAATATCTCTCCGTTCTCAAGACCGAACTCTCTTTTCTCTCTCCCTCTTGCAAATCCTGGTGGCGTCTGGTCAAATCCGTTTCTGGTGTTTGTTCCCCCTCCATCCCCTCCCTTACCTCAAACGGCTACACAGCTGACTCCGCACGTGAAAAAGCTGAATGCCTCAACTCTGTGTTTGCCTCTAAATCTTGTGTCCCAAACCCATCCCTCTCTGTACCCACCATACCCAGTCGTACCCTGCTGCTCCTGGACTCCGTGTCCTTTCCTCCTGACAAGGTGGAAAAGTTTCTGTCAACCCTCGACTCTGATTCTGCAACTGGACCCGACGGCATCAGCCCACGGGTCCTAAAATCCTGCTCTGCCGCTCTATCTCACCCTCTCTCTGTTCTCTTCACCCTCTCTTTTGCTCAAGGTCAACTGCCATCTGCTGGGAAATCAGCCAACATCACCGCTTTGCACAAAAAAGGTGCAAAAACAGATCCTAGCAACTACAGACCAATCAGCCTTCTCCCAATTATCAGCAAAGTCATGGAATCCATCATTGCTTTGGATATGAAATCTTTCCTCTTCTCCAATGGCTTGATCTCTGATCATCAATTTGGTTTCAGACCAGGTCACTCTACTCTGGACATGCTGCTTCTGCTGTCTCAACAATGGATGGAGGTCCTCAATGCCAAACAGGAAATTAGAGCTGTCTCCCTCGACATATCACATGCCTTCGACACGGTCTGGCACCCCGCTCTGCTCACCAAACTCTCCTCCTTTGGTATCCATGGAAATCTCCACGCATGGCTGGCGGACTTCCTCTCTAGTCGTCGTCAACGTGTGGCCCTGAATGGGTTTCTCTCATCTCCTCTTCCTGTTCAGGCTGGAGTTCCCCAAGGCAGTGTTCTGGGCCCCGTGCTTTTTCTGGTCTTCATCAATGATCTCTCTGACTCTCTTGAAAATCCTCTCTATCTCTGTGCTGATGACTCCACTCTCTGCCGCTCCATGCCTCTTCCCTCAGATCGGCAGTCTGCAGCCTCCTCACTCTCTGAAGACTTGGACAAAATCACAGACTGGTCAAACAAGTGGAACATGTCTTTCAATCCTGACAAATCTCACACTCTTACTATGTCTCTCCGAAAAGATCGACTGGATAACCCTCCCATCTACTTTCTCAACAATCCTCTCCAAGAAGTTCTGTCGCTCAAGCTTTTGGGTCTCACTATCTGCCATGATCTTTCTTGGGAAAACCACATTTCCAAGCTGGCCTCCAAAGCCAGTCGCCGACTGGGCATCCTCCGTCGTGCGAAGTCCTTCCTCGGCACACCTGAGCTCCTCACCACATAGAAGGCTTTCATCCGCAGCTCAATGGAATACTGTTCTCCCCTATGGGCCGGTGCTCCTGCCTCACACCTAGCTCGGCTTCACGCTGTTGAAACCAAAGCTTTCAGAATTATTGGAATCTCCCACGATTAAGCTATCTCTGAGGGCCTTTCACTCACTCACCGCAGGCAGGTAGGTGGTCTTTCTGTCTTCTACCGACTCCTCTCCGGCCTTGCACCCCCAGCTCTCTCTGTGCTCTGTCCCCCAAATATTCCTACAAGGTCGCACAAGATCTGCCAGCAACACTCTGATGGTTAAACTGCCGAAATTTCGGCTCTCTGCTCACCTTCACTCTTTCATTCCTCTTTTCTCCCACCTCTGGAACAAACTCCCTCACTCCCTTCAATCCCACTCCTCCCTCCAGGTCTTTAAAACAGCTGTTCACCACCATCTCTTATCTTCCCCCATCCAAAACCTTGATCTTTTCTACCCCCGCTAATTCACCCCAGATCCACCTTGTTTGAAATTCCAACTTCGTTCCTGGAAGTCCTGGCAGTGTCCATATGTTTTATACCTCTCCCACCGCCCCCTTCCCATGCCCCCCCCCCACCCCCCCAAAGCCCTCGCCCTCTCTCAGATCTCTCAGATCTCTCGATGTCTCCATGTCTCTCGGTCCCTGCTCTCAAATGTTGTGTTTGTGTCCTTCCCCCTCTCTCCCCATCTTGTCTACCGCTCCCGATGTTATATGTTTTATGTGTCGGTTTGTCTTTCTGTGTGATTAATGTTCGCTCTTTCACGAGCCTCGATCTTGTATACAAAAAAAAAAAAAAAAAAAAAAAAACTGTGATGGAGGTGCTGGCTCGGAACGTAAAGGAGGGTTTACCGTGGGAGTTGTTGTATGCAGATGATCTGGTGTTGATTGCGGAAAGTATGGATGGACTGAAGGAGAAGATGAGCAAGTGGAAGGAATGTATGGAGACAAAAGGTCTGAAGTTGAAATTCGGAAAAACGAAGGCGATGGCAAGAGGTAAAGCATGTGGTGAGGTGGAATGAACTGGGAAGTGGCCGTGTGCTGTGTGCAGGAAGGGTGTCGGAGTGAACTCTATTCAATGTACAATGTGTGCTGAGTGGGTTCACCAAAAATGTAGTGGTTTGAGAGGGTCATAAACCTGTGTGGCAGCTACATTCAAGTGTAAGGTGTGCACAGAGGAAGCTGCATATGGAGGAAATGTTGAGTTGGATCTTGGAGATGGCGTGAAGCTGGAAGGTGTGAAAACATTTTGCTACCTAGGAGACATGCTGAATGGAGAATGTGGATCAGACTCGGCAACGGTTGCTAGAGTGAGGTGTGCATGGAAGAAGTTTCGGGAACTGAGTGGCGTGCTGACGAGGAGGGGAGTGTCGTTGACGCTGAAGGGAAAGGTGTATGCTGCATGTGTGAGAAGTGTTATGATTTATGGGAGCGAGACATGGGTAATGAACGTAGAGCAGCAACGAAGGCTGGAAAGGGTGGAAATGTGAATGGTTCGGTCGATGTGTGGAGTTTCGTTGAGAGAGAGGACGAAAAATGATGAATTGCAAAAGATGATGGGAATAGAGCCTGTGATTGATGCTGTGAAGAGGAACAGGTTGAGATGGTTTGGTCATGTGTTGAGGAAGGATGAAGGTTGAGAAGGGTGATGAAATGAATGAAGAAGGAAGTAGAGGACGGGAAAGACCGAGAAAGACTTGGCTAAAGGTGGTGTAAGAATAAATGCGGGCAAGGGGGTTAACAAGGGGAGTTGCAGAAAATAGGGCAAAATGGAGAAGATTGTCATGGGGCCCGCAAGGCTAACCCCCGTTCTAGCAGGGAAAATGGCCTTAAAATGCCTGTTGTTGTTGTTTTTTATGAAAGAGTTGTCGACACATTTGCAAAGATGAATTATATCAAAGGTAATGCTCCTATTATTTGCAATAAATTTGCAATATTTGCTAATTATACTGGCTTTGACACCAATCCAATTTTTTATTACGAACCCTACGTATCGCTGCATATATCGAACAGTTTCAAATGGAGCACCTCGTTGCTATTAGAGTATTTAAATTGCATCATATGTTGCAATAAATGTAAATTGTTTCTTCCAGCTTGCTGTGTCGATGACAGAAGACGCCATTATTATTTTTGCCACCTTCATCACTACCCCGTCTGCAATCCCCTGTGGGTGCGGGAAACTTGCTAGTTACTGAAATGAACTTTCATACGTTCCCGTATCACAGCCTATCACGTTTTTTTGTACTTTAAACTTAATTTGTCTTCTTATGCTCTATTAACTTGACAGCCTGGTGTTGGCTTAGCGGTTAGGGTGCCGGCTAGGATCCTGGGTTCTAAATCCCGGTCGATCGCTGAATTAACGCCAGGTGGGATGACTCAGCCTGTCATCCTTCAGAGGTCGGAAAATTGAGTACCAGCTCACTGGTAATTCCCTGTGTGTTGCAAGGGGCGACTTCGAGGGTTGGTGGTAGGAAGGGCATCCGGCCATAAAAAAACATTGCTTCAAAAAGGGGACCACGGTGCCCAAAAAAGGCTAACCCCTGCTCTGTGGGGAAAAATGGCCTCTGAAGGTGGTTCTTCTATACTCTATTAACTTGAAATACCATGTTCAGTGATCATTGTAGACAATCATGACGATCGCATGTGTGACGCTTGAACATACCTCCACAAAGCTGAACAGTTTACCCTTTATACTTATATATCCCACTGATAGGCCAGATTTGAATTTGGGCCACAACCAAAATCGAATCGGTTTGCTCTTGTCACATAACCAACCCAGCCACCAAACTTCGGCCGAATCCATTCACAACGTTTTGAAATATCCTGTTCATAGACAGGCACAAACAAACAGACAGGGGTGAAAACATAACGTCCGTCCACTTTCGGTGGATTGCCAATAGCATGCCAATCGGTATAATTGAAGATGGTAGTTTTGTCATCAATGACCCTTTGCACCCCCTGCTACAAAGTCTGGTTCCACCACTGATGATAGCTTTAACTTCTGCATTTCATCGGAGATTTATGTACAAGCAAGAAACTCATTGAAGCTTCATTAATCCTCATTTCCACCATATTTTCCACATGGCAGGTTGTGCAAAGATTTTGTCGATGTAACGCAGGCTTTGCGGGGAATGGAGAGTGTACCCAGTATTCGAGGTGACTCCATTTTAGGTTGCATGTGCTAGTGCCGTTTTACGAGGCATCTGGGCCGTGTTGCAATGAAGCCCAACAAGGCATACATTGAGCGAGGCACAGGGGCCCAGCTCAGACACCCTACTCTGGGCAAGGATAGTGGGATAAACGGCCTCGGCGACCACTTGCTGAGCACTGCTGAGATTTCCAGACAATGGAGGCTACACAGATGAGGAAAATGGTGACCACGAGCTTTAAGTGGTGATTTCAAAATAACCCAGTTAGCATACAAACCTGAATTGTTGGAGAACTAGTTAAAGCTGTTTGTGACTCCTGGCATCGTTAGCTGCTGTTTTGTGATGACCTGGTTGTGATGACCTCATCATCATGACCTAATACGTGGGATTGTAAGGTCCTCACCAGGATGTAAGGTCCTGCCAGGCATATTTGGGAAGGGAAATAACAAGGGGTCATCTACGTATATATACGAAATAACAAGGGGTCATCTACGTTTGTATGCACAAAGTTACCTTTCAGAATCGAAATGGGGAAAATCAAAATTTTGAACAGGAGTGGAGAGTTTGGGAGTAAGGAGGTGAATGGAGTGTACAGTAGTGTGAAGTGAACGTATAGATGGTTAGGAAGAGATAGGTGCAGTGGAAGAGGTCTCCTCATCAATATGTCATCCTCTTGACAGCGTCGGTGATGCCAAAGCAGTCTTTTGGCAAAGGTCTTGCTGGGTGTTTGCCATTGCCCTCCCAGCAGTCAGTGAGACAAGGATTTGCTATTTGTTCAAGGTTCTGTCGTTAACTCACTGACTCTTAACAAAAGACATCGAGGGATCTTCAACGTCCCCAAACGACAAGTGCTGGCAGACGTGGGTCCTCCAGCTTAACGTCCATCCGTTAGACGGCCCAGACATCAATGCCTCGCCCTGCATGCGAAACATCAGGTTCACAGCTAATAGCTGGATCAAGATTCAAACCCAAGCTAGACTGCTCAAAGGTGAGTGCACATGCCTCTAAATAAGCTAAGAGAAAGGTGGTCAAAACCTCGACCATTTTTGTCTTTAAAAAATAAATCAAAAATACCCCTTACAGCTAAATCACTTGGTCACTGTTGTTTCCAAATAGCAGTTTCCTTGCTCAAAAGGTGTCTGATATTGCCCAGACGAGAAAGAAAATAAATACGTATTTAATAAATCTATAATATTTAAGTAATTAATCAATTAACCGCTTAGTAAAAAATTTTTTTAATATATCCTTTTTGACAAGGCATGTACGCACTATTGTGCCAAATTTCAGCTTCCCAGCTCAAAAGATGGCTGAGATATCGCCCGGACAAACGAGAGAACCTTCACCTTTGACCTATATAGTCAAAAAAACATTGACAGCATCTAACTTTTGTCTTTCGAATCCTCTGGTAAGGTTGGACGAAGATAGCTGAAAACGTTCCCGAGTTATCGTAGTCATATGACGAAAAATTTCAATTTTCATCATAAAGAGACAGGAGTGAAAACATAACCAAACTACCCCCGTTAATTCACCCCAGATCCACTTTTTTGAAATACCAACTTCTTTCCTGGAAGTCCTATCAGTATCCATGTGTTTTATACCCCTCCCCCCTTCCTATGCCTCCTCCCCCCAAGCCCTCTCCCTCCCACAGATCTCCCGATGTCCCTGCTCTCCATCTTGGTCTCCAGCTCCCTTTATCATGTTTTATGTTTTATGCGTCAATTTGTCCTTTTGTGATCAATGTTAGCTCTTACAAGATCCTCGATCTTGTATACAAAAAACAAAAAACAAAACAACCTCCATCCACATTCGGTAGCGGAGCTAATAACACTAAAGTGCAGAAGGGCACATGTGTGTGTATATATATATATATATATATATATATATATATATATATATATATATATATATATATACGTATATATATGTGTGTGTGTGTGTGTGTGTGTGTGTGTGTCATGCTACCAGATTCTTGTACCAGATGCGCTAAACATCTACTGCGTATAAACGCCGTTGAAAGGCGGCGCCACGTGTTTCACCGTTTTCGCTTCCGGATTGATCGTTTATCAGCAATAAACTTCCGTAAATATACCTTTATTGGAAACAGTTTCGTCTTATATTTCACCCATCGACGGAAAAATATACGATCTTTCGTTCTATGACAGTGGCATTAACTGTTATGACCGTTGAAGCCTGAATTTTGCTTCGGACTCGACGGTCATTTTCCGCGATTCCGCGGCAAGTCGCCTGGTGGCGCGCTAGTCGCTACACGTGTTTGTTTAGATAATGATTAATGATACTGATAATGAATAATACTGATATGTGACTGATAATGATTGAGACAGTCATCATAGTTTGTGCAATTGATAAGACCTGTACATGCTGCTCAGTGCTGTGCATCCAGTGTGCATGATATTTTATTCATATACTGGACAAAGAATATCGTTTACTGAGCAATGCTGTACTTGTATGTACTTTGTGAATTAGGCTCACAAGACAATGACGACCTTTGACTCACACTTCTGGCTGCCAACTTAATATCCCGTGGGGTTTTCAAGTGTAAGTAGTATGATGCCACATGCATTTCTTGTCCATCATGGATAAGTCAAGCCTAGTGTACATACGTCTTGTAAATGGGGCTTCACCAAACATGTGTGTGAAAATTCTATACATGTAGGCCTACTCGTCATTTTGCCTTGATATTTTGGCATGACAGCTTGGGCTAGCATACAGATGGCGGGTGATGATTTACAGTATTTGTGTACAGTTGCAATGCAGATTATGCTTGAAGATTCAATGCAGATTTTGCTGTACATAATAAATACAGCAGTATTAGAAGAAACATGTGCGTGTTTGTTTCCCATAAATTCCAATTAAAATCAGTGCTGGTCACAACTTATTTGCTCGGAAAAAGTGAAAAATACAGAATATTGGCAAGGTGCTAAAAAAATAATTGGCACTCGGCCAATACCTCTTATGGTACTTTTATTTACTTTACTTGTCCAACATCATGCTTGAAAAAAACCTTTAAACCCTAGAAATTGATTCTGATTGTAAATTACTGGTTGGTATTTTTTGCGAAATTTTCTAGATTTCCTGGCATGAAAAGTTGAAAAACTTGACATTTTGGGGAACACATGAATATTTAAATTTTTGTTTTAATGAATTTGTAATTGCCCAATTTGACCAACCCTGCTATTTTATGAAGGTACAGGGTTGGTACTTTAATGCTGCAGGTATAACTCGAAATCCATAATTTGAGCATCTGGTACAAGAATCTGGTAGCGTGACACATATATATATATACGTATTTTTTTTATTTTTTTATTTTTTTTGTATACAAGATCGAGGCTCGTGAAAGAGCTAAGAGTATATATATATATATATATATATATATATATATATATATATATATATATATATATATATATATATATATATATTGTTACAGACGCGGTTGTGGATGTTGGTTCACCGAGCGGTTTGGTATGACCGCGCCTGCACGTTTACCCGATTATGCTCGAACGTTGACTAAGTCGCGCTATGCTAGGTCAATGAAGGAAAAGGACACAACGGCTGGGATTCAAATGACACGACACCAAGGGTTCAGTTCTCAAGACCTCCGGAGGCGGTTATATTAGGGCGGAAGGTCAGATTACAACGACAAGAGGGACAGCATAGGAAGACAGGCACTTAAACACGGTCTTATAATAGCCCCGACAGACGACAGATAAACAGGACAAAAACTGACTCACACGGGGATTGATGGCAAGGAAAGCGGGTAGTCGATGGCTCAAGGCGCACTCTTGGCTCAAGGACAGGGTACAGTACGGTCCAGTAGATGCAGGGAGGTCACAGCGCTCGGAGGTCGCGACTGGTTCTTTCCTCTTCAAGCTCGGGGCGCATCTGACGTCACGTCCGGTAAGTCGCTGCGTATATCCGGCGGGGAGTGACACGCCCTCGGCTAGTTAGCTCCGCCCCAGATGGAATCGGTCCGCCCTTCTTATTGGGTGCGGGGGGGTTACTGGCTCCGCCCCTGACGAGGAGCTGACAGCCAGCCCCTTCGTGGTAACCCCGTGGAGCGCATGGGCAATGGCGGCTAACCACGCCGGTGTGAGGACGCACACTCCCCACACGCCGCGCCGCGCCCCTCTGTTGTTGTAGTTGTTGTTGTAGTTGTTGTTGTAGTTGTTGTTGTAGTTGTTGTTTCATGGGGAAGATGGGAGGAGGTGTGGGGAGGTCCTAAACTCACTACTGGTGCCATACAATCACATTCTGGTGCAACGAAGAGTCAGAATTAATGGAAACGAGTCCTTAACTGACATAGACTAAGAATAACTAGCAAGATGTCCTATAGTTGTCTACGTGAGATGCGGTGAACCTGGGCACGACATTTAATGGGGGAAAAAGGGGAAGGTCGGTTCTACAGAGTGTTATTTACAGGCAATGGGACTAGGGAATGGGGGATTGGGGATAGTTGGGGAGTATTGGGGAAATAGGGGAGTATTTACAAGCGGATATTGAGGCCAAGTCCCATATCCGCAACATTGCACCCTTCTCTACCCTCGGGGCGTCCCGACCCGATAAATTTTTACCTATTTTAGTGTGGCACTCAGATGTAGTTCCCTCTACTATTAACTCTACCCTGAGTGCGACAGTTTTACAGATGTTCACAAATGAGTAAATATGTCCCCCTGCGACGTTGCACCCTTCTCCTCACAGAAACACACCCACAGGATAACCGAATTGCGGAAAGAATTCGCAAACTAAACATACAGCCGGTAGGGAGCATTATTTACAAGACTACGCTGATATTTACACTACGATCCAGGACCTGTTTTTGGAGGAACACATGCAGATGTTATGCATAGAGAGAGCACGCATGCCAGCATCGATACACCAACCCACGAGTGCTCTGTGGCCTTATGGCCTTTAATAATGTGCAGAGCACCCCTTCCAAGCATCAAAAGCACCACCCCATAACACAGTCAGCACCATCCGGTGCACCAATAAAGTGTTTCTAAATCACCGGTGGTGTCGCAGCCGGCCGATGTTCTGCCGCTGGTCTTGCCTTCATGTGGTGCACTTGGCCTTCTTACTTCTTTCAAAAATAAAGAAAGGCGCCAACCGCGTCCATTTCTCTATTGTGGCCGTCAGGGGGCCAACTGTTAGTGGTTCACCTTGTATGGCATAGGTGCCACGTTGACCCATAGGTCCATCCATGGGTGGTGCTTGGCCGCAAAAGAACTGCGGTCCATTGTGGGTGGCCACCAACATTGCGGTCCATATGGTGTATCGATCCAGGCAGCAAGCAGCGAAAGTGCAGGCCCACAACTGCGTAGCCAGCACCTCTCTCTCCTCTCTCTCTCTACCCCAAAGCCAGATCCTCGGAGGTGGGAGACAAAAGAAGAAGACAAGTGAGTAAGGTGGTAAGGGCGCAAAAGTGCACGCAATGTAAGATGATGCACACTGGGGGCACATGGGAACCAGGTGAGACAGGTACGTTCCTACCGTACGCCCCCCCCCCCCACCAGGTAACCTACATGGCCCCTCCCTTACCCCTTACTGTATCCACAAAACACAACACTACCCATAAACATCTACTTTACAAATCAACAAACATCCCTACTGTCTTCCCCGTTCCTCCCATATACCAAATTCGTCTTCTCTCCCTCCTAACCAATCAAATTTGCCATTTTCAACTCTCATCAAAATTTGCCATCTCCAACTGAACATCAAAATTTGCCATTACCAATTCATCATCAGTCCCTCCTAGGGAGGGAGAGATGGAATCACCCCAATGTCTCATCCACGTCGTGATGCGTCTCACCAATCCACACAGCAATTCTTACTTCCTGCAACACAAACAAAGAAAACACAGGTGTGGAGTCATCATCATCACCACAGGCAAGTGGCTGCGTATGGTGCGCCAGGTTCATCAATCCTAACTATTTCCTAAATGACTTTAACAACTTTACACTACCCGGGGTCTTTCTCCGGCCAAACCATTGGCCCTCTTACACTATGGGTTCTAAAAACCAATTCCCATTGGCCAAACTGTGGTGCTTTTCAATTTGGGGTCTCACTCCCCCGATTCATCTCCCGGTGCCTTCGCACAATTTCTGGGCTGTGGCGTGTACCTCTCCCAGCGGGTCTACCCACCTGCACACCTCCACCACTGCAGTTGCCTCCGAGCTTACCTGCTCCTTACCCTAACCTAACTACCTGGGGAAGGCCCTCTGGCGCTCTCCCCACTCGGTGCCCTCTCTGGCACTGGGCTACCCGATCCACACCCGGGATCCTCAGGCACCCACTCACAACTACCGGCTCCCAGAGCCCACCTGCGGCCTCACCTGGCCGACATCCTCACAGTGGTGGAGTGCCCAACCAACTACACACACTAACAGGCTACACGCCCAGCCATTTCCACAACACTAATGCACCCATCCACAATACCATTCTGCAACCGCACCACAAATGCCAATATCCAACCACAATTTACCTATACCCTCTACCTAACACTTACACTACCCGCCCCGGGTATTCGTGAAAGGGGTCCACTCTTCCCCCATCCACACCTTCGCACCATGCACACCACTCCGTACCACTTACTCCAACTCTCTCCACACACCTGTACTTGCACACCTGTGCTCTCACACCTGGTGCCACCTGCACCCTTCTCTCCCCAAGCGCATTCGCGCTGATCCACAACACTCATTACTCACACACTGCTCCACACACCTGTCCAGTTGCACACCTGTGCAATCACACCTGTTCAATTCTCACACACACGGCATCATCTCAGCTAACTACTCCCCTCTGAAACTTGCGCTTCCCAGTCGTCCCTTTAAACTATTGCGCTCCCACGTCATTATCATCCATACTAATCTACCTGCGTCCCCACTACAGGTATCAGTCACTACCTAACCTTAACGTCACCTAATGTCATCTTTCTAGATCCCTACAATATAACCTAACCCACCCGGGCTAGTTTTCACTGCCATACACCCCATAAGCTATTGCTCCTTTGCCCCCCACCTGGGAAGGGCGGCAGGGATGCCAGCCTTACCCACCGGGCCCATCGCTCACTACCAATTTTGCACATCAAATTTCAACAAATTAAAAATTTGGCCAATCACTGCCCATCATCTGCCAATCACTACTGCCAATCCCTTGCCAATCATCAAATTTTGTTTTTCTCTAATTTTGGGGCCAAAACACTAACCTCATCACCCAGTCTACTCACTAATGCCTCTCGGTGCGCCAACTCCTATCCAAAGCCCGGCTTCGTAAAGCCAAGCCATGAATGCGGGTTGTTCTGTGCCAGCGGCTGGATGCGTCCGGCACTCGGTGCAGGGACGGGGGCTTACCCGGGCCGAGATCCCACGCACCATCTCGGCGTGGAGCCATCCAATGTCCCGATCTCGACCTGCCGGAATGCCTCAACAAAAAGTGGTCGCCATGACGACCCTTCCTATCCAGCCGCCCGCTCCGCCTAGTGGAGCACGGACGCGGCCGTTCAAAGCGAGGCCCAGCACGCACCGAGGGCCCGATTCGGCTAAAAGTCGACCTAACCTCTAACCCGTGTAACGTCGATGCTTCACCTGGACGCTTACACCCCGCAGCCCGTTCCTTGCTCACACATCCAGCCGTTTCCATGCTCCTTGTACCGTTCCTTACACACCCAGGTACACCCATTCCACTCACAGCCTTGGTCACACACCTGACCACCGAACACTTTGGCACACATTCGTTGGTCGCACACCTCACCAACACACCTCTTCGCGCCCCCTCCTCTGTCACCTCCTCTGTGACAATCACAGGTGTGCTCTCATTCGCACACCCAACCACGTGCCTCACCACCAACTCCAGCGTGCATTCCCACTCACGCTCCTCGTCACTCTCACTCCTCTCACCACTACTCTTGACAACGCACTCACCCTTACTCCTGACAGCGCACTCTTTCCCCATGCACCTGTCCGTCACACACCTTTCTCGCGCACACTCTCCCGTTACACCCTCTGTAACACTCACCACAGGTGTGCATTCTTCCTTGCCTTTGACAGCGCACTCTTTCCCCATGCACCTGTCCGTCACACACCTTTCTCGCGCACACTCTTGCGCACACTCTCCCGTCACACCCTCTGTAACACTCACCACACCGCGCTTCCATGTGCTCCCTCGCACACGCGCTACGACCGACTCACTCTCGCCAGCACCCTCACTCCTTGGCACGCACTTTTTCCTCACACACCCCAGAGTCGGACTTTCTTGCACACCTCCTTTTTCGCACACCAGACCTGTCGCACACCTCACCAACGGCCTCTCACGAACACCCGGGTCTATCTCGACCCCCAAGCTTATTAAATCCCCTGGCGCATCATACGCACGACCATATTGGTCACCACTTACACCAGGTCCTCTTCCTCTTCGCTTCTCCTCCATCACCTGCGAATCCCTCATCCGGTTAATGAGCACATCATCACGATCCAAACACAGACTTCGGACCAATTCTTTTATCTCCTCTTTTATCTCTTTCTTATCCTCTCTCCGTCGCTTCTTAATTTCGCTCACCCCTTCTTCCACTTCTTCTAATTTCTGTTTCACCTCTTTTATTCCCCGGTACGTCTCCTCAAGCTCGTCCTCCAAGGCTACCTTGACCGTTTCCATGTGCGTCCTCACCTGCCGGTCCTTCGTCTCCATTACCTCTATCACCTCGTCCAACCTCGTTGTCAGTCCCTCACGTACCATCTGACATTCCCTCTTCGTCGCTACCAAGTCATTTTTTTAGGTCATTTTGTGTCGCTTTTAAACCTCCTAATACCGCAGTGTTCCTTTGAACCTGCTCCGTTAGTCCTTTTTGTCCCTCCGTCAGCTGTTCTACTCCCAGCGTCAGGTCCTCTATGCCCCCTTGTAACTTTACAGTCCCCTTTCTCACCTCCTTCTCCATGTGCTCCTTACAGTGCCTCACCTCCTCGCGCACTCCTCCGACCTCCTCACTCACACCTCCTCTGATCTCCTCTCCCATCACTTGCATCTCCTGCCCAGATGCCACCCTCATCTGCTCCATTTCCTCCCGGTGAGCATCCAGTTTAGTTTCTACCCCCATTCTAACCCCCTCTATCTGCTGCCCCATTTGGTTAACTTCCCTTTCCGCTTGGTCCCTCATGTCCCTCAATTTGCCTTCCATCCTGTTTTCTAACCCCTCTAACCCCTTTTGCATCCCTTCCATTTGATTCTCTTGAGCGGCCATTCTGTTTTCTACCCCCATTAACCCCTCCTGTATTTCCCCTAATCTATTGTCTAATTTCCCAAATTTCTCGTCTAATCCCTTAAAATTATTGTCTAACCCCTCTCCGGTACCCCTCGCTTCGTCCCTCATTACCCCCATTTGGCCCTCCAATCGCTCACCCTGAGCATCCATCCGGTTCCCCATTACCCCCAATTGCTCACTCTGAGCATCCATCCGGTTCCCCATTACCCCCATTTGGCCCTCCATTCGCTCACCCTGAGCCCTCATTCCCACAATTTGGTCTCCCATTCGTTCCATAAGGGCCCTCATTTGCAGGAGGAAAAGGTTCGAATCCACCAGGGGCGCTGCGACGGTCGCGGGCGTGGACGCCGTGGCCACCTCGTGCGCGACAACGCTATTTTGCGACCCTGCCGCCCTCACTGCTTCGCTCTCCTCGCGTCCCTCAATTTGGTCCTGGACCGACCCTGCCTCACTCTCCCCGACCGGACCCCAGCTGTCTTGATCCGCCATAGCGCGACTTTCAAAATTCGGGTTTTTATTTTCGTAAAACAAATTCAAATTTCGCCGTTATAATTTCGAGCGCGGGAAACGCGCTCCGGATCGAATTCTACCTCCCCAACACCAATTGTTACCCTAGTGGTACAATTGGTGTTCCAAAATTTGGGCCTAATAAATTTAGTCCCAGGTCCGAATTCCACTCCTCGACACCAATTGTTACAGACGCGGTTGTGGATGTTGGTTCACCGAGCGGTTTGGTATGACCGCGCCTGCACGTTTACCCGATTATGCTCGAACGTTGATTAAGTCGCGCTATGCTAGGTCAATGAAGGAAAAGGACACAACGGCTGGGATTCAAATGACACGACACCAAGGGTTCAGTTCTCAAGACCTCCGGAGGAGGTTATATTAGGGCGGAAGGTCAGATTACAACGACAAGAGGGACAGCATAGGAAGACAGGCACTTAAACACGGTCTTATAATAGCCCCGACAGACGACAGATAAACAGGACAAAAACTGACTCACACGGGGATTGATGGCAAGGAAGGCGGGTAGTCGATGGCTCAAGGCGCACTCTTGGCTCAAGGACAGGGTACAGTACGGTCCAGTAGATGCAGGGAGGTCACAGCGCTCGGAGGTCGCGACTGGTTCTTTCCTCTTCAAGCTCGGGGCGCATCTGACGTCATGTCCGGTAAGTCGCTGCGTATATCCGGCGGGGAGTGACACGCCCTCGGCTAGTTAGCTCCGCCCCAGATGGAATCGGTCCGCCCTTCTTATTGGGTGCGGGGGGGTTACTGGCTCCGCCCCTGACGAGGAGCTGACAGCCAGCCCCTTCGTGGTAACCCCGTGGAGCGCATGGGCAATGGCGGCTAACCACGCCGGTGTGAGGACGCACACTCCCCGCACGCCGCGCCGCGCCCCTCTGTTGTTGTAGTTGTTGTTGTAGTTGTTGTTGTAGTTGTTGTTTCATGGGGAAGATGGGAGGAGGTGTGGGTAGGTCCTAAACTCACTACTGGTGCCATACAATCACATTCTGGTGCAACGAAGAGTCAGAATTAATGGAAACGAGTCCTTAACTGACATAGACTAAGAATAACTAGCAAGATGTCCTATAGTTGTCTACGTGAGATGCGGTGAACCTGGGCACGACATTTAATGGGGGAAAAAGGGAAGGTCGGTTCTACAGAGTGTTATTTACAGGCAATGGGACTAGGGAATGGGGGATTGGGGATAGTTGGGGAGTATTGGGGAAATAGGGGAGTATTTACAAGCGGATATTGAGGCCAAGTCCCATATCCGCAACAATATATATATATATATATATATATATATATATATATATATATATACAGACAGCATTTAATATGGAATATTTTTTTTGTGGGGGTGAACTTACTTTTCAAGATGACTTAGAACCAAAAGTTCATTGGAATTATGTTGAAATTATTCAAGATTTTGTTAATGTGACCTTTAAAAGAAACAAAAACCACACTTGACATTTCGAAGCAAATAAATTGATCCTTGAAAGTGATGTAAATTGATATCGAACTCGATTCACGGACAGTACTGTGTTAAACTTCTGTACGTTTTCCAGAAGTATCTCTTTATTATGCACATTAGCCAAAAAAAATTTCAACAAAAACAAAAGCTAAATTATGACTGGGACTACGGACAGTAAAATTACAGTTCAGGACTTCGTGTAACCCCCACGAGCATTCAGGAGAGCACGTACACGTCGAGGCATGCTGTTCACGAGATTTGCCAAGGTTTGGACAGGAATCGCTTGCCATGCAGTGACAATACTTTTTTTTTTTCTTCTTTTTTTTGTATACTGAATCGAGGCTCGTGAAAGAGCTCTGCTGCAATTCACGCACAGAGGTCGGCTGCTGGACCAAGTGGTCGATTTGATGCGTTAATTCTGCCCATACGTTCTCTATCGGATTCATATCCGGGGACATGGCAGGCCACTCCATATGCTCTACACCACGGTCAGCAAGAAAGTGTTGGATCATGCGAGCACGGTGAGGCCGTGCATTGTCATCTTGGAAGACAAACTTTCCTCGAAAGGCTGCACGAGCATATGGAAGCAATGTTTCTTCCAGAATGACCCTGTACTTGAACTGGTTCAGGTTTCCATTCAGAATAACCAGGTCAGTTTTGCCCCCTGCATGAAAAGCAGCCCAAACGGTCACCCCACCACCTCCAGCTTGGACTATTGGCACTATACAATCTTCGTTGTGGGCTTCATGCACTTGTCTGCGCACTCGGATGCGGCCATATTGACGATAGACCAGAAATCTAGACTCGTCACTGAAGGTCACGTGATTCCAGTGTCCTGGCTGCCAATGACGGTGCTCTCTGGCCTACTGCAATCGGCGCTGGCTGTGTTGTCTGGTCAGGCGTGGCTTTCTCAAGGGACGCCTGGCACGATAGCCTGCTTGAACTAGTCGTTGGTTGACTAGCCTTCTGGATACAGGCACATTTGTCAGTTTCTGCCACTCAGCCCTCAGCCGATTAGCTGAATTGATACGGCCATTGCAGACTAACCGGTGCAGCTGGCAATCATCTCTCCTTGTGGTTCTGCGTGGACGTCCTGGCCTCGGTATTGGAGAAGGGACACCCCTCTGAGCATTTCGTTTCAGGATCTTTGACACCTGACCTTGAGTGATGCCATACTGCCGAGCAATAGCACGCTGTTTCACGACACCTGTGATATAATCCTGTTGTTGACTTCTTGCTGCGAAAGACAATCAGTGACATGGTTCTTTCAACAAAGACATCACCAAAGGGTAAAAGAAACTCACCAGATTGATATACTGAGTTCAGAAAGTAAACCCAAGTCAAGAAAAAAAAAAATCCACATTAAATGCCAAGTCTGTATATATATGTATATATATGTATATATATATATATATATATATAATATAATATATATATATATATATATATATATATATATATATATATATATATTATATATTTATATATATATATATTGTTACGGACACGGCTTAAGATGTTATGATGGGCCGAGCGGAATGGCCGCCGTGTTCGCACAGTTTACCCGATTCTTCCCCCAACTTACCCGATTCCACCCGACATTGACCAAATCGCGCTTTGCTAAATCAATGAAGGAAAGGACACAACGGCTGGGATAAATGAAACGACACAAGGGGTACAGTTCTCAAGACCTCCGGAGGAGGATATAATTGGTGGTGGAGAAAAGGGGTAGATTACAAGGTAAGAGGTAAAGCACAGAAGAGATAGGCACTTAGACACAATCTTATCTATCCCAGACAGATCACAGACAAACAGAACAAGACTGACTTACACAGGGATTGATGGCAGGGAAGGACAGGCAGTCGATAGCACAAGGTGCACCTTGGCTCAGGGGTAGAATCAAACACGGTCCGGTCCAGAGATGCGGGGAGGTATTGCAGCGCTCGGATGGTGGCGTCCTTCTCTCTCCAAGCTGAGGGCGCATCTGACGTCACCTCCCTCTTCCTGCGCATGCTCAGCGGGGAGTGACACGCCCTCGGCTCGTTGGCTCCGCCCCAGATGGGATCGGTCCACCGCTTCTATTGGGTGCGGGGGTTACCGGGCTCCGCCCCTGACGAGGAGCTGACAGCGAGCCCCTACTTGGTAACCCCGTCGAGCACATGTCCGATGGCGGCTCGTTGGAAAGGCTTGGTGCCCTCCCAACACCCCCCACCAACCAAGCCGGAGTGAGGACGCGCACTCCCCGCACCGCCGCCGTGTTGTTGCTGTTGCTGAACCGTGAGGAAGAGCTGCGGGGAGGTATTGTGAGGTCCTAAACTTCCTAACGGTGCCATACAATCACATTCTGGTGCAACGAAGAGTCACAATTAATGGAAACGAGTCCTTAACTGACATAGACTAAGAATAACTAGCAAGATGTCCTATAGTTGTCTACGTGAGATGCGGTGGACCTGGATGCGACATTTAATGGGGGAAATAGGGGAAGGTCGGGTCTACAGAGTGTTGTTTACAGAAAATGGGACTAGGGAATGGGGGATTGGGGATAGTTGGGAAGTATGGAGGAAATAGGGGAATATTTACAAGCGGATATGGATGGATGCCAATCTCATATCTGCAACAATATATATATATATATATATATATATATATATATATATAATATATTATATACAGTATATATATATATATATATATATATATATAATATATATATATATATATATATATATATATATATATATATATATATATATATATATATATATATACTGTATATAAAGATATATGTATATATATATATATATATATATATATATTATATATATATATTATATATATATATATATATATATATATATATATATATATATATAAATAAAGATATATATATATATAAAGATATATTTATATATATATATATATATATATATATATATATATATATATATATATATATATATATATATATATATATATATATATATAATATATATAGTATATATATATATATATATATATATATATATATATAGTATATATATATACAGTCACGTGAAAAAGTAAGTACACCCCATGTAAAGTTTTGACTTTTTCAACATATTTTAACATACAGCTATTTGATCTTCATTTCAACAATATTGATAGATAAAGGTGATATAATATAACAAATATCATTAAAACATTAACATTTTGTAGTCCATTGTATAATTTAAATAAATATTTAAATAAAAACATAAATGTAAATTTCGCATGTGGAAAAAAGTAAGTACACCCCTACATTTATCACTACTTCAAATACCTAAAATTAGAATCAGGTGCACCAGCTCAGGTGCAAATGATTAGAACATCGTTAGAGAGGATCTTGGAGGAACCTGTCTTATTTAATCCTCAGACATTTAGTTTGGTTTGCTCTTTGTTGTTGAAGTGCGTGGCGTCACCATGCATAGATCAAAAGAGCTATCTGAGGCCTTCAGAAAGAAGGTTATAGATGCCTACGAGTCTGGAAAGGGATTAAAAAAGATCTCCAAACAATTTGAAATCAATCATTCGACTGTCCGGAAGATCATCTACAAGTGGAGAAGATTCCAAACAACTGAAAACTTGTTCAGGCCAGGCCGCCCCAGCAAGTTCAGCCCTAGAGCAGACCGCAAGATGCTGAAAGAAGTCTCTAAGAACCCCAGAATGTCATCAAGGGACCTACAGGTAGCTCTTGCCACTGTTGATGTCAAAGTGCACGAGTCTACCATGAGAAAGAGGCTGCACAAATTTGATCTACATGGGAGGTGTGCCAGGAGGAAACCTTTGCTGTCCAGAAAGAACATCAGGGCAAGACTAAAGTTTGCCAATGAACACCTAGGCAAAGACCAACACTTCTGGAACAATGTGCTCTGGACAGATGAGTCAAAGGTAGAGCTATTTGGCCACAGTACCAGAAGACATGTTTGGCGAAACCAAAGACAGCATTTGACCACAAGAACATGATACCAACTGTAAAGCATGGTGGTGGAAATATTATGGTTTGGGGGCAGCTTTGCTGCATCAGGGCCTGGGCAGCTCACCATCATAGAATCCACGATGAATTCTTCATTGTACCAGAGGGTGCTTGAGAATAATGTGAGGCCATCTTTCGGAAAGGTGAAGCTCAACCGAAGGTGGACCTTGCAACATGACAATGACCCTGACATACCAGTAAATCCACCAAGGAATGGCTGAAAAGAAAGAAATGGAGGGTTCTGGAATGGCCAAGTCAAAGCCCGGATCTAAATCCCATCGAGATGTTGTGGGGGGATTTGAAACGAGCTGTGCATGCAAGAAACCCCTCAACCATCGCACAGCTGAAAGAATTCTGCATGGAGGAGTGGGCAAAAATTTCTCCCAGTCGATGTCAGAGACTGGTTGACAGTTATAAGAAATGCCTACTTGAGATTTTTTCTGCCAAAGGGGGCAATACCACCTATTATAGCCAAGGGTGTACTTACTTTTTCCACATGCGAAATTTGCATTTATGTTTATTTAAATTATACAATGGACTACAAAATGTAAATGTTTCATGATATTTGTTATATTATATCACCTTTATCTTTCAATATTGTTGAAATGAAGATCAAATAGCTAGCTGTATGTTGAAATTTGTTGAAAAAGTCAAAACTTTACATGGGGTGTACTTACTTTTTCACGTGACTGTATATGCAAATTTCCTCATTGTGTCTGATTGTACAATGTACAACACGCACAATGCTGAATGATACCTCATTTAAGAGCTCTTGGGTCCAGACAGTGCATGAGATCTAAAATTATTGTTCTTCATGTAATCTCAAGTTATTTTAATTGTTGCTGCACACGTGGTGCTTAAACGTCGGTTGCATCCTGTCTATTAATTACGTACTATTGGAATGTACATATCGACTCTTTAGACTGCTGAGGCTTCTTAAATCTTTGAAGACCATTTAAGACTCTGAAAGACCACGAAAGACCAAAATACCCCGAAGACCCAAAATACCCTGAAGATCCTTAAGAATCAAAAAAAAAACAAAAAAAAAACAACCCCTGAGGACCCAAAATATCCTGAGGATTTAAAATACCCTGAGGACCCTGAAGACCCTTAAATACCGAATAGACTCTAAAGACCCTGAAAAGCCAAAAGACCTTGGGTACCCTAAAGACCTTTGAAAACCCCGAACAACCAAAACACCCCAAATGTCTTAAAAACCAAAAAGACACTGAAAACCCAAAAGACCTGGGGGACCCAAAAGACCCTTAAAGATCCAAAAGACTCTGACAACTCAAAATACCGAATACATAGAGGACCCAAAAGACCCCCAACGACCCTTTAGACCCTGAAGACCTTTGAGCCCAAAATAGCCTGAGGAATTTCCACAGGCTCCTGCCGTTATGTTGTTGAAGTATATTCCTGTCAAACTCCCTCGATATTTGAAACTCCATTGCAATCCAATTCCTTTACAACAGCCCGATGAATATTAATGTTCGATACCTTCTGCGTGTCATCGAGGACACTCCTCATAAAAGGTAGTGGGGTCCAGTGCGGCTCAAACAGACCATCACTGGTCTTGGTCCACTCCCAGCTGGTCTGTGAAGTCATTGCCACCACTGGCGGCCATTTTGTAAGATGGTTGTCATGGCCGTCAGAGAACTATTATATGATCCTCCGATATCCAGATATGTTCATAATGTATTGGTCTATATCTGTGCCAAATGTGGTGCTTTTATCACAACCACAATTGTTGTGAATATTTCGTCTATGGCACGCCACTATAAGGGAACCATTAAAGGACATAACAGAAGGGTGATGTCATCTCGTCCTGGTGAGTCTGACTCTTGCAATCCCGTGCCCAAGTCCATCATGTAGGCTGTGGCATCAATTTGTGTGCTGCCAGTCCCTTGGATGGATGTTAAATTGGTACAGTGTCCTTGGAGAAGTGTACTTCCCTACATCCTTCCACTGTCCTTCAAGAAGAATCGGCGAGCTATTGCCAGCATCATGAGCAAGTTTCAAATTCCTGCTATATCCTGACTGACTACAGGGGTCGCTGCATCAGCGGCACAGCTGCGCCCTCTCCACCAGCAAATGTAGCTACCTGCAGCCATGCGTCGATTACAGAAGAAAAAGATGTGTCCAGGTCCAACTCAGAGTTTCTAAAATAACAAAACCTGGTGAGACCTATTCATAACAATATAGGTACCCAACATCAGAGGCCTCTGGTCTGACATTACAGGTCTTTCCTTTCATCTTTCTGCTGCTTCTTCAGATGTCTGCTTGAAAGAATGATCATTCTTTTTACAGGACACTCCTCATTTCTATATACAATGCATTCAGAAAGTATTCAGACCCCTTCACTTTTTTCACATTTTGTTATGTTGCCGCCTTATGCTGAAATCGTTTTAATTATTTTTTCCCTCATCAATCTACACTCAATACCCCATAATGACAAAGAGAAAACAGGATTTTAGAAAGTTTTGCAAATTTATTAAAAAGAAAAAACTGAAATATCACATTGACATAAGTATTCATACCCTTTGCTATGACACTTGAAATTTAGCTCAGGTGCCTCCCATTTCTCTTGATCATCTTTGAGATGTTTCTACACCTTGATTGGAGTCCACCTGTGGTAAATTCAATTGATTGGACATGATTTGGAAAGGCACACACCTGTCTATATAAGGTCTCACAGCTGACAATGCATATCAGAGCAAAAACCAAGCCATGAGGTCGAAGGAACTGCCTGCAGAGCTCAGAGACAGGATTGTGTCGAGGCACAGATCTGGGGAACCCTACAAAAAAAATTCTGCTGCATTGAAGGTTCCCAAGAGCACAGTGGCCTCCATAATTCTTAAATGGAAGAAGTTTGGAACAACCAGGGCTCTTCCTAGAGCTGGCCGCCCGGCCAAACTGAGCAATCGGGAGAGAAGGGCCTTGGTAAGAGAGGTGACCAAGAACCCGATGGTCACTCTGGCTACTTAAGCCAGAGCTTGGAGGGAAACTTGTTACACAAAATCGAACTAAGATATAACACGTTGCTTGAACTCTTCTCCCTTCTCGTCCTGCGACCTGCGTCTTCAGATGAATTCGTTTCTTCTCTCGGAGCATTGGTGCTTAAGTAGACGCTCGGGTGACCATCGAGCTAAATTTCAAGTGTCATAGCAAAGGGTATGAATACTTATGTCAATGTGATATTTCACAGTTTTTTCTTTTTAATAAATTTGCAAAACTTTCTAAAATCCTGTTTTCTCTTTGTGATTATGGGGTATTGAGTGGAGATTGATGAGGAAAAATGAATATAAACGATTTCAGCATAAGGCTGCAACATAACAAAATGTGAAAAAAGTGAAGGGGTCTGAATACTTTCTGAATGCATTGTATATATCTCTTCCTGGTTATACAGTGCTGATTCGCTTACCTCCTCCCCTGGCGATGTCATCATCTTTGTCAGAAACTCCATCCATAATAGCCAATGCTCTCTGCTAATCCCTCCTAACCATCTGGAATACCTCTGACTCCACATGCCCCTCTGTAATCACTTCCTGTTCCTTTGTGTGATGTACTATCCACCCCACAGATGATGATCCATGTACTCCTCGCTTTCTTCCATCATGGATCTCTTCAAGATCACCCATTCCAACTATGTTTTCTCTCCACGTCAAGTCGCTGGGTGTCAGGAATTCTTCTTCTTCCATCAACTCGTGCTACCGGATCAATAGATATAAACCCTGGGCTGCAATCATGCTACAAGGATGTCCCACAGAAGGACTTACATCCTGCCAAAACCTTCTCGAGGCATCAAGCCCGACTTATAATCACTTAATTTTTTCCAAAACAAATTTCTTGAAAATGTTTTCATGAAAATGAACCTGCACGGCTCTTTCTGATGCGCAGGTTCATTCACCTGGCCACATCGCTTTGCCGTCCCTATTCTCGACCTTTGTCCAGGAGAGGCTTGTGACGAGGCAGTTTCCTCCAAGCAGCTCGCTTTCTCAACTTGGAAGACAAACCAGATTTAGGGAAAGTTACAGTTGCTTCATGAAGCACACAATAAATGAGTGTTGGTCCCCGGTTCAAATCGGAACACAATTCCCAGGATCATTGTCAAATCTGAACTCCATGATGTGTCTCTCTCTCTCTTTCCAGAAATGGCTGCGTCAGGTGAAGTCTCTGGTATATTCCCTCCCTCAATTAGTAGAGATAGCTCCACATGTGAGCGAGCAGAATGTTTTAACTTGGTACAGTATTTGCTTCCAAAGTAAGAGTCTCTACACCGTCTCTCCCAGTCCTTATTTGTCCTCCCTTACTCATAGCCACGAAGATATTGTGTGAGTTTGCCACCTGGTAAGGTCACTACCTTTGTGGATGACCTTTCTTTTCTGAGCTATAGGCCCTCGTCTTGCTCCCTCTGCTCTTTCAGCTCTCTGCCCATGTCATGCTCTACCATGGCGGATATGTTGCTCCAGCAACCCCTTTCTTTTCAACCTTTTAAAGTCCAAGCTTATTGCTCACCTACATTCCTTTTCCCTTTTTTTCTGTTTGTGGAATGGTTTCCCTGTATCTGTCCAATCATGTTCTTCCCTCCATGTTTCAAGGTCAGAACAAAGCTCACGGTTATCTCTTGTCGTTATCTTTTGCCGTCTCCCTTTTCCAATAGTTATCATTTATCCCAGCTAACCTCCTGCCATACATTACCCTTTTTTTTGGCCAGAACCCTTGCCTCAACCTGTTGTTTTGCTCCTCCGTAACCCGAGAATTTGATTTATTGTTTTGTTTTTTTATCGAATGGATTCGAGTCCAGCTGCCAATTTTGAGCTTCCAAGATATGGAGCCCAAGTACTGTAGTTAGATGTTAGTTAGATGTTATGTGTGCCCATTAACGGAATCGTTGCCTCCCTATGCCACGTACATTCCGCCACGTCGGCAGGTTAGCACAGAGGTAATGCCCTCAACTTTTGAACCGTCTCGTCTGGGTTCAATTTCCGACCCGACTATAAGCCGTCAGATTGAAGCTTCGCAGACGAGACTTTGCGTTACAAAGTGCTCCATCAATAAGATGAACGTCAAGCAGGCTGCCCCGTCTGCTGGCATCAGTTCGTGGACGTTAAAGATCCCACGGATCATATGGACGTCAAGCCCGGTGCCCCGATCCTTTTGACGAAGAATAGGCCATTCATTGCTGTTAACCCTGTCCAAATTTCACGGTCCTTCGGCCCTAATCCACAGGGGGCATTGCATAAGTGCAGCACAGATACACTTCCAGAGATTATACAACCTGCAACCAGGTGCTACGAATGAATGAATGAACAAAGAAATACACCTTCTTCTCCTTTCTTTTTCTCCTTAGAAGGCTAACCCCCGCTCTAGCAAGGAAAATGGCCTTAAAATGCCTATTGTGTGTTGTTGTGTCTTTTTCTTCTTAACTTATCTTCCAGAAGCTTCTTAAGTACCACAACTCCCCTTCTCTACCCAAACTTCATCCCATGCTTTTGTATTTAATTCCATTTCCATTTTGGCAATTTGGTCGATTGTCTCTTTGGTTCAAAGCGGACCGGCCTTGTCCAAATCCATGTCGCATAGCACCAAACACGAGTCTGAGTATTCTGGATTAAAGTACTGAGTCATTGTGTTGGGTGTTGCTGGATCACACTTGAATGTGCTGTTATGATAGCTTTAATCTATAGATAGTACTCTGGCTAAATTAAACTTGGGTAGGGTGCTGTCTACATACAGTATTACAAACTCAAAATGGCGGAAATGTTGTCTTCCTTCACTTCTTTTCCCCTTTCCACTCTCCGTCCCATACATTCCATTTCCTTGCCTCCCTACCTCCCATATTGTCACTTACTCCGACTTTCCCTTCCTCCTCCGACATTATTTTAACTTTCCAAGCCCTTTCTCAAGTTCACGTCCCTCTGCTTCGTCCTTGCGTACATCTAATATATATATATACACAGATTGAACCCCCTAACTTGACGAGGAAGCAAGGCACAAATTGAGTCTCACTCCAGCAATTGCTGCACAACCTGTTAGCAACAAGTGGCTCCTGCCACGCGAACACATCGTCTCTGCCCTGCTCATCACCAGTTAGGAGGTTTGCAGTCAGAAATATAAAATTTAACCAAAGAAGCACACTGACCCTATGACACGACGCTGTATAATTTATGTACATGTATATTTTATGTTTTGTGTATTTATTTATTATGTATAATTTATGCACATGACATCAGCGTCATGTCATAGTTTGTGTGCTTATTTGGTTAAATATATATCTACCATATAAAACAATATGTGTGTGTGTGTGTGTGTGTGTGTGTGTGTGTGTGTTTGTGTGTGTGTGTGTGTGTGTGTGTGTGTGTGTGTGTGTGTGTGTGTGTGTGTGTGTGTGTGTGTGTGTGTGTGTGTGTGTGTGTGTGTGTGTGCGCGTGTGTGTTTGTGTGTGTGTCTGTCCCCCTTCCTAAGGGTAGGTTTCAAAGGCTTTGAGTGGTGCTTTAGGAGGGATTTGAGTGTGGGGGTGGGGGAGGGGGGGGGGAGGTTAATGGGCAATCTTTGAACATGACTGTGTGTCTATTGGTTAAAAGACCTAAAAGACTCTGAGGACCCAAAATACCCCAGGGACCCAGAAGACCCCAAAGACCCAATGGACCCCAAACACCCAAAAGACCCAAAGACCCAAAATACCCTGTAGACTGTTAAATACACAAAAGGCCATGAAGACCCAAAATACCCCAATGACTCAGAAGACCTCAAGGACTCTGAAGACCCAAAATACCCCAAAGATCCAAAAGACCCTGAAGTCTGTTAAAGATCCAAAATACCCCAAAATACCCTGAAGACTGAAAAGACCCAAAATATCCCAAAGACTCTTAAAGACCCTGAAGACCGAAAAGATTGAAAAGACTCTGAAGACCGAAAAGACCCCGAAGGCCCAAATGACCCAAATACCGAAAAGACCCAAGATATCACGGTTCCTGAAAGATTGAAAAGACCCAGAAGACCGAAAAGACCCGAAGACCCAAAATTCCCTGAAGACCCTTAAAGACCCAAAATACCCCAAAGACCCAAACACTCCAAAATACTTATGCCTCTTACATTGGAATTGTAGACGGTGGCTTGCAATCCAAACTATAGTGTACAGAAGCGGTATTTTTGTAATCACAATAAATACAAGGCACAGGGAGGTGAAATTTGCTGCACGTGATGTGCAATGTGCGCAGAATAAAACGAGTGATCATTTACGTCTGTAGGATGTCTAATAAATAAAGATGATATAAGCACATCTGACACTAGGCCCAGACTTCACTTTGGCATGCTCACGCGGCTGTACCGTCAAAAACTGTTCCAACCCGTCATTTTTGACGGGCTTTATACCAGTATATATATATATATATATATATATATATGTGAAGAATCAGCTCTTCGTTTGCAAAGAAGTCCACAAATAGCCTGGAAAATGACGCAGTTTTTTATTAAAGCCAACTTATACGGATCCGGAGGAGACCGACGTCTACAGCAATCTACAGCAAGAACATGCCAAGTCAAGCCTTCCTGAAAACACATTGATTCCCAGTCCATTTATATAGGGACACGTTTTATCAGGAAATCTCCGAGGGAACAAACAACACTGGGAGAGGTTCCTCCCACCGTTATCATTCGGGGGAGTCAGCCCGTCCTTATCAATTGTTTTTCTGGGCTCCGAGAAAACAGAACTGTAACTCACAAAGAGAAGAGTGTATGCTTAGCCAAACAAACCCATATATTTTATGGGTTTGTGTACATGAGTAATCCAAAGCATGTTTATACAGAGTCATGCGTTTGCTGAGATTAAAACAAAATATATATAGTTAACGATAGGTTCATGTCATTCTACTTGCATTACGCTAAAACAAGCGCATGTGGGCGTGGTTTTACGACCAGCCTCGAAAAAAGCACACGTATACAACCCGTTCAGCATGACCTCACTCCAAGCCCCTCCTCATCCAAAACCAAAACGAAGCAAAAACCCTTTATCCACTTTATGAAACAGCACTTTTAGACATCATACAAATCACAACACATTAGCACCCAACGTCTATAACTGAACTTTAGGCAATAACAAATCTACTACTTGACATTCCTTCCTCTTGTCTCGTCGAGACAAAGTATCTTAAGAGACAACGTGCCACATCGGGCTTTATTGAAAAATAATTGTGTAATGCGGGTATTGAAAAAATAATTGTAATGCGGGTATCTCCCAAGGGCATATCGTGCGCCCAAAGCGCCTCGCCCGTGCATTTGGCGAACGTGTCGTGTGGTGCGTGCTCGGAGCCTGAGGGCTCAAAACATGAAAGTTCATTAACGTTTCGGATCCACAACGAAGACGTCTGGTCCAGATGAGGTTCTGCTCCGCCAGAGGGTGCATCACTTCCCCTGCGGAACTGGCTCCCCCCACCCTTTGCAGACGCAGTCCTTGCAGATCTTCGAAGTTAATCAACGGTCATGCCCATGAGGTCCCTCACGTGTTGCTGTTCTGGGGAATACAAAATGTCGTCAGTATCTTGTGTCTCAATTTCCTGGTCAGGGTACAGAGCGTAAAAATCCGAATCCGAATCACTTGAAGCAAAGAGATCCGCAACATGTGGATCAAAGAGATCCGAAACATTTGGATCAAAGAGATCCGAAACATTTGAAGAAAAGAGAGGGACTTCCTTTATGTCAAAGTCTCCCATGGGCGCCTGGTCGGCTTGCGGGTCTAGGACATCCGCGTCGGGTCCCTCAACCGCCAGACCCAGTGTCGCAATCAGATCCATAGTTGGGTCGGAAGGGGGCGTGCAGCTGTCAGCTTGTAATACATAAGCAGCGTTAGCCAGTACACGCAAGGGGTTTATAGCACAAGTATCACAGTCATCACATACACCGTTACAGGCAGCAGCCAGTTCCCACATGGGATCCACACAAGTATCACAGTCGTCACAAAATTCAATACAATTTTCTGGAGCGCTGGTCGCAACTGCCTTGTTGAAGGACCCGTTCAGGTCGACGGCCTCTGTGGTCAGAGCCATAGTTGTTGTCGGCGGCTTCTTCACTTTCCATCCTGTAAAATACTTTCTCATATAGAGGAGGACTAGAGATTTCATTAGTGCCCCCCAAATTACTACCCCGATTATCACAGCCAGTGCGGTCAATAACCACTTCACTATGGTGCCCGTCCATCCCTGGAACCAGTCAGTGAGCCAGCTAAATGTATAAGAATTTTCGCGCGCGATCCGATCGATCCAATAGTATGTCATGAGCCGTAGCGGTGTCGTTTGCCACCTTTTCTAGGGCCAAAGCCAATTTATCTATCCGGAAACTATCCATGACTGTGCCCGCTCCTGGGAAGAAGAAACCAAACACCTTTTCCCCTAGGCTCCCGTGTAGTTTAGTGGTTCCATCTTCGTTCATGACTGACCTCTTATAACGCCTGTCCAAGGACTTTGGGTCTAGCTCATCCAGTATCTCAACGTCAGGAAGGACTGAACCCAGATAACATGTGCCCCCCCAATTATTTGGTAAATAGGGGTAAGCCTTGTCGCCGCATATAAACATTGTCCCATGGGGTGGGACCAGGTGGGTGGATAAGCACTGGAGTCCCTTTACCACCCCATTAATCCTACTAACCCCCCTAGAGAATGTTATAGCCGTTATGTTGTGGTTGCGTTTATCTTGCAGTACTATTCGTAATGTAATCCCCGAGCTCCCTTGTCCCAGCTTCCCGGGGAGAGTGTAGGCGCATTCTGATTCTCCCATACGCAAGTGGCCGGAACCCTGGAGGCAGACCCTCCCTTTCTGTGGTTTGACCCAGACGGGGGCAGGCCTCTCGGCCACATGGGCAATCATTGACGGGCGATAATTAAATTGTCGATTGCAACTCTTGCCGTTGTCAACCCCTTCTCTTTCCAGCGTGGTGACTAAACATGGGGAATCGATAGGTTGTGAGCAGAGGTCATTGAGGGACAGAGGTAGCACTATCATGTGTATTCCTGTGGTGCCTGCTTGGGGAAAGCGCATGCACGACCAGCAGTGTGTCCTATTTTGAATTGTTGCCACCTCCCTGGCCACTTTCCAATATGTGTTTTCACCCTTCTTTGGGGCCTTATTCTGGGGTTGTGGCGTGAGTATGTATTCGATGCATGGTATGTAGTTCCTTTCGCCACCGGCCGCGCCAGGGGTCCAGACGCTGCACCGGACCTGCATGGTCATGTCTTTCCCTAGGCTTGTGCGTGTTTGTAGCTTAAAATCAGGGGTTCCCCATTTGTATCCTGGTTGGGCCAAGGTCTTAATGCTAGCTTGCCCGTCTTCCCGGAACTCTCGTTGCTTTTGTAGTACCATGCCAACGCGTCCAGGCCCTGCCGACAGTGCTAGCCAATTTATGTTCACCCAATTTGTGTGCAGGGCTTTCTGTTCGAAACATGGTGGTGATACTCTTTGTCCCCATGTTACGGTGAGGTGTCGGGTTTCGTTTTCGCATCTATTGGAATCGGAATTTCCCCTAGCTGCTGTCGCTATCAATAGTATTGTACCTATGATTAGGCCCATCCTTACTGTGTTCTGGGGGTGTGGTGTCTGATGCTTGTATGGCCAACTTACAGTGCGTGGCGTGGATCCACGAAGTCTTGCCCTCGCAAAAGACTGCCGTTGGTGTAGTCAGCAACACCTGGACTGGTCCCTTCCACCTTGGTTCCAAGGCGTTCTTGCAGGTGAAGTGCTCCACGAACACCTGGTCTTTTTCCTCTGGTGGAACACCTGATCCACAAGTCTCCTGGGAGCGCCTGGTCTACAGGTCTCCAATTTCCTAATCCACTTTTTTCCAAGTGGATCCAATTTTATTCAATATTCAATTTTTAAATTCAATCCCATTTAATCCAGTCCAATTCAAATTAAATTCCATCCTTCTCTCAGCATCCCATTACCTGTTTCCAACATCAATAAAAATAAAATTATAAA
This sequence comes from Myxine glutinosa, assembly GCF_964187855.1. Classification (NCBI taxonomy): domain Eukaryota; kingdom Metazoa; phylum Chordata; class Myxini; order Myxiniformes; family Myxinidae; genus Myxine; species Myxine glutinosa. Next base: position 60,206,331 of record NC_136262.1, on the reverse strand, counting down.
ATTAATAAAAAATCAATCATCTCAACTCTCAAATCGAATCAAAAAATAAAAATAAACGAAAATTACTTCAGTGAGAGTTTCCACTAGAATTAACACAAACCAACCACCTTTAACCTCCATTAACACAAACACAAACCACCATTAACCTCGATTAATACAAACAAGCCACCATTAACCTCCATGAACCTCCCCCTATTATTTATTTATTTTCACGAATAAACAAATAATAGAAATAACCTGGTCTACTTCCAATTTCAATTCTGGTCAGTTCTGGTGTCTGGTCACACACAATGTTTTCCTCACCCACTGTGATTCGCTCAAAATAGATTCTCACTGTTATGTCTGAAATTCGTCTCATGAAAACCCATTCACGAGTCCGGTGTGACAGACAGCCAAACACATAGACACGCCGAAGACCCCAGGGTACCCATCAAACTAGCTTGTCCCCAGATCAACAACACAGCGAAACATGTGATTTTACTAAAATAATCACTTACTCATAACTAGCTGGATAACTAGCATAACTAGCTCAACACCTGGAACTCATAACTAATACTCATACCACTAATTACTCATAATAACTCATAATTACTTCTGTAATTACTCATACCAATACTTACTTAAAATAATGTAATATCCCAATCTTCACCCCTTATGCAAATCGAAGCACCCCGGGCAACCCACAACCAATATCAACCACTGTAGCCGCCTTCCCCTCCAGGCAGCCACACACAGCCACATACATCTCCCTCCACGTCACACAAGACAACAGCCAACGAGTGTGTCCACCACACAGAAACCTTTGGCAATGCAACAACCGAACTCCCAGACAACCAACAACAAAACCCAATCCATCTCCATGGCTCATCAAGCAGTTCCAACTTAATCCAGCTTCACATACCGATTTCCCCAAAAACTCGTGAAACTTCACCCCCATTTTGGAAAAACCCTGGACTAAACCCTGACACCCTAAATAGCTTCAGACCCATCTCCAACCTACCCTTTCTGTCAAAAGTTTTGGAACGTGCTGTGGCCACTCAACTCAAACATCACCACTCTGCCAATAACCTGTATGAAACATCCCAATCCGGATTCTGCTCCAGCCACAGTACTGAAACTGCTCTCCTCAAAATCACCAGCGACCTTTTCTCTCCTCTGATGCCGGCAACCTCAACATTTTCATCCTCCTCACCTCAACGCCTCCTTTGACATCATCAATCACACCATCCTCCTCACCCTGTTTAGACCAGCTTGTGCCTATTAAACCCAAATTAGTTCACTCCCAAGCTTCACATGGACCACCTACAGCACTGCAAAGATGTCCTCTACTCCACCTACTACCCTCAAATTATCCACTCTGGCTCCGGAATCCCAAAAGCACTCTTCTCTACAATAAATAAACTAAATAAACAAACTCTACAACGTGAACAAACTCCTCAGCTCCCTGGATACCACCACCTTGCTCCACGCACCTGTTGGTGCACACCTGTGCACTCACACCTGGTGCCACCTGCACCCTCCTTCCTTCCTGGACCATTCATCCAAAGCAAAATTGACAGCATCTACAACAGCTTAATCACCACAATTCACTCCCCCTTAAGGTGTCCCCCAAGGTTCAGTTCTTGGCCCCCTCCTCTTCGTCCTGTACCTATCCCCCCTTGGTCACTTAATCCGTCATGCACCATAGCCAATGCACCATGGTCTCCAATTCCACTGCTTCACCGATGACATCCAGCTTTTTCATCTCCACCAAATCGTGCTCCACCACCACCCACTCTATCCTGACAAACTGCCTAACTGAAATAAAATTCTAGCTTCAGATCAGCTTCCTCGAACTTAACTACGCTAAATCTGAATTAATCTTCATTCCCCCCAACATCGATGGTTTCCCAGTATCCACATCCGGAATCTTGGCATCATCATTGACCAAAAACCCTCTCCTTTGAAAAATACACTAAACAGATCATAAAGACCTTAAACCTTAATCATAAAAACTGAAAAATGCTTCGCCATGGAATAGTCCACCACTCATGTAAATAATCATAAGAGTTCTGCGAAACATCTCCATCTTTAAAACTTAGCCAACCAAATTTAAACCACATGTTTTCCCCCCAAAAAATAAGTCACATTCTTTGTATATTGCCAACATTGTTCATCGTTTAAGTATCATCCAGACCTAAATTTTTTTTTTTTATAAACCATCAACTTGTAGATGCATTTATTTATATCCCATTAACCCAAGAACTCTCAATTGCTTGGTTATATTTTAGTAATGTCATATATCCATATTTCTTTTCCAAATTGTTCCTGATATACACATTAATCCCATCTGTCTTCGTCTCCAGATGAACTCAAATCAGGAAATCAACACAACTCCTTATTACCTCCAATCAATTCAAAATTAAATCAAACAATTCAAAACCAGATCGGATCAGCGATCAGAAATCACTTTTCCAATCAACACATTCCAAGCAACAATTCATTCAAAGACCAAGCTTAAAAACACAACTCTCATCTTACTGTGACAAGTAAGCAACCAACCTACTTCACACTAAAACAAATAACTTTTCATCACCCCTTCCTTGATGGAAAAACTTGATGATTACACAAAGTTCCCGTTTACATTTTGTGACTCACAGCTCCTGCCTCCATGGAACAATGACGCCTGAGCACTCAATTAGCCCTCCCAGTACCAAAGACTTACAATCAGACCGACAGACAGACAAATAACAGAGGCATGTCGCCAGCCCCAGCACAGGACATCCCCTTTCCGGGCAGGCATAATATAATCCACAGCATCGAAATGCCAATTTCTATCCGGGGCCTCGCAAAGCCAAAATCCATGCCTGCGTGCTCCATCATGCAACCCGATCTGTACTCGGTGCGCCCGGCGCCCCCTATAATCAGTGAGTTATAATAACCACAATATCTCTGGCACCCAACTCGTGATACCACAATTTAATCCACGTTACTTGCATCTCTTCATCCTCACAAATGTCCTCCATTTAACGTGACTCAAATCCATCTCAAATCCCCACCGCTCGGCCCGGTTAAATTAAATTCCAAGCGTACTGTATTCTCTGTCCACTAATTATGTACATGATTTTGGTTTTACCCACAATATAATGTCCCGATATTCTCCCCAGATTTAGGTCCTATATATCCTGTCGTTAAAGCAACACCCTGTAGACTGACTCCGCCTGTCGTTCTTCCAAGGTTAGTGAATTACCTCTGACCTTTCCCTTGCATATCTCGAACAAAGGTCAACTAAACTTTAAAAGGTCAAACTTCGAATTGGGGTAACCAGCGCTTTATTATCCCACAAGTAATGCAAGTCCGGCGACAATGGACAAATGACCATTAATGTGGCTCTACATAGCATAATGCTAACTTCTACGAATCCAACAACCGTCACACTTCGTCCAAGGACCTTCCGTACGAGGCGTGCTTCACAATGCCCATCGCACATCCTTCCTCGTTCGCACAACGCTTCATCAACGCACCTCCTCGCGCCCACACCTTGGCACAAGCCACACCACATACCGACAGTTGAAACCTCGACCGTCCTCCTTCCTCGGATCAGCGTTCTGTTGAAAACGTGACATTTCTGCCTACCTCAATCAGAGATCTCTCTGAATCTCATTTATTCGCACTGTATCTCACTTACTGTATGAACAAGACTTTTTGGCTCCGGAAATTAATTACTCTGTCTTGAAATCGTTTGATTTAACCATCCTAAATAAATCCATCCATATAAATCCATCTTAAATAACGTATTCGTCCTGTGACATTGCCTGGCATATATGTCGCAGCCGGCCACTATTCCGACATGGCTCATGACTCATGTCTAATTCTGACAAGAAGATGAAGGATGAAGGACATGATATGAAGAAGAAGATTCTGACAAGATACTGACATGTGAACGTCCGACATCCAGCAAAGTCGAAATGACCCACAATGCATTTGGGCACACACTTCCTCTGAGAGTGGGCGAGTTATCGCCGGCACTCTGAGCAACCTCATCGCACCCGACCCCAAAATGCACTATATGACACCAATTTCAAAGGTGAGCTGCCTCAGCGATACATCCCACACATACAATCCACAATATCTGCCATTGAATGAACTCTTCAATTCAAATAAAACACACATATTGATTCGAATTCTGCAACCATCTCCAAGAAACCGCTTCATATCAACAGTAGATCGACAAGGGCACTCCGGGTGCTTTCCTGACCCGATTTATATCAATTCGCTTCCCAAACAACTCCCAAACAGATGAAAATCCGGACTCAGTTCAGGACCTCGCCTGTTCTCTCGGATAGACGTTAAAATGGACATTCCCGGCCTGAATTTCCCGCACGTCGAGCAGATCACTTACAAAGTTTCACACCGAAACCCTCTGCTTTGCACATGACACACAGACAAACACATTGGCCAGACACACACGTCAATTAACATCCCAATATACATTCATTCCTCATTCATGTTACGTCTCTCATTCAAGGAAAAGGATTTTTTGGGACGGGTTTGGACGGGGGGGTGGGTTGAGGTGGAAAGGGGAGGCAGGGCGGGGGGTGTTGGGGTGTTGCCTAGAGCCCCGGGGCTGAGCTCAGGTCTTGGGGGGGGGTTGGGGGCATGGTGGCTACCTCCCCTTTCGCGGGGTCTTGGTCCGGATTATGGACGAGCGGCATTAGCCGCTGATTTGCTTGCTTAACTACCTCCTTAATTGTTTCACCTGGCCCATTTCCTGTGAGCTTATTTATTTTCTCTTGTCCACCAGGTCCTGGCCTGCTTTATCTGGACCTCTTGTCTAGAACTTCCTGGCTTGACCTCGTAGTTGTCACTACCTTCTTGTCAAACCTATGGTACCTGCGCATTTCCCTTTTCCTGGCCATGTCCCTTTGGCCTTCTAAGTTAACCTATGGCTTTCTATCTAAGTTTAGCCTAAGTTAGCCACAGCCCTTCGTTCCCTGGCATGCAATGGCATACCCCATCTTGTCTCTGGGCTGTTCCTTCCTGGAAAAATCTTGGCCACCTGGTTTCAACCTATATGGCTGTCCGACCTCATTTTCCCCTCCTGGTGCTAACTGTAACTTTAAGCTTACTGTTAAGTCCTTACTTGTATCCTTACTATTATTTATTTATCCTGGCTTTAACAAAGCTACGCCATTCTGAGGCCTAAATGAGCCTCTACTTACAATTTCTGTTCGAGTGCAGACAGCGGGGAAGACAAGGAGACTGAACCCGCGCGAGGGAGGAAGGTACGAATTTGGAATAATAGCCCTCTGATATCAACGTGCCGGCGCCGGCCTCAGGTCAGCCTTCCTCCTGTCCCTCGGGCTCCGTTTCCCGTCCTCCGCGTCTGTTGACACCCCACTCCTGGTACCATCTGTGAAGAATCAGCTCTTCGTTTGCAAAGAAGTCCACAAATAGCCTGGAAAATGACGCAGTTTTTTATTAAAGCCAACTTATACGGATCCGGAGGAGACCGACGTCTACAGCAATCTACAGCAAGAACATGCCAAGTCAAGCCTTCCTGAAAACACATTGATTCCCAGTCCATTTATATAGGGACACGTTTTATCAGGAAATCTCCGAGGGAACAAACAACACTGGGAGAGGTTCCTCCCACCGTTATCATTCGGGGGAGTCAGCCCGTCCTTATCAATTGTTTTTCTGGGCTCCGAGAAAACAGAACTGTAACTCACAAAGAGAAGAGTGTATGCTTAGCCAAACAAACCCATATATTTTATGGGTTTGTGTACATGAGTAATCCAAAGCATGTTTATACAGAGTCATGCGTTTGCTGAGATTAAAACAAAATATATATAGTTAACGATAGGTTCATGTCATTCTACTTGCATTACGCTAAAACAAGCGCATGTGGGCGTGGTTTTACGACCAGCCTCGAAAAAAGCACACGTATACAACCCGTTCAGCATGACCTCACTCCAAGCCCCTCCTCATCCAAAACCAAAACGAAGCAAAAACCCTTTATCCACTTTATGAAACAGCACTTTTAGACATCATACAAATCACAACACATTAGCACCCAACGTCTATAACTGAACTTTAGGCAATAACAAATCTACTACTTGACATATATACATATATATATAATAGGGTGGTCCTCAAATGTACACCAAAAAATAAAACTGGACTTTTTTCAGGTGCTTGTTGCTAAAATTGTTCCTTATTTTGAAAAAATGAAATGTGCCAAAGATGGTTTCTATACGACTTTATTTACTACTGTCACACATGGGTTGAAAATTACAATGTTTCAGTATCGACACACAAAATTGTTTTTAATAAACTAACACTCAGATGTAATCCCAAATCAGTAAGAATGTATGACAATCATCTTAAACACAGAGTAAGAGTCCTCCAGACCATTGATTCCGGTTCTGTGGTAAATTATTTCCTCCTTATCTTCTTTGCGTCGGGGAACTGATGGCGATGCCACTCAACAACTTGCAACAGGTACTGGCGCTGCTGTTCATCCTTTGTCAAGACTTGATTGTAGTCCTGCATTAATGCTACACCACGTTCTGCAAAGTCGTTGACAGTGGCAATACCACGCAAGACTTGCTGTGATGACTGAAATGATGGGTCATCGGCCCACTCACCAGGGTCCTTTTCTAGGAAGTCAGTATTGACTTTGAATGCAGTAAAAATTCGCAGTGAGGCAGAAGTAACAAAATCTGCAACAGTCTTGGCAGCGATGGCTTATTTTGCTGTAAGATCCACATGTATCCGTGGTTGAGGATTCTCTTGGCATTCTTCTTTAAGAGCAGCTACTATCATTCGCTTGACATCAAGCTCAACACTATCGTCAAACAGAGCAAGTCCTGCCAGTTCTTCGCTGAGGTACCACAAGTGATTGGAAAGCTTTTTGCTGATGGCTTCGGCAATCACTGAATCAGGATAGAAAATGAGTGCTTTTAAGAGAGCTAGGTCTCCAGCGGGAGCACCAATGGCAGATGGAGCGCTGAATCAGGCTTTGGTATACACTGCTTCAACAAATGCTGTAAAACGCTTTATGCCAGTGAGTTCCTTTGGGGTCAGTCGACACTGATCACGGAACAAGTAGATCTTGATTCCATAAATCACACGGGCCATCCGTCTTGCCCGATGCATGGCTCCTGGCTGCATGAACCTGAATCCTCTCGGAGGACGCTCATCAAACAGAATAATAGTCAACTCAAGAAGTTCACGGTAGTCATCTCGTAGTTGGCCCGATTCCAGTTTCTGGATGCAGAATGAAACGACATCTTCTTTGCAACTTAAAAATACACCTGAAACTACAGAGTCCAGGTCATCAGGCATCATTGGCTTAAACTTGCTTTGGTCAATGGAATACCAGTTTGACTGGAAACACTTGAAGACGGCTATCTCAGGTCCTTTGATGGACCAAGAAATGGTTTGAATGCTGCCATTGCTGCCTCTACCACTAGTTCCAGAATGTGATGCCGGCATGCAAAATGTAATAGTGGTCGTCCAAGCTTTTGCTGCAAAATACTGCATGCACCAAGTGCTGAACTAGTGTTGCTGGCTGTCGTGTCAAAGCTCATACCTGCCACCATGTCTTGCAAATGCCATTCTTCGAGGCATTGCATAACAGCAGCAGCTGTTGCTAGTCCAGTTCCTGCTGGCAGCTTTGGCACACCCAGAAGCTTTCCAGTTCCTTGTGGGTCACTGACAATGACAGGAAGGCGATCAACTTTTTAGTCCCATCGTCTGGAAGGAGCTTGCCATCCCAATGAACCACCAGACTTGTGTTTGGAGCATAGGATGCCTGGATGTCACCTGCAATTGTCTTCCGTTGGAGCCGCCTGGATTTCCTGATCGATGTGCGGTTGATGGCCAACTCTGAAGGGTCGTGTCCCAGAGCAGAGGCTGCTGTTAGGTCCGGTGTAACAATGCTACTTGCACGCTTTCGGCTCTGCCTCTTTGAAGCAGATAGAACAGCACTGTCATCATGATCACTGGCTTCAGCACTGCTGACTGTTGATGATGCTAGCTCAAGAGTCTCCTCTCGGGCTGCTTGCTTCTCTTTTTCATGCTGCTCTCTTTCAGTCAACACCTTGTCGTGTTGTTGTGTCCGCTCCTCTTTTCCTGCTAGCACCTTGTCAACACCAACCATAAAGCCCCGTCGACCTGGCTCCCGTTGTGCCTAAAGGAATTCACGGTCCTCTGGTATTTTAATCAGATCAAGGACATCAACATGAGCAATGTCAAATAAGTCACGTAGACCGGTTTGAAACTGCTCTTCTTTCTTTATCTGAGGGACAGATCGCCGGCTCTTTCCTTTCAGGATAGATCTGTATTGTTCTACTTTTCTCTCTAGTTTTGCAATGATATTCCGCTCATTGCAGTGGGGATCCGTGATTTCTCCCAGATGCATAATGTCTCACGAACAACAGTTGTTGCGGCACTGCTTATGTCCAATTTCTCAGCATGATGTAGCTTAAAGTATCGCTGCAGAATCTCTTGCCAAGATGGGAGCTGAGTTTCTGGTAGTTTTTCAATATGGCAGCCTATCAGCCACACATGGTTCTTTTTTCTGGTTGTTCTTCTTGAAGTACTTGCACTCGCCATCATAACTGAAACAAACCGAAATAATTTCTGTATAGTGCTGATTAGCAGATTAGCAGGGGCCATGTGACAGTGGTAAAAGTTTTCAAAATGAAATGAAATTTTACCCAATTTGTTCTCTGTACAGGTGTAATAAAAAAATGGAAAAGCACTTTAGAAAAGTTAATGTTTACATTTGAGGACCACCCTAATATATATATATATATTGTTACGGATCTCAAACGTCGGCCTTCTCCCCTTACCAAGAGGGGGTTAATCCCCTTGTCTGTGACTGACCGACGTGATCCTGAAGTTACCCCGTTCCTTCCGGTCGGTATTAGTTAGGGTTGCTGGTCAATTTGGTCCTGTTACCTAATTACCAACACCGACCGTGAAGCAAGGAGATATATGACTCTAACTATAGGCTATATGGCCGTTAACAATGACTCTAAACCCGATTCTCGCGGTTCCTAATCGTGCATGTTTACCTAATGAGAGAAAGGACAGATGCGATCGGATGGAGAGGAAACCAGAAGGTAGGAAGAACAAAGATGGGTTTATTACAAATATACAGAAAGAAGAGGAAACGAAAGAATGTACAAGAGAGGAAGAGGAAGAAGCAGAACACAGGGCAGCCTTAAAAACAGTCTTACTCTAATACCCCAGGACAAACATACACACTCACACGGGGATTGTAGTTGGTAGATGGAAGGTCCGGCAACGGGGTCCAGGCTCCAGTCGACTCCGGTCCAGCAGGCGAAACCCGGCAGGCAGCTCCGCGCCTAATTGGACGCGAGCGGACAGTTTATACAACAGGGGAAGCTGGTGTCCTTCGTACGTAATATTTGCACGTTCGTGCTACACGCCCCCTCCCCAAAGTCCTCTTAATCAGCGCCAGCGAGTGAGTCCTTAACAAGCGCTGCCATATCTCTCCAACAAGCGCGCCTCCGACAAGTCCTCCAAGTTCTTTGAAAATGCGCTCTCTCCCATCCGAGTCCTTTCACAAAGGTGCGCTCTGTATCAGTCCCGTTACAACCAGCGCTCTCATCAAAAGTCCATCAAAGGGCTTTGCACTCGCCTTTTTATAATGCTCCGCGTGATCACTCCACGCTCCACAACGCCACGCCTGCCAGCGATGTTCCTTCAGCCCTGATTGGCTGGTGGGGGCTTACCGGCCACACCTTTGATGACTGGATGACGTGGCCACACCTTCTTCTCGGCGTTCTGCCCCCTTTCTCGGGCCTAACCGCATGGCTTATGGCGGCGTTTGAGCGAGCTTCAGCGCAAGGCAGCGAACGCTGCTAACAAAGGCGCGTAATGGCGTTGCTTGGAGAGGGAGGTCGCAAAATGGACGAAATGAAATGGGCCTACTTCTTATTTGATTGACGCAACGCAGATTCAACTATTGGAAACACGGCCTTATCTAAAACACATATTAATGAAATAACTGAAGTCCTATGGTGGCCGACGTGTTGCTTGTGGACTAACTAGGGGTGCTACCTTTAACCTTTTAATGATGAGATATTTACAAGAGTTTATATACAAGTGTGGGTTCTCAAAACCGCAACACTGCACCCCACCTTTTTCTATGCTCTTCCCAAGGCGAAACAAAAGGACTATCTTTTCAATTAATGTGACACTTAGGTGTGGTTACCCTCTACTTTTAACCTCACCCTGAGTGCGATAGTTTTAACACTGATATGTCCCACCTGCTGCGTTGTATCCTACCTGACTCATGCCCACAATTAACCGAATTACGGAATGGTCTGCAAACTAAACATTTAGCCGGTGGGGAGCATTATTTACAAGACACTAATTATTTACAAACTGCAACCCAGAACTTGTCTGTGGGAAAAGAAGAACTTTTGAGAAGGGGAAATGCCATTGCCATGCACTGCACCAATACACCATACCATATGTACCCCATAAAATGAATGCACCATAATAAAGAAATGCACCACAATGAAAATGCATGAAAAGCACCAAAAGTGAAAAGGCACAAAAACACTTTAAAATAATAAGTGGTGTCTTCTTCTTCTCTGCTGGGCCGATGCACCTGGGCTTGATTGATGGATCTTCTTGCTTGATGTTGTTTTAATTAAAAGGGCACACACCGCGTCCGCTTTTTATTATTTGTATGGCCAGCAGGGCCAACTCAGGTGATCCACCTGCATGGCATCGATGCCACTTAAAACAGTGGTCCGCAAGCCAGATACCCCTGGCAACAATGGTCGGTCCCAGCAGAGGGGGCCAGGCCACAGAACGTGTGGTCCATAAGTGGTGCCAGGCCACAGAACGTGTGGTCCATAAGTGGTGCAAGGCCACAGAACGTGTGGTCCATATGGTGCATCAGTGCAGGCAGGAGGCAGCAAGGGTGAGGGCGCACAATCCACGGCACCTGCACACTCCCCTCGGGCACAAAAGAACATGGTCCATGAGTGGGGAAGGAAGGACAAGTGGATCAGCGGGCAGGGGCGCAAGGGTACACATCAAAACAAAGTAATGCGATATGAAGGGCGTGGGAGAGCGAGCTAAGAAAGCTCGTCCCTAGCGTTCATCACCCCCCATGTCACCTACTCTACCCTTGCCCCTACCCGTATTTACACAATTTACAGGTTCGTCGCTAACGTCTTGTCCCCCATATCTCCCCTAATGCCAAATTCGTCATCAATCCCTCCTAAGGAGGAAGAGATGGAATAACAAACAATGTCTCACCCACGTCAAGATGCGTCTTTCATTCCAAACACTTGCAAAAACTGGTGTGGAGTCCTGTCACCCAGGTGAGTGGATGCGGATGGTGCGAAGAGATTTTCCTCCTAACTATCTTCTAAATGACATTAACACTTACACTACCCGGGGTCTTGCCCTGCCAATCCATTGGCCATCATTACACAATGTGGTTCTAAAAACCAATTCCCATTGACCATCCCTGTGGTGCCTCCTAATTTGGAGTCTCACTCCCCCGGTTTTTCTCCCTGTGCCCTCACACAATTTCGGGGCTGGGTCGTGTGGCTCACCAGCAGGTCCGCTCACCTGCACACCTCCGCCACTGTAGTTGCCACCCGAGCTTACCTAGCTCCTCACCCTAACCTGGGGAAGGCCCTCTGGCTCCCTTACCCCACTAATGCCCCCTCTGGCATCGGACTACCCGGGTCCTCTCTCGGGATCCACGGGCCCCACTGAACTCTACTACCTGGCTCCCAGAGCCTACCTGTGGCCTCACCTGGCCGACAGACTACCAGTGGCGGAGTGCCCATTTAACCATTCTCACTAACAGGCCACATGCCCAGCCATTTCACTTTACTCATGCACCAAACCAAGCAATATCTTGCTACTTTCAGCACCACAGATATCAATATCCAACCACAATTTACCTACTCCCTCTACCTAACTTTTAAACTACCATCCCCGGGTACTCGTGAAGGGGTCCATCCTTCCCCCATCCACTCCTTCGCATGATACACTCCTCTCCACGTATTCCACACTCCCACTCCACACCATTCATTCCACACACCTGTACTTCACTTGCACATCATGCAGGTCAATCACTCAACACACACACACACACACACACACACACACACACACACACACACACACACACACATCCCTCTCGAGCATTGCCTCATTTCATCACCCTCACCACAAAGATTCTCATGCACACAGCATCATCTGGCTATCTATCTCCCCTAATATTAGTGCTCCCCCTGTCATCCCTTATACTAAGCACTCCCTCGTCATTATCATCCAACTACTCTACTCTATGTCCCCACTACAGGTACAATGCCACTACTTAAATCTCAGTCACCTATGGTCATCTTTCTAAATCCTAACATTTATCCTAGCCCACCCTGGCTAGCTTGCACCGCCAAACCCCATAAACTACTGCTCATGTGCCCAAAAGTGGATGTGAGGGATGGTATAGCCACCATCCCTCTACATCACTATTGCCATTACTACTACCAAATGTCCATTCACTATTCTCGAGCCTCTTCGGTGCGTCAATGCATTTTTACTGCTCGGCTTTGCGAAGCCGCGCGATGCAGACGGGTGGCTTGTCTCCTGCAGGTTGGGTCCGTCCGGCATTCGGATTCAGGGGAGGAGGTTTTGTCGGGCCAAGGCTCCAGGCACCATCTCGGCGCAACGCTTTGCGCTCCCAAGCGCAATGGCCCAGCCTTCCCCGGCCGGAGCACCGCCACCGCAAGGGGGCGCCGCTCCGAACCCTCCTACCTCCCCTCGAACCAGGCCGGGCGCCTTGCCTGGCAAAACGCGGCACCGACCATGCAGGGCGGGGCCCGGCCCGGATCGTGCACGGTGCTCCTTGCAAGAGCGACGCGGCAACGATCCCCGCCGGCCCCCGCAGCACACAAAGAACACCGCGCCCGAGAGCTCACGTCGGCTACCCGTCAGCCTAACCGATGCTCCACTCGCATGCTCACACCACGCGTTCCTTTCTTCACTCACAAAACGCGGCGCTCCAACGCCTCTCGTACATCCCATACACTCCGTCAATTCTGCCACCGCACTCTCTCTTGCACACCACCCAGGCACACTCACACACTCCGTTACACACCTCTCTCACGCACCTTCTTGTGCACACTCTCCCGTTACATACTCGGTACCACTCACGGGTGCACACTCTGTTGCACAGCCACTCAGCGCACACCTACCCATGGGTGTGCACTCTTTTGCACACCCAATAACGTGCTCTGGTGTGCTCCCCCGCACACTCGCCACAACCAACTCAGGTGTGCATTCTTGCACACGCTCTTCATCTATATCCATCTCAAACTCTGTGTCACTCTCACTCTCACTCCCATACTCTGTTACACACTCACTCTCTGGCGCGCACCTTTCCCTCACACGCGCGTCATTTCCACTCACAAAGTGCACCACGGACCTTCTACGAGTGCCCGGGTGACGTCTGGATCCCAAGCGCGTGAAAAATCCTCTCGCGCCAAATCTTTTCACGCCATATACAATCCTACTCACCTTGGCGCTTCCTCTTCTTCGTTCCACCACCTGCAAACTTTTCATTTGGTTATGCAGCACGACATCACGATGTGAATACAGACTTTGAGCATACTCCATTTCTTCCCCCCGCGAGTGCTTTTCTAAGTCCGCTGTCTCTCCAATTTCCACTATTGCTTTGATTTTAAATCTTTTTCCTTGTTAAGCTCGACGACCGCTGGCGCTAATAAAATAAAATCTTTTAATTCGGCGGTCGTCGGCTTCTCTATACCCTGGGTCGCGATTTCTATACCCGTCCACGTAACTATGCCTTGCTCAGGCTCGCTTTCCCCGCGCTTCTCAAGCCGCGTTACCTCGTCGCGTACCCCCGCAACGTTTCCGCCCGATCTGCGGTCTCTGTTCCTCCCCATCTGTTTTATCTCATACGTGGCTTTGTCCCTCGCTAACCCCTCATTTACTTCCCGGGCTTGGCCATTTATATCCTCCAATTGGTCCCCTAATTTGTTTTCTAATCCTCCCAATTTGCTGTCTAATCCATCAAAAATTTGCTGTCTAACCCCCCCAATTTGACTTGTAACCCCCCCAATTTGACTTCCCAATTGCTCCCCCATTCTATTTTCCATTCCCTCACTATTGGCCCTCATTTCTCCCATCTCCTTACTCAATCCCCCCATTTTCCTATCTAATCCCTCAATTTGGTTTCCCATATTACTTAACCTGTCTTTCAATCCCATTTGTATGGTTGCCTGCAGCTGCGCCATGAGGGCCTGCATGTCCATCCCTCCCACTTGCGCCGCGGGCGCGGCCCTCGTCACCATGTGTGAGGCGCTGCCATTTTGTGCGCCTGCAATCCCCACTACCGCACCTTCATCACTTTCCTCCTCCATCTCTCCCACTTCTTCCCTGGGGTCCTGGGTTGATTCTAACCCTTCCTCTTCCTCCTCATTTACCCCCACCAGCATCCGATCGCCTTGGTTATCCATGGCACGATTCAAATTTAGATGTTACTGAAATTTCGGCCCCTTGAAATTTTCACCAAATTTTTCCACAATCTAAAAAAATTTGGTTTGGGTCCAAATCCCACTCCTGACACCAATTGTTACGGATCTCAAACGTCGGCCTTCTCCCCTTACCAAGAGGGAGTTAATCCCCTTGTCTGTGACTGACCGACGTGATCCTGAAGTTACCCGGTTCCTTCCGGTCGGTATTAGTTGGGGTTTCTGGTCAATTTGGTCTTGTTACCTAATTACCAACACTGACTGTGAAGAGAGGAGATAACCTCCCACCCGAGCCGCAGCATTAGTGGATACGCCGAGCGAAGCGAGCCGCGACTCGGGCCGTTAACAATGACTCTAAACCCGATTCTAGCGGTTCCTAATCGTGCCACGTTTACCCAATGAGAGAAAGGACAGATGTGATCGGATGGAGAGGAAACCAGAAGGTAGGAAGAACAAAGATGGGTTTATTACAAATATACAGAAAGAAGAGGAAACGAAAGAATGTACAAGAGAGGAAGAGGAAGAAGCAGAACACAGGCAGCCTTAAAAACAGTCTTACTCTAATACCACAGGACAAACATACACACTCACACGGGGATTGTAGTTGGTAGATGGAAGGTCCGGCAACGTGGTCCAGGCTCCAGTCGACTCCGGTCCAGCGGGTGAAACCCGGCAGGCAGCTCCGCGCGTAGTTGGACACGAGTGGACAGTTTATACAACCGGGGAAGCTGGTGTCCTTCGTACGTAATATTTGCACGTTTGTGCTACACGCCCCCTCCCCAAAGTCCTCTTAATCAGCGCCAGCGAGTGAGTCCTTAACAAGCGCTGCCGTATCTCTCCAACAAGCGTGCCTCCGACAAGTCCTCCAAGTTCTTTGAAAATGCGCTCTCTCCCATCCGAGTCCTTTCACAAAGGTGCGCTCCGTATCAGTCACGTTACAACCAGCGCTCTCATCAAAAGTCCGTCAAAGGGCTTTGCGCTCGCCTTTTTATAACGCTCCGCGCGATCACTGCACTCTCCACAAAGCCACGCCTGCCAGCGATGTTCCTTCAGCCCTGGTTGGCTGGTGGGGGCTTACCGGCCACACCTTTGATGACTGGATGACGTGGCCACACCTTCTTCTCGGCGTTCTGCCCCCTTTCTCGGGCCTAACCGCATGGCTTATGGCGGCGTTTGAGCGAGCTTCAGCGCAAGGCAGCGAACGCTGCTAACAAAGGCGCGTAATGGCGTTGCTTGGAGAGGGAGGTCGCAAAATGGACGAAATGAAATGGGCCTACTTCTTATTTGATTGACGCAACGCAGATTCAACTATTGGAAACACGGCCTTATCTAAAACACATATTAATGAAATAACTGAAGTCCTATGGTGGCGTACGTGTTGCTTGTGGACTAACTAGGGGTGCTACCTTTAACCTTTTAATGATGTGGTCTTTGGGGTATTTAAGGGTCTTTTGGGTAATTTGGGGTCCACTGAGTCATCAGGGTATTTAAAGGTCTTTGGGGTCTTTTGAATTGTTTGAGTATTTGGGGTCTTTAAAGGTGTTTGAGGTATTTGAGGCATTTGGGGTCTTTGTGGTGTTTTTGGTCTTTAAGGGTATAGGGGTCTTTTCCGTCTTGGTGGGTCTTTGGGGAATTTGGGGTTTTCAGGGTTTTTTGGGTTTTTGTGAGCTTTTCAGTCTTCTGGGTCTTTTTGGTCTTCAGGGTTTTATGGGTCTTCGGGGTCTTTGGGATATTTTGGGTCTTCGGGATCGTTAAGTGTCTTCAGTGTATTTAAGGGTCTTTTGGGGTTTTTAAGGGTATTGAAATCTTTTCAACCTTTTTGGGCTTCAGGGTCTTTGGGGTCTTTTGTGGTATTTTGTGTATTTAAGGGTATTGGGGTATTTTGGATCCCCTGGGTCGTTTGGGTCTCGGGGTCATTTGGATCTTTTGACTACTTGGGGTATTTTGTGTCTTCTCAGTCCTTGGGCATTTTGGGTCCTCAGAGTCTTTTAGGTCTTTTAACCGGGGGACAAACCGGTGGACTTTTAACCGGTTCAAAGATTGTCCATTAAAACCCCACTCAAATATTGCCAATTAAAGCCCCACAAAAAAACCCCACTCCCTCCTAAAGTGCTACTCCACTCCCTCCTTATGAAGGGGGACAGACACACAAATACACAAATACACATTGTGTTTCATATGGTAGATAAATAAATAAATAAATAAAGATATATATGTATATGTATTGTTGCGGATCTCCCGAAGCCCGTCGACGTACAGAGGGGGGGGGGGGGGGGGTTAAGCCCCTTTTCCTCCTTGGGTCTTCATGTCCACGAGGCCGAATCGCCACTTCCGCAGCGAGCGTGGAAAAGGGTATCGGGTCGATGCCGCACGTACCTTTGGTACCCATGCTGCCACGAAAACGGGGACCGGACCTCGCATGAGCCACGCTAATCGAGTACGCCCGAGCGGTGTGCGAATCACGTGACCCATGCCGTTACCTTTTATTGAACCCGATTCGAGCGGTTCTATTCGTACGATGCTAAGCCAATTGTGAAAGGACGGGAACGATCAAATAAGAGGAAGAACATGGTTTATTATTTATGTACAATGATCCGAAGAGACACAGAGCAGGCACTTAAGCAATCTTAACTTATCCCCAGACAAAGGGCCCACTCACTCACGCGGCGAAAAAGGAGGAAGGACAGTTCGCACGCCAAACGCGCCTCACTCCGGGACAGCTCGCCCGGCGTGGCCCTCTGGTGGTCACGGCACGTATGCAGGAAGCCCAGGTCGGAGGATCGTTGGCGGAGGTGGCTCCATGATGGATCGTTTCCACAAGCGCGATTAATACAGCCGCAGAGCGCAGGGCACAGGGCACGGGGAATGTTCGTGTACAGCGGGGCTATAACAAGCAACTCAATTCACTCGTTCTGCTGCGGTTCTGACGATCTCACAGGGGCTCCGACTCAACTTGTCTCTGACTCCCGCTGATTCCCCACTCAACTCAACTGACGCAGGGGGCCCGGGGCAGGGTTTTATGGCTCCGCCCCGCCTTACCCGAATGTTCCGGCCTCCTCCCGTCGCTTTGGTGAGCCACTCCCCTCGAGCTCTGATTGGCGGCTCGTTGCTTACCGGCCACTCCCCCTGCAGCTCCTCCCTTCGGCCTTGCCAGACTTGTTCAGGCCTAGCACTGTATTCCAGACTAATCGAGGCCTACTCACTGGCCTGCTCAACGCAAAACTAACACAGGAAAGGAGACTACGCTTACACTTACTAAGAAATAACTAAACTACAGCGAGGCTACATGTTGTGGTGCGACTACCTACGAGGGGGTCATTCTTTATTCTCAAAACCGCAACACTATATATATACAGTCACGTGAAAAAGTAAGTACACCCCATGTAAAGTTTTGACTTTTTCAACATATTTCAACATACAGCTATTTGATCTTCATTTCAACAATATTGATAGATAAAGGTGATATAATATAACAAGTATCATGAAACATTTACATTTTGTATTCCATTGTATAATTTAAATAAACATATATGCAAATTTCGCATGTGGAAAAAGTAAGTACCTTTTATAAGTAAGTACCTTTGTACCTTTGTACACTTTGTACCTTTGTAAAGTAAGTACCTTTGTAAGTAAGTACCTTACATATATATTGTCATGTGGCTGGCTCTCAGTTAATACCGAGAGTACGCCACGGATGGAAACGAGCGTTAATGAAGACGTTATCCAATTGATGGTGAATGATATGCGATAAGGAAGAAGAATACCGACTTACCTGGACGGCCTTGATGAGGTCTTCACCCTTCGGAAAGAAACTCAAACCGAGGCGGATTTTATGTACAAAAATAAACACGGCTTTATTTCCGGACCCCGAGAACAAGAACGCAATGATAAAGCTAAACCCCCTAGTGAGCGCTCCTGCACACAGACTTGCACACTGACGAGGGAATATATACAAAAATGAATCGTTGTGTTTTGTGTTTGCTGTGGCTTATCTCTGTCTGCAGTGTGTCAGGGATCATCAAGCTCTGAGCGCAGTCGTCCGACGTGGCTCCGGGGTTGGCGGGAAGTAGGCCTCGATGCACCCACGTTGGCGCGCTGCTAGGCCCGCATACGCTGCAGAGCGGCAGGCCTCGCGTCCCCGCGCGATCGCTCGTGAAGTCCCGTCCGTGAATGCAGGGAAGGAGGATCGTCCACGCTCCAACATCTCTCCAACGTCCATCGTCGCCAAACAAGCAAGGGTCCAGGGTCAGAGAGCAATGGCGGAGGGCAAGAAGAGAAGAGAGAAACCGAGAGCAGAAGGGGGTCCAGCGCAGGAAGGCAGTCCAAAACGAGAAGAACCAGAACAAGAAGGGGCAAAATGCCGGCTTGCGAGTCATTTTATCACCCGTCTCGTGACGTCACCGGTCCTCTGTACCAATCCCCGCCCGCCAACATCACAGGCTCGACCCTCCACCAATGGCCGCGTCACTTCTCTCTCATGCCATTTGTTCATGGCCAATCGGTTCGTCGCTTCCTTCCACCTTCCTTCCACCAATCCGCGGGTCGCTTCTTGCCCCTGCCTGCTGGTTGGTCAACTCCCGCCCGATGGAGTCCTTCTGACCGTGGCTCTCGGCCTGCCTGCACGATGTGTGCTTTGTGGTGATGTCACTGGTAGTATCCCATCGGCAGTGCTCCCAACTGGCTTCCGGTGGGTTTTATGATTATTGTGGCAGAGGGGAGATTTAAGTAGTGTTTGTGTGGTGCAACTAATGGGCCTAACTAATGTCTATGGTGCGTTGCCATACGGGACAAAGGAATGATCACAGAGGGAACGATGTACAAAGAAGTAGTTAACATAATCCCTATAACGACTTAACATGCCCCATTCCTCGTAATGGGGACGAAGATACACTTAATCCGACATACGGGCGAGACAGGTCCGCTACTTATTTACATCAAGATGGTTCTTGCTACCCACGATCATCGGAGCACCGACCTATGCAGATCTACCTGGATCTATATACGACTACCCCAAAATTCATAACAATATCTATGGTGATCCAGCAACCCTGGGCACATTCGCCGACTGTGAGCCTTGGAATGTCCATACCCGAGGGTGTGATTTCCTAGTCGCCTGGAGGGCGCCTTTGGATTTCCCAGTCGCCTGGAGGGCGCCTTTGCACAGCTTTGGCAGCAGGACTGTAACTGCCAACCCAACGGGATTCTGGTCTCGATTGGACATCGATCTGACGATCGCTGGAGCGGATCAACTTTGGCTTGAAGCCGGGAATAAGAGACATTGGGAATGTTCTTGGTTCACTCACTTGGAGCACAGTGAGGTATATGTTACAAAACTGATGGTACCATCATAGGACATATATTGATTGTACTTTTGATTACTATTATTGTTGTACTGTTATTCTTGTGTGATCTTAATACAATATTTGTTTGTGTGTAACAATTGGTGTGGCTTCTCCATTGATCTTTGACATACAGAATAACACATTTTTCTGCCGTGACTCCTCTCGGGGCTCGGAGGTACACCGTGACCAGGGGTCGGGGAGGAGCACGTAACAATATATACAGTGCATATCAAAAAAAAGGTAGTCCGAATTCAAGGGGTTAATATGCAAAGGTTATTTAGTTTGACAATTTACATGTGGTTTCCCAATTTTGAGGAGATCCTCAGCTTTCCATTGATGCCTTTCATGCATCATTGCTGTCACACATGACTGAGTACAATCATGTTCATTGAAAATGACAAGTTCAAATCGCATTTTTACAAGTTTGGCTAATCGGTGCAAGACAGTTTTAAATGGACGCATTACTTGTCGACTGCCAAGTTGATTATGTAAAATTGTTAGGCTGGTCTGGTAATCGTCGTTTGCATCATCCTTTGTTTAAGATGGGTATTTAAGATGGGCCTACAGTGTATGGGTTTAGAGACAGTCTGAGTCATTCAAAAGATGGTTCAACTTACGACTGAACAGCGGACCTTCGTGGTTACAACCTTTCACCAAATTGGAAGTTTGCAGCGAACTTGTGATGCGTTCAGGGAACGTTTCCCAGAACGGGAGCCTCCAGCAGCCAAAACAATCTGGGCGAATGTTAGAAAATACCAAGAGCATGGCACTAGCCTCAACCGTAACAAGGAGAATTCTGGTAGGAGGCGCACTGGGCGATCGGAAATGAACATTGCAGCAGTAAGGCAGCAATTTTTGGAGCATCCTAGGGATACCAGCGCAAGATGAAATGGGACGGGATTGCCTTCGGCAACATTCAACCGAATCACAAAACTGGACCTCCACCAACATCCATATCGGATTCACATCCGGCATCAACTTACGCCAGGGGATTTTGCCAGGAGGCTGGTGCTTGCCAGATGGTTGACAGCACGTTGCGAAGCAGATGTCAATTTCCTGCGGTATCTCGTTATCGGCTACGAAGCTGCTTTCGCCATGGACGGCAAGGTCAATACCCATAATGTTCTTGCACCGACAGGACAACCCCCGGAATTTAATTTTGACACCAACATGAATCGACAAAAGTGGACTGTTTGGTTGAGACTTTGTGGAAGTGGTCAGGTGATCGGACCATTTTTCTTTCAAAGGAATGTCAATGGTAACAGGTATCTGCAGATGATCAATGATGAAGTTTTACCGCAGCTGGATGAGAACTTTGAGCGACAGGTTCGTGGTGTCTTCAGATATCTCTGGTGGGCCCACGACGGCGCCCCAGCACATCGTCTTATCGCTGTCCGAGATCGACTGAGGGAACTCTTTGGAGACCGAGTCATCGCCCTCAACCATGCAGTTGAATGGCCGCCAAGATCACCTGAGCTCACACCATGTGATTATTTCCTTTGGGGACATTTAAAGAACAAGGTGTTCGTAACTCCTCCCCATGATCTTGACGAATTGCAGGGCCGTATTCGACATGAAGTCGATGCTTTGCCCAATGGCCCGACTATGGTGAGACGAGCAGTTCAGGGCATGCTCTGCCGCTGTGAGCTTTGTGTTGAAAGGGGAGGTGGACATGTTGAAGGTGTGTGTGCATAAAGGCCAATCATTCCTGAGAAAAGTTCACATCTGACGTTCATTTTGCACCAATTATCCTGACTTGCATCGATTAGCCAAACTTGTAAAAATGCGATTTGAACTTGTCATTTTCAATGAACATGTACTCGGTCATGTGTGACAGCAATGATGCATGGAAGGTATCAATGGAAAGCTGAGGATCTCCTCTTAATTAGTAAACCATATGTAAATTGTCAAACTAAATAACCTTTTCATATTAACCCCTTGAATTCGGATTACCTTTTTTTTGATACGCACTGTATATATATATATATATATATATATATATATATATATATATATATATATATATATATATATATATATATATATGTATATATATATATATATATATATATATATATATATATATATATATATATATATATATATGGCTCTAGCCTAATGGCCAATAGTTTTGACTCCATCTGCATACTTATGCGAAAGCCATATTACCCAGCGCTCGCGAAGCGAAAGGCAGGGTTAAGCATTCGGGTCCGTATGTGATGTGTCTGCGTATGTGTCTGCATTTAAAAAATCATTTTCTCGGAAACCGTTGGTCCGATTGGCACGAGATTTTACCATAGGAGCGCCTCCGCCTGTAGAATCTTTTAATTCATAATTATTACGTCATAGGTCACGTGGCATGGACGCCATCTTGGAAAAACGTTTCACCTTTATATCTCCCAAACCGCTCAATGGAAAAAATTGAAACATGGCTCATTGTCAAGTATTCCCCATGGGGAATAAGATATGTTGAAGATGATGTCATCGGTGCCTTCATTATGACGTCATAATTCGACAAGTGCAACGATTCATCTGATTCGTATGAAAAAAAAAATTCCTCTGCACCCGTTAGTCCGATGGACACAAAATTTTCAGAATATTAGCGGCTACCCCTGTATAATTTTTTAATGCTAATTATGACGTCGTAGGTCACGTGGCACAGGCTCCATCTTGGAACAATCGAAAAATGTTGCACCTCTATATCTCCCAAACTGCTCCATTGAAAAAATTGAAACATGGCTCATTGTCAAGTACTCCCCTTGGGGAATAAGATATGTTGATTATGATTTCATTGGTTCCATAATTATGAAGTCATAATTCGACAGGGACAACGCTTAGTCTGATCAGTTTGAAATGTATTGAGCATGATCAATGCAACAATTATATTAGAAAATTATAAATTTATGATGTCATCGCTCACATGGTCTGGCAGGTCCGGCATTGGATCAAATTTTTTTTTTTAAACATTCAAAAACAGAAGAGTTGGCTCGCCCCAAGTTGAATGTGCAGGGTAAGTATTCTATGAATACCATATAGTTTTGCTTAAGGTTCGCACTGCCTAAAATTCCCTAAATGGACCTGCCATTGCCTTCTTTATGTCATCCGCCCACCTTCTTATTCGTTGGACCGTGGGAGTAATTGTAATGCATGAATGATAACTTCACCTGTTGAGACATCTCTGGCTCAGATTCAGACAGCAACACTACCTGTGACGTTTCCTACTCTGGAAGTTAATCACCTCCCCAAGCTGGAGAAGCATCTACATCTTGAGATTCAGCTCTCGAGGCGACGATCGCGCAGCAACGGGCTCGCCACTAGCACGTGGGTGAACTCTGAGCACGTGCGCCCAGCTGGCGCAGGGCATGCTGGGAATGCGGAGTGCAAATTTGTGGCAAACCTGCAAGGCCGAGGCTGCAACCGACGAGTTTAACTCTTCACTGGCCCTTCAGCGTTTACTGACGAATATTACACTAATCTCAAATTCAAACAGGGAAACGGGGTCTCCTTGCACACGTCGTGCTGGATAAGACGTCCTGTTTGCGGATAGTTCCGCCCTGAGGGAGCAATCTCCTGGTGTGAAGAATCATAATTCCGATCACGAATATCGAACCACGGTCCACTTTGTACAGTCTCAGGAGACCCTAGTCAGTCAATTTCATTCGTCTTTTGACAAGTATGGACATCAGGGCTCCCCTGAAAACGCAGGCCATCTTTGGGGGGGCGGGGAGGGGGTGGGGGGGGGGGGGGGGGGGAGGAGGAGGAGGGGTGTGTCGGCGGCGGAGAGGGGTATGATTGCCTGCAGGTCACAATTTTAACCCGATCTTCAGGAAACTTCATCAAATGGCAGAATTGGTCATAAGCAAGAAGCCTATTGATTTTGAGGTCAAAAGGTCGACATAAGCCAAATATCAACAACATAGGTCAGATTTCTAAAATCCTCAATTTTCATCCGATTGACTTGAAATTTGAACAGGATTTGCATATCTGGACACTAAGTTCAACCACCAAGTATGTTTGAGGTCAACATAGGCCAATAGGTCAACATAGGCCAGATTTCTAAAATCCTAATTTTTCATCCGATTGACTTGAAATTTGAAGAAGATTTGCATATCAGGTCACTGAATTCAACCCTCCAATTATTTTTGAGGTCAACATAAGCCAAAGGTCAACAATTTAGGTGGGATTTATACAATCCTCACATTCCTCCAATTGACTTGAAATTTGAACAGGACTTGGTCACTGAATATCTGGTCACTGAATTCAACCACCAAGTATTTTTGAGGTCAACATAGGCCAAAAGGTCAACATAGGCCAAGTTTCTAAAATCCTCAATTTTCATCAAATTAACTTAAAATTTGAAGAGGATTTGATTATCTGGTCACTGAATTCAACCACCAAGTATTTTTAAGGTCAACATAGGCCAAAAGGTCAACTTAGGCCAGATCTCTAAAATCCTCATTTTTCATCCGATTGACTTAAAATTTGAAGAGAACTTGATTACCAGGTCACTGAATTCAACCACCCATTATTTTTGAGGTCATCATGGCCAACAACTTATTTTAGGGATTTCGCAAGTATCGTGCTATGCACGACATATTTGTTGTTGTTTTTTTTTGTTTGTCTATGAACAGTATATTTCAAAAAGTTGTGGATGGATTCGGACGAAATCTGCTGGACAGGTTGGGTGTGTGACAAGAACAAGCCGATTCGATTTTGGTGAAGATCTGAATCCAGATCCGGCATATCAGTGGATACAAAACGTAAACTGTTCAGCCAGGCGGAGGTATGCTCTCTACCTAGTGCTGTTCTAGTTTAACTATGTAATGGACTGTTGTGTAGTCATGGATCCCATAAGGAAGTTGTCCATGGTTTTTTGAATGGGAATTAAAGGATTTTAGGGACTGAAGTTGAAGGTGGTGAATTTATAGAAATATTGGAAGTAGACGAGGTAAGGGTGGAGGTAACTCGAGGGTATTTGTAGGAGGAATTGCGATTCTGAAATAGCGTGGAGATTTGTGCATGATGTGAGGCGAGGAGGAGACGGTAAGGAAAGAAAAATAAGCGAGACAGTTTAGGCTGAAGAGGGGAAGGTTATGGAGGGAGGTGCAGGAGGAGGAGTGGAGCGAAGAGGAAGAGCGGATAGATCTGCGCTCCGGGCGGGGCAAGGGATGCGGGCGGAGGGAGCTCGTCGGCCGGACGGGCACAGGGGCCGGGGCGGCCGGCTCGCCGCGCTGCGGGGAGGGATTTGCGCCGGGGACAGCCAGGGACACCGGTAAGAACGGTCGCCGAGTTCTAAGAACGCGGGGATGCTGGAATGGCGGGGAAAATGGTGGATCGGCGTCTCGGAGAAAGACGGGGGAGGTGTAGTAGGCTACGTAGAGGGATGAATGTCAGAGCCGGGAAGGTGTCGCCCAAGGTCGTTCGAAGCCGTTGTATACCTGCACGGCTTTACAATGTCCTTCCATCTGCGCCCTTGAGACGCGAGAGGTGTCCGTGCCAGCGATCCGCCGAATGCGCTAAAACCGGGAGCACCATCGCCCGGAGCCGCAGTGTGAACCGTGATGCTGGACCGCGGGACGAGGACGGGAAAAATGATCTTAATGACGCATTAGCATGGGCAAGCCGTTCCGCGACGGTCCGCTTAGCGTATGCGGCGCATCCGCACGTTGGCACTGCTCACGGCACGGTCCGTAGTGGAATCATGCAGCACCGAGCTGTGAGCTCTCGGCACGGTTCCTGAAAAAGCATTTTATGTAGCAAATGGAAATATGAGGAGGATGGGCCATGGAAAAGAGGAATGCTGTAACGTTTGTGTTCTCGAGCAGGTGAGGCCATCCAGCAACCCGACCACGGTGGATACTATACTAAGGTAGCGACAACAGGTGTTGTTGAGGAGCATCATTGGGCCAATATGCTTTCTTACCTGAATACGATTAAGCCAATCAAATTTTGTTATTTTGTTCTGGGCAAGGTGTTGAGGGAGGGTTAATAGTGATTTGGTAACCAATTCGAGTATTAAGGATTATGTGAGAAGGTAACGAGGTAGTCGGACAAAGGATATATAGGTAGTGATTTGATTAGGTGTATTCACTGAGAGGGTTGTGCATGACTTTAGGTTGTGATGAAGGAATCATTAGAAAGGTAGATTATCCCTCCTTGGGATTCCTGGGAAAGGATTGGTGCTGAATGAATGAAAGAATGAAATAAGGATAAATACGAGAGGAGTGAACGAAAAGGGTGAACGATGTATTTTAATAATTAAGAGCTGTGATGGAGGATATGATTGAGTGACGCGTGGAACGATCAAGGAGTGAATGATTTAAGAGATTCTCGATCAATAGACGAGGTGTTCTTGAGTCATAAATGAGGTAGAGGGTGGGAGAGGATGGTCTCGAGGTATGCACACTCACCTCTAAACTGTATAGCCTGGGTTCGAATCCCGACGCAGCTATAAACCGCTCTGCATAAGGCATGGTACATGGTGATGGTGATGATGAGGTGCAAGAGCATTACATGAATGAGGTATGGCCATGTGCATGCATTTTCAGCTCCAGCATCGTTTCCAAAGGCAAGTGAGGGATCCGTGTGCCAGCTGGCGGAGTTCCGAGCCTTGGCGAGCCACTGCTCCTTCCCGGTGGCTCATTTGTATTTCCAAAAGTGAAGCCATACATCACGAAGAGTCCACAAAGCACTACCTCAACTTCCCTCGATAAATGTCCATCCATTTTTGATGGTCCCTTTCAACCTCTTTCTGAAAATACCTCCTCGGTAGTACTGGGGACCTCCACTCAAAAGGAGCACGTCTTAATGGTCACGTATTGGTTTTTGCACAAGTTTGCATCAACACAAGACTTTGGCAGATGTTTCAAACTTGATCATTTTAGACTTTTTCCAATACAAACTCCAATCCCATGGAAATATTGGGGGAAAAAAGGAGTTGCAGGGAAGAGGGACTTGGAAGTTGAATGGGCAAGGGGGAGAATGGAAGTAATGGAAGGGCGAGGTGGACACCTGGAGGGAACAGGCTGGAAAAAGCTCCAACATAACAAGAAGGGGATGAAAAAGAGGAATTGGGAAACCGGGGATGAAACCGCAAAATGCCAAAAAAAACCCCAGAAAGGATGATGGAGGGAGAGACGAGAAAACAATAACCTGGAAAGGAAGGGGTGGACCTTGGGGAGGGTTAATGTAGCTCGAAAATATAATGAGTATGGACGGGGGATTACCGGAGGTGGTGGTGAAGAGCTATGTTGAAGTATTGGATGGAAGAATGAGATTGAACAGACTTAGGAAGTTGGTTCCATAGGTGAGAGAAAAGAGAAACAAATGAGCTGAGGTGAGCAGTGAGCCTGGATTCTGGGAGTTCTCCAGTGGTTGGTGACTGGCAGACCGTATGATGATGTGAGTTGGCGCTTTCAACGAATCTCTTCCCTTCGTCGACGTGCTCACCAAGCATCGTGTGATGGCTGGATAGTCCAATGTGGGACCCTCAGCGTCTACCGCAAACATCACAGGTATAGACTGGTCCTTGCAGGAATGGATGTTGGCAGGTTTTCCTTTCTTGCCTCCGCTGTCTCTCGATAGTAAGTCTCCCACATTCAAAGTGGTCCAGGCCTTTGCCGCAAATGTTACACCGAGTAGCATGGACCATATACAGGCCTGTTACTGGCAGACAGGTCTGTTCCTGGTAGACCGTATGCAGCTTGGAAAAAACAGGCCCCAGACTGGGATAGTCTACTGGGATAGTTGGTGGTAGGCAGTTTGGGAAAGGATAGAGGGTGTAAGACCAAGAAGATCTTGGAAACATGACTACCTGTGGCAAATGTATGACACAATGGGCATCACCACCAAGCTTGATGCCCACCATGTCTGTCTTCCCTAACTGAGCTCTCAGGTCTCCACTGGTCCTGGCAATCCCAAAGCTAAGGCGAAATTACCGCTATGGCCGTTTGTTTGGGATAGTTGTTAGCCTTGCCCATTCCTGAAGGGACGGGAGAAGCTGTTGTAATGGTTCCGTGTGTCTGAGTCCACATGAAGATCTACATTAATATAGCGTTGCACTTTGTCAAAGGGTTCTCCATTACAAATGCCCCCAAGGCTGCTCTGTCCTGTTGGGTCGGCTGTTTTTGTGCTGATGCTTTGGTGAACTTGTCGACCAAACTCCTCCTGGTAGTCCTGTTGAGAGGCTGCTCTGCAGTCCAAAAAGCAGGCCGAGGCCCATTCTAAACTGGTAGGGTGTCTTCTATATGGTTACCCACTGCCAAATAAATAAAAAATTTAATAAGAGTCATCGTGGAGGGGCAGACCAGGTCTTGTGGTCTTTTGAAGCTCCTCTTCCCCCTCACTTCTCCCCAGACCAGGAAGACATTATTTAAGATCCGAGTGCACATGGTCTGTGGTCGCCTCTGACTGAAGCAACTTTGTTTCTGCGGACCGTGGAATTGTTGGACTTCCTGGGCTTCTTTGTCTCTTTTGACAAAACCTCGAGTTGCTTGAGTTCTTGCAATTCCTGCTGTACAGTTCTCACTATTTTCTTGTCGATATGGATTCTTCCAACTACAAACTGTTTTTTTATGGTGAAAAACAATTTATTATGTATTAGACCTAGAAACTTGTTTCAAGGGTTAAGTCTTCAGCATCATGATATTTAATTCCGATGCAAACCTGAATGTCTCCCTGCCTCACAGGCGCTCTCTCGTGCCAGTATGGTATTTTACCCTATTATTAGTCCTCCACCCGGAGGGGATTTAGGGTTTCCTCTCCGTCTGTCTGTCCGTCCGTCCGTCCGTTCCACCTGTGGTTTTTCAGACTTTCTCTCCTTAAACTTTAACATATTCAACTGAAACTTGGTGCATGGCTTCATTATGATAAGTTACAGAAGAAGTTTGAGTTTCGGGCTGTTTCACCATTTTTTCACGAAGTTATGCCCATTTTGCTTGGAACAAGAACATTCATTGGGACAAGTAGGGGAAATATAATGCAAAGCAATTCTCCCTCTTGTTTACTTTAACCCCCCTTTCTAGGCAGATTTTTTTTTAAAGTCCAATTAAATTTCGGGTAACTTGAATCACGAGTTCGATTCGCAGGTTTAACGACTGCCATTTAAAGATTTGAGTCCAGAGCACTATCGAGAATTCAGCCTCTAGTCTCGAGTGAAGTCGCCAGTCGTAGGAAAAATATTGAGTCAAGTATGAGGAGAAATAGTATCTGAGTCGAATACTACAGACCCAGTAGGCATATCCAAAGCATTCCCATCTGAGCATACAGTCGTGGCCAAAAATATTGGCACCCTTGCACTTCTTTCAAAAAATGCACCATTTCTTCCAGAAAATTGTTGAAATTAAAAAATATTTTGGTATCCACATTTGCATTTCTTTGGTTTGCAGTGGAACAAAACAGAAAGAGCTGAAAACATTACTAAACCTTAGCTTATTCCACACAGAAATCCTAAAATCGCCCGGACAATATTATTGGCACCTTTTGGAAGTTGTTAGAAATAATTAGATTTCAAGCAGGTGATTCTCCTTTTCTTTGGAATTGAACTCACCCATGGTGAGTTGCAGGTGCCTGCAAAATAAAAATCACTCATTCAAGCAGTTTGAATGAAGAAAATGACTCATTCTGCTGTTTTGTGTCACTGTGTGTACCGCAAAGAGCATGGAGAAAAGAAAGAAACCAGAGAATTGTCTGAGGAGGTCAGACACAAGATTCTAGCCAAGCATGGACAATCTCAAGGCTACAGGTCCATCTCCAGAGACTTTGATGTTCCTGTGTCCACGGTACGCAATGTTAACGGGAAGTTTAAGTCCCGTGCCACTGCAGACAACCTCCCTGGACGTGGTAGCAAGAGAAAGATTTGTCGAAGATTGCAGCGAAGGATTGTTCGAATAGTGGAGAAAGCACAAATGGTGCACAAAAAGCACAACAATCAACTGCCAACCAGATTCAAGGTCTGACCTTCAGACACAAGGTCAACGTCAACTCAATGAAAGGGGTTTTTATGCTCGGATACCCAGGACTGAGAGAGAGACAAAAGAAAGCCCAACTGGATTTTCCAAAACACACCTGAACAAGCCAAAATCCTTCTGGGAGAATGTCCTGTGAACAGATGAGACCAAATTAGGGCTTTTTGGTAAAGCACATCATCTCTGTTTACAGAAAACAAAATGAAGCCTTCAAATATTATAACACCTTCCCTACAGTTAAACATGGAGGAGGTTCAGTGATGTTTTGGGGTTGCTGTGCTGTGTCTGGCACTGGGTGCCTTGCATGTGTGCATGGTATCATAAAATCAGGAGATTACCAAGGCATTTTGGAGCGCAATGTTCAACCCAGTGTCAGAAAGCTGAGTCTCCATCGAAGATCATGGGTCTTGCAGCAGGACAATGACCCCAAACACTTCAAAAAGCACCCAGGAATGGATCAAGACAAAACGCTGGACTATTCTGAAGTGGCCAGTAATGAGTCCAGATCTAAATCCGATTGAACACCTGTGGGGAGATCTGAAAACAGCAGTTGGGAGAAGGCACGCTTCAGATCTGGGAGAACTGGAGCAGTTTGCACAAGAAGAATCGGCCAAACTGCAAGTAGAGAGATGTAGGAAGCTCATTCATGGCCATAGGAAGCGCTTGACTGCAGTTGTTTTGTCCAAAGTCCGTGCTGCCAAATATTAAGTCTATGGGGTCAATAATTTTATTGATGCCATTTCTCTTTATTTTCTGATTTAAAAGGGTATATTAAGTTCTAAATCAAAATCAATCGTTCTGTAATATTAACAGTGAAATAAAGAATTGTGGAGACCAAATACTTTTGTCAATTTAAACTTATTTTACAGAAAATTGTGAGTTATTTGAAAAAACTGCAAGGGTGTCAATATTTTTGGCCACGACTGTATAGCTCATGGAGGCATGAGGTATGAACATAGGTTTAAATCTTGTGTATTGTTGATTTGTCCATTTTCGACTAATATCCTTGTAATTCCTGCAAAGGTACAATGATGAGTCCCGATGTACTTTTCCATGTCAGAGAACATGAGCTTGATATTCCATAAGAATAACGCAAAGCAAGGCATCTTGTAATCAGGAAAGCACCTTAAGGGCCTACTTCCATATTATGAATGCAAAAATGATAGAACATTGGGACATGGGATGGTGGTGAGATTAAACATCCTGCTTCGCTACAGTGTCATCCCAACCCCTTTTCCATTCTTTCCCCTGCCTTTCATCCATCCCTTCATTTTCTCAAATTAATTTCTCAATTACGCAACCTCTCCTTTTCCCCCTTTGCCCAATCTACCACCCTTACTTAATGTGATTGAGTGGCGACCTGTCCAGGATTGGTTCTTAGCTACAGAAGTATTCACGGCTTGTCGTGAGCACCCCGGCACTTTGTCAAGAGTATGGGCCACGGCCACCACCACCACCAACTTTCCCATTTTGTGTATATAATATGTGGATTATGTCGAATTGTTTTCCCTCCATAGTCCTAATGAGTACCACAGCCATTTTTTCTATGTTACGTCATCTTGTGTTGTTCGTTTCCATCTATTGTAGTGCATAAGCTGTCCAGGAAAACCTGCGTAATACACCGAGTGTACTGAAATCAAAACCATATAATCTCACATCTGGGTTGATAGACATTCATGAGCTGGCAGATCAAATAAACCACCTTCCTGCTTCCTCTGCAAATAATTACGAGAACGAAGTCGATGGTGCGCCATCGCAGATCCCCACGCCTCCCACCTAAAGCGAAATTGAAATATGGCAAAAAGTTCCACAAGGAATGACCCAATATCACATTTTGAGTTTAAAAAAAAATCCGTTTTTACCAATGTGACCCGAATTTCCCACCCCCTGGGGCATGAACCAAGGGTTACATATCTCATGTGTCCCCAATGTTGATCGCATATTTAAAGTCCAATGAAAAAATGTTTTAAAATGTTCCCCTAATTACATTTTATCATAACTACCACGTTTGGTGAATTTCTGCACAACTGTTTAAGAGGAGATAGCGGGACAAACGGACAAACAGACAGACAGTCTGAGCTGATTACAATATCCCTCCATTTTTTTTTTTCAAAAAGTGTAAGGATAGGTCTATTTAATGGTCTCCAAAGAAGTAAATCGCACTGCCCGGTTCTTTGCATGCAATTGCAGAAGGAGGTGGCCAGCATAATTGTGGTTGCTCAAACAAAGTGCACATTATTTATTACCTATTAATGCAATGCGTTTGTTGAGGAACGCCAAGACGTGAGTAAGTGTGTCATAAATCAAAGGACTATATAAATGTGCTTGTAAGGCAGTTGTGCTGTTGATTTTTCTCTCATCATCTGCATTATGGGAAGGCATGCTGCCGCACGGATTACATCTAACGTACAAGGAATGGTGTTTCTGTACATGAACATCTTCCATCATGAAGATCCCACGTTCGCTTCTGAGATCCATTGAGACTGGCTAGACCCATACCCGGAAGAAGAAGCATTAATGCCGCACTGGTTCTGATTGGATTCTCGCAAGCTTTTCGAGTAATTGGGTGAGCGGTACAGAGAGCTGGATTGCGTAAAAGTGGTGTCGAGATGTTTTAGAGGGAGTCGGTAAATTAAGGCGTTTAAAGAGCAGGGAAACATTTAAAACTCTCCTTCCTCCGATGCAAGACTGTTATCTTGATGGGCAAAGAGGCTTGCAGACATTCTCAAACTTTATTTTATCTACATTGCCCTTGCCAGGGTCAACAATAGCTGTTTTGAGGCCTGCTCATTGGGACGTAAAAGCATTTCAGGAACAAAGTCACTTATTGTGGGGCAAAATGGGGGTAAGGTGGAGGGGACAGGGCACTCCTCTGAAAGGTTGGCTTGGTTAACCAACTACATCTGTGCCATTGCAGAATTGGCTCGAAAGTATGCAGCCCCACTCAAATCTTCAAAATTGTCTCACAAGCAATTACAGGAGTAGTTTTTCCACCAATTTTCATAATAGTGGGAAGACATTTGCAAATACAGAACATAAATTTTGTATATATTTGTTGGAATTTCTATTTTGAAGTTTTTTTTGTATACAGATGAGGCTCAGAAAGAGCGAGGCGGCAGACGGTAGAAGGTAGCACACAGACAGTGGGTCTGTGGGACAACACGTGGTCACATCAATGCGGTGTGTGGATATAAAAGATCATGGGTAGGGATAGAGGATGACCAGATGTGTTGGTGTACTGCCAACTTGAAACCATGGAAAGAAGAGGGATTGAACAAACTGCAGAAGGCAGTTCCACAAGCAGGAGGTGGAGGTGAGCACTGAGGCTGGATTACGTTAGTCTTTCAAGGAGTGAGTTGCTGGAGAAACGTGTGCAACTTGGAGGAACAGGTAAGTAAAAGAATAGCGGCACCAAGACCTGAGAATAGATGATAGGATATAGAGAGGCTACCAACCTGTCTGCAAATTGAGAGAGCAGCACGCCTGTGCCTTCCTGTCGTAGTGGGAGATGCCAATGATATTTTGGATTCCACAGCATTCAGGATGGATATTTGTGAAATGGAGTCAACAGCCCATAAAGGAGAACAGTACTCCATTGAGCCTTGAGCATCCAATAAAGGCTTTGTAGGCTGAGAAATTCAGATTTACCAAGGAAGGACTTGGCACAACAGAGGATGTCTAGCTTGCGGCTGGCTTTTGAGTCCACCTTTGGTATGTGGTCTGCCCAGAGGTGGTGAGGCTCAAAATTCCACAGACTGAATATCTTTCAGTAGTTGATTGTGGAGCAAGATACAATAGGTGTGGATTTGTTTGATGATCCTTCTGGAGGGACACAGGTGAGAATGTGAGATTAGCCTGCATTGAAAGACATGTTCCAAGTGTTAGACCAGCGTTTGATCATGTCCAGGTTAGAATGAGGTAAACATGTTGTTGGCCTGTCAGTAGAATATTAGGTTGCACGTTATAATGTGCAGTCATTTGCGAAGAGGAAAGGAAGATTTTAGAGCATTGGAGAGGTAACTATATAATCTATATAATAAAGCAGGCCTGTCTGTCTGTCTGTCTGTCTGTCCATCCGTCCTCAAACTACTCCCTCAGTTTTGGGATTAGACTCACCAAACCTGATGTGGAACCTTTTGGGATCGCAGCGGGTGTCCTAAGGTGGGTGGTATGTTTCATAAATTCCTGAATACAATTGTGATTTTGAGTTTACACCCATACGAAACTGTTCCGTCTCCACATGTAAACACATTCACGGTTTCGCATTTGCAGTTTCGCCATTTACTGCATGTGGAAACATTCGCTAGTTCGGTAAAATCTGAATACAATTGTAATTTTCTGTTTCCACCCATATCATGCTGATCTTTCCCTGCATGGAAACACATTCATGGCTTCGGCAATTTCCGAATACAATTGAGATTCTTCACCCGTGAGATGCCGCAATTTTTTCGCATGTAAACACATTCACAGATTCGGTATTTGCAGTTTCGCCATTGACCGCGTATAGAAACATTACCCACCTTCTGGTGGGGTAAGATGAAGGAAGTTTTTTTTTGCCCTCGTCCTTCACAAACTGGCTGTCCAGTGTCCATGACTGACGTTTGACTGAAAGTGGCACATAGTACAGCAGAAGGGTAAAAGTATTGTGCACTTAATGATAAAAGCATCAAATTTGGGACAGAGTTAGTCCATATCTAAAGGAAGATTTTTAGCTATAGGGCCATCGCAGAAATGTCCTGTGGTAGCAGTGGCAGCAATTTTCCAAAATGGCTGCAATTTCCATGCACTTTCCACATACGTCTCGGATTGGGACATCTCGTCTCATTACAATTTTGATTTATTGGAACCATTTCACATTTGTAAAGTTAGTAATGGTATTTTACAACCACGAAATGCTGTCTGATGCACATCCATTTGGTGCCAATGTCACAGATCTGCTGTATACCGATAAATAGTATGTAGGCGGATGCTCAAAATTCTGCTGTGATACTTAAGCTGCACATTCTCCTGCCTATTCACAAAGTGCTGTAAATGGAAGAGCTGCCTTAACACATTTGCACAGACCTCTACAGCCCTTCTTACAGCCGCATCTCAAGAGTTCCCGGCAGGCCTTTGATGCTTCTGGAAGTGTTGTCCAGCATGCATCCCATTCCCCATTGTCACTCTTGTTCCATCCCCATTCGCTTGGGCTTGGAAGCTGAGGAGCTACAATCATCATTTGGCCCCAGCAGTAACCAGCTTGGTATGCAACCCTCCTTGTGTGTTGGATTAATGCTGCCTTTGTTGGAGGAAGATTCTCGAGTGCTCTACCGTTCTGAGAAAAGAGCTGTTTGTGGGCCTGATTGACACAAGGCTCACTACTAGTACGGTCATACAGCAAGATCACAAAGTGCTCTAGTTGCTCCAGTGAGTCATCTACAGACTCTGGTGTAGCACTCAATCTGCAAAATGCTGAAGTCACCTCAATGTAGCACCTCCATTTGTCCCATGCAGTCTTCTTTCCTCGACCAGCAAAGAACGAGACAGTGTCACATCCCATAAATGCATGAAACACTGGCAGAGCTGCACACTTCTCAGGACCCAGAGCCTTGGCCATATCGTGAGCTGCCAAGATACAAAAGTTCTTTTCAGTTCCAAAGGCAACTGACAGCTCAGATGTTGAGTTGCTGTGCTGCTATCACTGCCAGAACCATCACATCAGTATCAACTGTGCGGATTGAGATCTTTGTATACCCTTGTTTCACAGCATCCTGCACATGGAGCATGATTCTTGTATCAGCTTCCTCGTGGTTTCAGGGAGCAAGGCCTTCTTCATTTCGACACTGATTGCAAAGGATGCCAGAGTGATGTGTGGTGATGTCTTGCTTGTCGGTGTCCATTGATCCAATGCAGACTGCCAGAAAAGAGAACAGTTCCACCTTGTTCTCATCAATCCTGAGAAACTCATTCCAATTCTTAGGAACTAGGGTGGATGGCTCTACACGTCTTCTAACTCCTTTCCCTCTTCTCTTCCGAGTACCTGCCTTCAGACTATCCATGAAGTACTCATTGTCGTGAAAATCAAGCTCAGACACGACTTGTCCCTTGGGTAGGTTTAATATCATTTAGATCTGAAGTAACATCCTGTAAAAATACATTCATGCAACAGACATTAGAATCAGAGTATTGTATGGGCAATGTCCGATATCACCATAGGTAAAACAAATCAGCGCAGCATATAGGGGCGTACATACCATTCAACACTCTTACTATGTCTCTCCGAAAAGATCGACTGGACAACCCTCCCATCTACTTTCTCAACAATCCTC
The DNA here is from genome assembly GCF_964187855.1 of Myxine glutinosa. NCBI lineage: Eukaryota > Metazoa > Chordata > Myxini > Myxiniformes > Myxinidae > Myxine > Myxine glutinosa. Next base: position 60,170,170 of record NC_136262.1, on the reverse strand, counting down.
TCCAAGAAGTTCTGTCGCTCAAGCTTTTGGGTCTCACCATCTGCCATGATCTTTCTTGGGAAAACCACATTTCCAAGCTGTCCTCCAAAGCCAGTCGCCGACTGGGCATCCTCCGTCGTGCGAAGTCCTTCCTAGGCACACCTGAGCTCCTCACCACATACAAGGCTTTCATCCGCAGCTCAATGGAATACTGTTCTCCCCTATGGGCTGGTGCTCCTGCCTCACACCTGGCTCGGCTTCACGCTGTTGAATCCAAAGCTTTCAGAATCATTGGAATCTCCCGCGATGAAGCTATCTCTGAGGGCCTTTCACTCACTCACCGCAGGCAGGTAGGTGGTCTTTCTGTCTTCTACCGACTCCTCTCCGGCCTTGCTCCCCCAGCTCTCTCTGTGCTCTGTCCCCCAAATATTCCTACAGGTCGCACAAGATCTGCCAGCCACCCTCTGATGGTTAAACTGCCGAAATCTCGGCTCTCTGCTCACCTTCACTCTTTCATTCCTCTTTTCTCCCGCCTCTGGAACAAACTCCCACACTCACTTCAATCACACTCCTCCCTCCAGGTCTTCAAAACAGCTGTTCACCACCATCTCTTATCTTCCCCCATCCAAAACCTTGATCTTTTCTACCCCCACTAATTCACCCCAGATCCACCTTGTTTGAAATTCCAACTTCTTTCCTGGAAGTCTTGGCAGTGTCCATATGTTTTGTACCTCTCCCACCCCCCCCCCCCTTCCCATGCCTCCCCCCAAAGCCCTCTCCCTCCCACAGTTCTCTCGATGTCTCCATGTCTCTCGGTCCCTGCTCTCAAATGTTGTGTTTGTGTCCTTCCCCCTCTCTCCCCATCTTGTCTACCGCTCCCGATGTTATTTGTTTTGTGTGTCTGTTTGTCTTTCTGTGTGATTAATGTTCGCTCTTTCACGAGCCTCGATCTTGTATCCAAAAAAAACAAAAAAAAACTACAGGACTATGTCACAGTAAGTGCCGCTGGAGTGTTTGTGCGCCCCGGTTGTCCCGGGTCTTATAGACGCCCCTTTTTAAGCGAGCACTCCCTGGGTTCACCTTCGGTATAATTTCACTACATTCTCCCCGCCGTTAAAACTATACTGCCGCTCGGCAGGTTGCAAGCAAGCGTCAGCAATAATCGAATGGGTCACGTCAATCCACGTCAGTCGGTCCACCCGTAGCGGTCGGGGTGGCGAACTACCCTGCCAGTTCGTGTTCGGAAACTACCGGGTACGGCGTCCCCAAGCCCGGAGTCCCCCGCGTCGGAATAGCTGCCGGAGGTGGGTGTCGGAGGGGGCGCCCCAGCGCCTTCGGGCAATGGAGTGGGTGACGACGGAAGTGACGGTAGTAGTTCCATAGAGGAAGCTTCGGTAGAGTCCATAGACTCGTAGATGGGTTCGTCGATATCCCGGTCGTCGTCCCCACATGGGGCGAGATGGCGTACGGAGACAGTAGACTCGTGGCCGTCCGCCGTTAACACGTGAGCATGCTCGGGATTAGCCTGGAGGACCCGCACCTTATCAACAAGGGGGTCGTACTTGCTAGCACGAACCGCTCGTTTGAGATAGGCGGGCCCTGGCTCAGCGAGCCAGCTGGGCAAAGATTGGATACTACCCGAGCTTCTAGGGTGGTGGAACAGTCTCGCGTGAGGAGTCTGGTTGGTGGCAGTACATAGGAGAGCCCGGATCGAGTTTAGAGCGGCAGGTAGCGACCACGCCCATTTATCGAGGCCTCGGCCGAGGGTCCGGAGGCTTAGCATGACGGCCCTCCATATAATCCCATTAAAGCGTTCGATCTCCCCATTCGCTTGGGGGCGGTACGGGGTGGTGTAGCTCGAAGCGACATTATGCTGGAGCAAGTAGCCCCTCACCTCCTGAGACAGGAACACCGCACCTCGATCAGTATGCACGTAGGCCGGATATCCGAACACAGAAAACAAATTCTGCAGGCACCGAATAACCGTGGCAGCCGACATATCCCCGCACGTATAAGCAAAGGGGAATCGTGAATACTCATCGACGATAGTGAGCAGATAACGAGAGTTACTCGACAACGGCAGCGGCCCTTTGAAGTCCATCGCCAAGCGCTCCCATGGTCTAGTAGCCCTAACGAACATCCCCATAGGAGGGTTGTAAAAACGCGGTTTGAGCTCCGCACAGATCGTGCAATCACGGCAGATGTGGCGGATGTCCTCAATCGAGTATGGCAGATTCCCCTCTCGCACGAAATGCGTGAAACGCGCTACCCCGGGATGACACATAGTGCCATGCAAAGTGCGCAGCCCCTCCAAAGTGACAACCCCCGCGCAAGTGGCCGGCCTCGATAAGGCGTCGGCGACCAGGTTATCCTTCCCCGGGCGGTATTTGATGGTGTAGCAGAAGTCGGCGAGTTCGATACGCCAACGGGTGATTTTCTCATTCTTAATGCGCTGAGCATGTAAGGTGTCGTACATAAATGCAACGCTTTGTTGGTCCGTGACGATTTGGAAACACCGCCCAAGCAGGTACGGCCGCCATCGCCGAATTGATTCGACGATCGCGTACGCTTCCTTTTCGACAGACGAATGCCTCCGCTCGGCGGAGGTGAGAGTCCGTGAAAAGAAAGCCACAGGGCGTCCCCCTTGGGAGAGAGTCACCGCTATTGCATGATCTGAGGCATCACTCTCCAAAACGAAAGAGGCACTCTCGTCAATCGTCGCAACAGTGGTGCCTGCGATGTCGGCTTTAAGGCCCTCGAAGGCCGCCATGGTGGCCGGGCCCATGGGGAACGTGTCGCAGGCCACGAGGGGGCGGAGCTTCGCAGAGAAATTTTGCACCCACTTTGAATAGTGGGCGAACAGCCCAAGAGCGCGTTTCAGCGAAGCCCGATCGCTAGGCGGAGCCATATCGAGCAAAGGTCGCAGACGCTCCTTATCCGGAGAGACAGAGCCATGGGTCACGGTGTACCCCAAAAGATCTACCGTGCGTAGAGAGTAACGACACTTAGCCACATTCATGGTTAGGCGATATTTCCGCGCGACCTCGAGGAAGCGCTTCAGATTAGCGTCGTGATGCTCCTGGTCATACCCACAAACAGTAAGATTTTCCAGATAGACAAAGACATCGGTCAAGTTCTCCTTCGCAACGAGGTCATCCATAGCCCTCTGAAAACAAGAGACTCCGTTAGTTACCCCAAAGGGGAGTCGAGTGAACTGGTACAACCGCTGACCCGATTCAAAGGCTGTAAAGACGCGATCAGCCATAGAGATGGGGACCTGATGATACGCACTACGCAGATCGAGAGTGCTATAAACGGAATACAGGGCCACCTGGCGTACCAGGGCGTCCATCCCCGGTAAGGGGTAGGCATCCAGCTGTGTAAAACGATTAATCGTCTGTGAGTAGTCGATTACCATGCGCCGGCGGTGGGCCTCACTTCGCACCACTAAGACTTGGGCCCGCCACGGTGACCTACTGGGTTCTATAATACCGTCCTTTAAGAGCTGGGCCATTTCTTCCGCAATGAATTGCACGTCTGCGCGAGAGTAGCGCCGCGATTTGACGGCTACAGGGGTACAATCAGTGGTCAGGTTGGGGAACAGCGAGAGAGGCTCCATGTCCATTTGAGCGAGGGCGCACACAGCAAGCGTGTCCGGCCCACCGAAGTCTATTTCCAAACATCCATGCCGCTTAAGGAAATCAAGTCCTAACAGAACGTCGGCACATAAACCAGGTAATACCATGAGATACACGTCCGGGAACGTGCGTCCCTTTATCACAAGTTTCAATCGACACGCCCCTTTTGTGCTCAACGGAAGTCCTTGGGAGGCCATGAAGATCCGGCGTGTTGTCCCGAGAACCGGCCACCCATGTTGATGCACTAGTCGTTGATCGATAAAACTATCCGTAGACCCCGTGTCAATCAAAGCTTGCGCAAAAACGCCCGCGACCTTGAGCGGAATGATGGCCTGCGCAAGGCCGGCAGACCCGGCAGGTATTGTACCGGCCGGGCGAGAAGATCGCACCTCGCGGGTGGATCCCACTCCGGCTGCAATCTTCCGGGCATCGTCGGCAGGTTGGGCCTCAGCAGGAGCATAGAAATCGTAATACCCACCGTCAGAGGACGTTCCCACGCCGGCTGCAGTTTGCCGGTCATTCGGGCAGCCCGGGGAGGATCCTCGTGACAAGAGCATAGTTGGCTCATCAGCAGTTTCATTTGCCGGAGTGAGTGTGTGTAGGTCGTAAGAGCCGCCGCCAGATGGCGCTCGAGTCACGTGAGAAGGATCACTGCCGTCTGTAGATTCATATGCCAGAGTGGGAGCATGTAATTCGTAAGAGCCACCGTCAGATGGGGCTCGAGTCACGTGCTGCGTTTGCCGCACATCAAGAGGAGTTTCCAAAGCAGGAGCATGTCGCTTGTTTGAAGTAGGCGTTCGAACGCCAGTCAAGGTCGGTCGCGCTGCGGTCGGTCGCGTTCGCGCCATTTGTTTTGGCGGCCCGGTGTAGCTCACCAAGGTCGTGCGTGCAGCCAGAGGCCCGCGAGAAGGTGGTCGGCTCATCAAAGCCGAGTGAGGCGCCCCGTCCGGTGCTCGATCCGTTGGCTCAGCGATGAGCCCATTCAAGGTCGCGCGGGGGCGCGTGCCCCGAGCGGCCTTCCCGCAGACCTTTGCAAAATGGCCCTTGGTGGAGCACAGGTGGCATATGGCTTCCCGGGCCGGGCAGTCAGATCGAGGGTGCTGCCGATTCCCACAAAAATAACATTTTGCGTTCCGGTCAGGCCGTGGCCGGGCAGCGGCAGCAGCAGTTAGGCTGGAAGCGGAGTCCGCATCAGGAGCACCCAGAGACTCGGCGGTACCCCTCTCCGGTCGCACGAGTTGAGAAGTACCCGCCACGACTCGTGGGTGATCATAAGCGGTGGATTGTTCCCGGGCATCTGTATAGACGCGTGCCAGCCGTAGTGCTTCCGTAAATGTCAGCTCCGCGACCTCCAGGAGTCGGAGCCTCAAGACTCCAGAATTAATTCCGGAGACGAATGAATCTTGGAGCAGGTCGTCCTGCACTTGCTCGTGGGTCCGTACCTCCTGCACGCAGTCCGCCAGTAGGTAACGCAGCTCCTGCGCGTAGCGATCGATCGATTCCGAGGGTTGTTGTCGCCGCTGGGAGAGTTGATGCCGGCCGTGCACAGCGCTCCGTGTTTTTACGTATAGTCGCTTCAGCTCGGCCAGAGCCGTAGCGTACGTCACAAATCGAGCAATGCTCCGGTAAACGGTGTGATGGACCTTCGACTGTAACACGGACAGCTTCACCGCAGCGGTGGGCTCTGTTTCGTGAGCAGCAAAGTAATTCTCCAGCGTTTTGAGCCAGTGGGTGAACTCCGATCCCGATCCCTCAGCTTGAGCGTCGGCTCCGAGAATCGGTACCATGATCATCTTGTGTTCAGTCATTTCGGCGATCTAAATGATATTAAATGTCATGAAAATCAAGCTCAGACACGACTTGTCCCTTGGGTAGGTTTAATATCATTTAGATCTGAAGTAACATCCTGTAAAAATACATTCATGCAACAGACATTAGAATCAAAGTATTGTATGGGCAATGTCCGATATCACCATAGGTAAAACAAATCAGCACAGCATATAGGGGCGTACATACCATTCAACTACAGGACTATGTCACAGTAAGTGCCGCTGGAGTGTTTGTGCGCCCCGGTTGTCCCGGGTCTTATAGACGCCCATTTTTAAGCGAGCACTCCCTGGGTTCACCTTCGGTATAATTTCACTACACTCATCTCACACAATGTCTACCCATCTTGCTTGCTGTAGGTGAGCTCTGATGTGAGGTAGGAACACTGCAGTTGCATAATCATCAAATGTTTTGGCTGGACCAGGTTGCAGCATATTGACAACTGCAGCTCCATCAATAACAATAACATCTGCAGCTGGTGCAGACGCACTGGTTTGTAAAGGAACAGAGTTCTTCCAGGCAGCCTACCAGGTGTGTTTTCACTCCAGGTCTCAACTTGCCCATCTGTAACAGCGAAGGTGGGCCAGCCTGATTCTCTTGTTGAAAGAACTCGTTGAGGTCCCCATCCCATATCTGTGAGGCAATGCATAGCCTGGATAACAACAGTCGTTCTTCAGTGATGTTATCTGCTGTTGTCCCTTTGACTTCTGTTGGGCTGGAGGCCGACTGAAGAGGGGCAGGTTGTTCCTCTTGATTGGCTCATAAATATGTTTTGTTTGGTTGACTAGATGCTCTGTGACATACGTGTTGTACTGATATTGTCCAAGCTTCTCAATGTGATGTACAGTGTCTATGACAGCAGGATCAACAAGGTCTCTACTGTCCAGTATGAGAAGATCAACTATCGTCACAGAAGGGATTCCCCAGTCTTTCTATTTTATCCCTCAGCGATTTGACATCTTTAGCAAATGCCTTCTGTGTGTGTGGTGCCTGATCATGATCTGACTTCTTTCTCCTCTCTGTTGAATTTTCAAACTCTTCAATAATTCAGGGCCACAACCCATCCATCACCTCAGTGCTGCTGGATTCTCAGTCAGGCCAACAGCTCCACCATCACACTTCACTGCAGCATTGTTTTGTTCATGGGCCTGATCTATTGCTATTGCAGAGAATGCTCGACCTGTCTTCTTCTCTTCACCATAAAGTTTCCTTTGAGAAACTCTGCAAAGATCTCTGGATCTTTCATTTCCAATGTTACCATGTCACGGAAATGGACAGGAACCCACCTGGCATAATTAGTGTGGTCTTGAGCAAAGAACCAGGGTGTGATCTTGGTCAAAGCATCCACGTACAGCAAGAAGTCTGCCTCACGTATTGCTCTCACATAGATCATTAGCTCGAGCTCCAAATTCGGTATGATGAGCCGAAACTGGAATTGAGAACTGACTTCAGCTCGCTTGGAACACCAGTCTTCGAGAGGCAATAAGCTTTCTCCTTCTTGCAGGCTTTGCCCATACTGGACATATGCGTTCTGCAGGAGTAGTTACACAGCACAGGCCGTCACCTGATGAGCACGCCGTGTTCGAGAACGCTATTGTGCAGGTTTCTTGCCGCTTCAGCTATTAATATTATGGGACATGATCTGTGCCTAGTCTCTCCATCAAGCTCGGAGGTTCAATACATTATTTGACCGACTGGGGTTGTATGGTCACAGGTAATCGATTATGTGGTATGTCGTTCTAACAACTCCATTAAAAGGGTGAAACCATGGTCAGTGGCTACTTGGAACCTTTAAAATCCTCGGTCTTTTAAATAGCTTCGTGTTTTGTCCGCGGAAGCCGGCCGGAATGGAGGTGAAGTAGTGCGCATGCGCACGTGTCGTTCATTGCTATGTTACATTTATTGGGTCGGAAGGGCTTGTTTTGGTTTATTTATATACAGAAAGAGAGAGCGAGAGAAGACTTAAAGGAAAGCTTTCCGAGGCAGAGTCAAGATCAAAGCGAATCCTTTTGCAAGAGGGGTTTTTTTTTTTTTGTATACAAGATCAAGGCTCATGTAAGAGTTAACATTAATCAAAAAAAAAAGCAAATGAACACACAAAACATACAATAAAGGGAGCGGGAGACAATATGGGGAGAGAGAGGGAAGCACACAAGTACAACAGCAGAGAACAGGGACATCGGGAGATCTGTGGGAGGGAGAGGGCTTGGGGGGAGGAGGCATGGGAAGGTGGGAAGGGGGAGGGGGTGGGAAAGGTGCAAGACACATGGACACTGCTAGAACTTCCAGGAAAGAAGTCGGTAATTCAAAAAAAGTGGTTTGTCGGTAATTCAAAATTTTCAATCCTCTTTTCTCCCGCCTCAGGAAACAAACTCCCACACTCTCCACAATCCCTCTCATCCTTCCAGGTTTTTAAAACAGCTGTTCACCACCATCTCTTATCTTCCCCCATCCAAAACCTTGATCTTTTCTACCCCCGTTAAAACACCCCAAATCTGCCTCTTTCTTTCCTGAAATTCTGAGTCGTGTTAATTTCCTTTATACCGTGTACCCCTCCTTTCTCCTCCAGCCGTCCCCCTTCCACAGATCTACCACGTCCCTGTTCTCTACTATTGTTGTGCTTGTGTGCTTCCCTCTCTTTCCCCCTCTTGCCTCCCGCTCCCTTCATTTTATGTTTTATGTGTCTGTGCATGTTTTCATGTTCATTCATTTTATGTTTTATGTGTCTGTGCATGTTTTCATGTTCATTCATTTCATGTTTTATGTGTCTGTGCATGTTTTCATGTTCATTCATTTCATGTTTTATGTGTCTGTGCATGTTTTCATGTTCATTCATTTTATGTTTTATGTGTCTGTGCATGTTTTTATGTTCATTCATTTAATGTTTTATGTGTCTGTGCATGTTTTCATGTTCATTCATTTTATGATTTCATGTTCATTCATTTTATGTTTTATGTGTCTGTGCATGTTTTCATGTTCATTACCTTCGCAAAAGCGGAAGGTTATGTTTTGATCGCTGTGTATTTATTTGTATGTCTGTGTGTGTGTGTGTATGTTATTCGCATAACTCAAAAAGTATTCAACCGAATTGCATGAAATTTGGTGGGATGATTGGTTATTATACGGGACACATTTGATTAGATTTTGGGAGCAATCGGGTCAAAGGTCAAGGTCAAGGTCACGAAAAGGTCAAAATCGTATTTTTGTTGTTCTGTTCCCTACACTCCCATGCCAAGTACAGAACAGTAGCTGCGGCGAAGGTATGCGCTCTACCGAGTGCCCGTTCTAGTTCATTTCATGTTTTATGTGTCTGTGCATGTTTTTATGTTCATTCATTTTATGTTTTATGTGTCTGTGCATGTTTTCATGTTCATTCATTTCATGTTTTATGTGTCTGTGCATGTTTTTATGTTCATTCATTTTATGTTTTATGTGTCTGTGCATGTTTTTATGTTCATTACCTTCGCAAAAGCGGAAGGTTATGTTTTGATCGCTGTGTATTTATTTGTATGTCTGTGTGTGTGTGTGTGTGTGTATGTTATTCGCATAACTCAAAAAGTATTCAACCGAATTGCATGAAATTTGGTGGGATGATTGGTTATTATACGGGACACATTTGATTAGATTTTGGGAGCAATCGGGTCAAAGGTCAAGGTCAAGGTCACGAAAAGGTCAAAATCGTATTTTTATTTGTCATAACTCGGTCAATTCTTATCCGATTTGCATGAAATCAGCACCAAACTGTTCACTGTTCTGTTCCCTACACTCCCATGCCAAGTACAGAACAGTAGCTGCGGCGAAGGTATGCGCTCTACCGAGTGCCCGTTCTAGTTCATTTTATGTTTTATGTGTCTGTGCATGTTTTCATGTTCATTCATTTTATGTTTTATGTGTCTGTGCATGTTTTCATGTTCATTCATTTCATGTTTTATGTGTCTGTGCATGTTTTCATGTTCATTCATTTTATGTTTTATGTGTCTGTGCATGTTTTCATGTTCATTCATTTCATGTTTTATGTGTCTGTGCATGTTTTCATGTTCATTCATTTTATGTTTTATGTGTCTGTGCATGTTTTCATGTTCATTCATTTTATGTTTTATGTGTCTGTGCATGTTTTCATGTTCATTCATTTTATGTTTTATGTGTCTGTGCATGTTTTCATGTTCATTCATTTCATGTTTTATGTGTCTGTGCATGTTTTTATGTTCATTCATTTTATGTTTTATGTGTCTGTGCATGTTTTCATGTTCATTCATTTCATGTTTTATGTGTCTGTGCATGTTTTCATGTTCATTCATTTTATGTTTTATGTGTCTGTGCATGTTTTCATGTTCATTCATTTCATGTTTTATGTGTCTGTGCATGTTTTCATGTTCATTCATTTTATGTTTTATGTGTCTGTGCATGTTTTCATGTTCATTCATTTCATGTTTTATGTGTCTGTGCATGTTTTCATGTTCATTCATTTTATGTTTTATGTGTCTGTGCATGTTTTCATGTTCATTCATTTTATGTTTTATGTATCTGTGCATGTTTTCATGTTCATTCATTTTATGATTTCATGTTCATTCATTTTATGTTTTATGTGTCTGTGCATGTTTTCATGTTCATTCATTTTATGATTTCATGTTCATTCATTTTATGTTTTATGTGTCTGTGCATGTTTTCATGTTCATTCATTTTATGTTTTATGTCTCTGTGCATGTTTTCATGTTCATTCATTTTATGTTTTATGTGTCTGTGCATGTTTTCATGTTCATTCATTTTATGTTTTATGTCTCTGTGCATGTTTTCATGTTCATTCATTTTATGTTTTATGTCTCTGTGCATGTTTTCATGTTCATTCATTTTATGTTTTATGTGTCTGCGCATGTTTTCATGTTCATTCATTTTATGATTTCATGTTCATTCATTTTATGTTTTATGTGTCTGCGCATGTTTTCATGTTCATTCATTTTATGTTTTATGTGTCTGCGCATGTTTTCATGTTCATTCATTTTATGTTTTATGTGTCTGCGCATGTTTGCATGTTCATTCATTTTATGATTTCATGTTCATTCATTTTATGTTTTATGTCTCTGTGCATGTTTTCATGTTCATTCATTTTATGTTTTATGTGTCTGTGCATGTTTTCATGTTCAATGTGTTAGCTCCAACACGAGCCTCGATTCTGTATACAAAAATAAATAAATGCTATTTCCATTTCAGATTCCCAAGCTCAGCAAAATGTAGGCACACATTGCGGCTAGGGTGGAGAGAGGTGTGATTAAGAGTGTAACAATGCTGTTAGAATGGGATGGAACAATCAATAAGGTCTTGAAGTGTAAGCCATGGCTGTGCTAAAATGACACCAAATGGGTTGCCTCAGCCTATCATCCTTCCAAGGTCAACAAAATGAGTAGGCCTACCATCTTGCTGGGCGTGAGCCAGTCGAATATCCTGTGTCAGAGTCATGACCTATCTAGGATCGTGCTCTCTAGCCAATTAAACTGCCTCGACAGCCTTATGAGCTTGATGGTCGAAGGAGGGTCATCCGTTCATCATGAGCGATGGATGTCGGTCATTTGGTGAGACCGAAACACGTCCATACATGGAGGAAACCGATATTGATGCATGTGTGCAGCCTTTGCAACAAGTTTTGAATAATGATTAATACTTGGAAAAACATTCAAGAATTCCTTTACTAGGAAACTTTTCCAAGCGATCATTTTTCTAAACTTGTTGAATCGCGTCTCCATCCATCAATGTTTCTTGTGCGATACTGTACTGCGCTGTATAGTTAGTGCATTTGGTGTAAATTTTACAGTGGAGTTTTTCATGTTGTTTCTCATAACATCCTCCATTGGTTTTGTTTGTATGTCTGTCTTGTTGCATGCAATTGTAGCATAATAATCACCATCCCAAAAATGCTAGAAAAGAAAAATTGGCTTTGTACATTCAGGTGATGTATGGTTGGTGTCCTGTTCAACCAGTGAAAGTGAAAAAAACAACAGAACCATCTCACATGTGTTTGCCATTGCATAACTATTGATGGGTATGCATGCAAAACGTTTTTTTGTGTATACAATATATTGGCTCATGGAAAAGCAATATGAGAGAGGATCAAACGGCAACACACCGACAGTGGGACAGTATGGCCAGAAAGGGACAAAATAAGCAAGGGAATGAATGAACAGGAAGACAGGAAGGAGATAGAGGGGAGGAAACACAATAACCAGCAAGTACGATGGTTGGGCTGTCAAAGGTTAATGGGAGCAGAAAAGATTGTGAATAGGAATGGGGGATGACATGAGATGGTCCTACACCTCCTACATGAAGCCCATAGGAATGAAGGGGGTTGAACCATTTTGCGAAGGCAGTTCCACAAACGAGAGAAGTTGGCGGAAATGAATATGAATGCACCTCATATACTTCAAATATCATAGAAATGGTTATATGCTTCTAGACATTATTGTCAGCTGATGTGTTTGGCATTCTGAGATGATTGCTTCTAATACGTATCGGTGCAATACATCTATACCAGCAAGGAATGCCTCAATTCTGTGTTTGCTTCAAACTATTGTGTCCCCAACTCTGTCTGTATCCACTCTATCCTATTACACCCAACTGCTCCTGGACTTTGCATCTTTTGCACCTGAGAAGGTGAATACGTTTTTGGCATCCCTCGACTGATGCTGCAACTGGATCAGATGGGATCAGTTCACATGTCCTAAAAACTGGTGCAGCTGCCCTTGCACATTCCCTTGCTGCTCTGTTCACCATATCATTTGCCCAAGGTCATCTTCCATCTGCTTGGAAATCAGCCAACTTAACTACATTGCATTTTCAAGGTACAAAAACCGATTCTATTAACTACAGACCTATCAGCTTACTTCATCAGCAAGGTCATGGAATCCATCATTGCAGGAGATGTAAAATCCTTCGGCTTCTCCAACAACCTGATCTCTTACCATCAGTTCAGATTCAGACCAGGTCGCTCAACCTTTGACATTCTGCTTCTGCTCTCCCAAGGATGAATTGACATCCTCCACGTCAGACATGAGATCAGGAACGTCTCTCTAGACATACAGTATATTGAGCATTCCATACCGTCGAGCATCCCACCAGGGTCTCCAAACCCTCTCACTATGGCATCCAAGGCTAAATCCACACTTGGCGTACTGATTTCTTCCATTCTCGTAGCCAAAGTGTGGCTCTCAATGGGATCTTTTCATATTCTCTCCCTGTCAAGGCTGGAGTGCCACAAGGCAGGGTTTTGGGCCCAGTCCTATTCATAATCTTCATCAATGATTTCTCTATCTCTCTGGAAAATCCTCTATCTATTTTATGACTCCACCCTCTGCTGTAACATCCCCTCTATTTCAGATAGGTAGGCTGCAGCCTCTTCACTCTCTTCTAGTAAGGGAAACATATGAAAATCTGTTAACTAAATTGTTACCAAAAAATTTCTTCACCAATATGTTTGTAAAGGTGTGTAATAACATGTGTTAAAATGTTGAAGGTCAACTCCCGTGGGAAACCCAGAAAAAAAGCTGTTAAATTCGGGTACCGAAAAATTATTTTCGAGAATTTTTATTTTTTTTAATCGGCCCTTAAGTAACTTATGAGGGGTCAAATAAGGGTTTTTCATGATTCTGAGTTGATTGTTAACATTTATATTTCACCACAGACACTCCTTTGTGGAAAAATAAGTGTGTCTTTGTACTAAAATACTAAATAAGTACTAAAATAAATTTAAGTGTCTTTGTGGAAGATGGGAGCCAGACACTCAGACCCAGTAGTGCCAGTGTTTGAGCAAAGGTTTGAAGAAACCTTCAAACGACTCGCAAAAGGAGGAAGAACACCTGCACTCTGGGTGGAGTACCACCACATGGTAGATGTGATCAAGGTCTTTATCAGAACCGAGCGACTTGCAGACCACAATGGGCATCTGTCCTGCATTGTTACCAAGATGCTTCACATCTTTGCCGCTGCAGGCCATCATCAGTATGCCAAGGGCGCACGGCTGTACTGTCAACTCATGAAGGAACTAGAAACTTTGCCTGCTTACAAAGACACCTTAGAACGTCTCACTGCCCACGGGAACCACGTTGTCCGTTACTCAAGTCATGAGTGGTCCGGCACATGGTGTGACATTTGCATTGAGCAGACATTAATGAAGGCAGCCAAGTCACAAGGTGGACTGAGCAGAGGAAGAATGAGAAACAGTTTTTCTGGCCACAAATGCTGGGTGCTCACCCTCAGTCACCTGTCTGATGTCAACCGGCGGATGGAGGAGGACGTCAGTAAACATGTTCCAGTCCACAGAGACCTTGCCAAGACACAGATGAAGCGAGATGCAGAGGCAGTTGAACTTGTCCTAAAATGGTTTGAGGAGATCAAGCCATTCGACAACGATAGAGACAAGGAGTTGCTCGTGTCTTTCTCAACAGGATTCACAAGCACTGGAGATGACGCAGTCAATGCTGAGAGAGCAGCTGAAGTTGGGATGGAGAAGCAGATCAAGCTGGATGGACAGTCAGTGACGTCGACCATGGATGTCAAGTCAAAGATAAAAGCCCTGTCATCACTAAGAAAATTTCCCTTGGTCAACGAGAAAAAGATTCACCTTGACTCACTAAAGTTGTTCAACCGACTGATCATTTTCGCCCAGCGGGATATGACAGTTGAGACAAGCTTACAGTATGAGCTGACTCCCTTCCCATTGTCCCTGTTCAGCAACAGAGATCAGAAGATGAACAAGGCAAACAAGGCAGACTTTTCAAATACAAGCCTGAAGGCGTTAACTGATCCACTTGACTTGACTAACCAACCCTGCTGCACCCTCGTAATTGATGGCGGATGGCTTGTCTACATGGTGAAGTGGGAACAACGTCAGACCTGGCAGGAGATCGCCAACAGTTACCTGAGCTACGTGCAGTATCTGGGCCGCTGCTCCCAGAAGATCATTGTGGTCTTTGATGGCTACAGCAGATCACCAAAAGATCACGACCACATCCGGCGTACCAAGAATTCCTGCTGTAATCTCCAGATTCGACCAGATATGTCAAACTGGACCCCAAGAGCAAAGTTTCTGGACAACATTTACCATGGACGAGATACTACATTGGGTGAAATTCGGTACAACATGTTCTCAAGGAAGGCAGCGGCAGGAGTGATCAAACCAGAGACTCTACCTCCAACAGAGGGTGCAGCTGCACAACATTCACTCCGTGCCTACCTGCAGACCCAGGACTGGATCCTTCTACAGAGCATGTCTCTGAACCCCAGTGACTATGGATGGACAATAGGTGTGCATGGGTATGAGCCAGTTCCAACACTGGACCCCACGGCTCCTGAGGAGCTATTGCAGTTCACGAGCTGTAATTGTCATGGAGATTGCAGCAACCGGCGATGCAGCTGCAAGAAGAATGGGGTCACGTGCATCTCGGCCTGTGGAGTCTGTAATGGCATTACATGCAGAAACTGCAGTCATGATGTTGTTGAGTCTGAAGAAGACATAGACAATGACTGTTGAAACTTCTGACATTGTGAATGAGAAATAACTCTTGAGTATTATATATGTATGTGAAATAAAAGCTACTTTGTGTGTAAATGTAAAAGTGAAAATATAAATGTTAACAATCAACTCAGAATCATGAAAAACCCTTATTTGACCCCTCATAAGTTACTTAAGGGCCGATTAAAAAAAATAAAAATTCTCGAAAATATTTTTCGGTACCCGAATTCAACAGCTTTTTTTCTGGGTTTCCCACGGGAGTTGAACTTCAACATTTTAACACATGTTATTACACACCTTTACAAACATATTGGTGAAGAAATTTTTTGGTAACAATTTAGTTAACAGATTTGTGAAATATCTCATAAAATGCCCTTACTATTCAGAACTTCATTGAATCATGAGCTGGTGAAACACTTCAAATGTCTTTCAATTTTAAGAAACCTCACACTCTCACTAACACTCTCTCTCTCTGAAATGACCATCTGGCAAACCCTCCCATCTACCTCCTTAACACTACATTTGAAGACGTTCAGTCACTCAAACTCGGGCCTCTGTATCAGTTATGATCTTTCTTTGTCAAACCACACCTCGAAGTTGGCCCCCAGAGCCAGTCATCCTCCTCTTGGGCATCCTCCGTCATGTAAAGTCCTTCCTTGGGAAATCTGAACTCTTATTCCCATACATGCCATTGATCCACAGCTTGATGGAGTACTGCTCTTCTCTCTGGGCTAGCGCACGCCCATGTCTCACACCTTGTTTAGCTTGACGCTGTGGAAACCAAGGCCTTCAAGAAAATTGGAATCTCCCGTGATTAAGCTGAGTCAATGGTCTTATCACTTTAACATCACAGACATGTCGGTGCTGTCTCTATCTTCAACCACCTCCTTTGTGGTTGCACCCTCTGCTCTTTCCGTGCCCTGTCCCAACCAAGATTCAGCAGGGCGAATAAAGTCTGCCAACAACCCCCTTCTGGTGAAAACACCAGCTGTTCATTTTGTTATGTTGCCTCTTATCCATTCTATGTTCTAGTTCATCCACGAGCCTTGATTCTGTGCAAGATATTTGTTTTTATATCTTCTGTTTATTAAACTCTGTTTTTGGTTCAAATTAATGACGCAATGACTCAACTCGATGACTATGCTCATATCTTTGCCCTTAAATCAACCCAGATACTGACCCATCACCACAGCTATACAACCTGGTCAGGCCAGACCTTGTTGCTGAATTCATGTGTTCGATGCCATGGTCCTAAAACAAATGAACAGCGCATTGTTGCTTCAAATGTTGAACAGCGCAAATGTTGTTGTTGTTGAACAAGTTGTTGAACAACAAATGTTGTTGAAAGAACAGTGCAAATGTTGTTGGACGGAATGGTATTGCTTCTGATCCTGATAAGCTGAACGTGATCACAGATTTTCCGACTCCAACCAACATCACAGATCTTCGCTCATTTCTCGGAATGGTTCACCAGCTACACAATTTTTCGGCAGACATTGCCAATGCATCGGAACAACAATATGGACTGTTCAAGAAAGGAGTTGTCTTCGACTGGACTGCGGAACATGACAAGGCATTTGATCCAAAGTTACCCACCCTGCTTCAAGGGGATGCATCACTGTTAACACGGCTTCAGTTTTGCTGTGTTGCAGTTACAGGGTGAGCATCATAGACTGGTCCAGTGTGGATCACGTCACCTTTCAGACATGGAATCCAGGTATGCTATGATTGAACTCGAAGCATTGGACGTATCTTGGGCCACATCATAATGTAAGCAGTACCTCATGGGACTTTCGTCATTTAACCGAGTTGTGGACCATAGACCCTTTGTGACTATCTTCAACTCATATACATTGGATGCCATTAAGAACCTTTGCCTGCAGCATATTGTGGGAAAACTGACACCGTACAACTTCACCACCACTTGGTGGAGAGGCACCGAACACGCACTTTCGGACGTACCTTCAGGTCATCCAGTGGATGAACCCCAACTCAGGATCTACTAGCAGAAACGGAGTTTTTCATTCATCACTTTGTTGCCTCCACTACACCACAAATCAATGATCGTCTGTCTGGAGACCCCTTTCAAAATCCCAACCTTGAAAAACTACAGGATGTTGCTTGCAATGACGTTACCTATCGCCTTCTGATGCAAACTGTCACTGATGGTTTCCGATCCAACAAAGGAGCCATTGACCATCGTGTCAAGTAATTATACCGTATTCACAATGATCTAACAGTGGATGATGGTCTCATTCTGTACGGATCCCGCATCGTTGTGCTGTAGCAACCTGTCGAGATGCACTCCATCATTTGCACGCTTCACACCAAGGAATTGAACGCACAAAGACATGGTCCCATCAGTTCATGTCCTGGCCAAACATGAACAACAACATCATCAACATCACCTGTTCTTGCACCAAATGCTAGGAGAGGCAGCTTTCACAGCAAGGGAAACCTCTGATGGGGGAGCCATCACTGACTCATGTGTTTGAGAATGTATCCTCTGATTTCTTCATGCACACTGGCCTTGATTATCATGTGT
The DNA here is from genome assembly GCF_964187855.1 of Myxine glutinosa. NCBI lineage: Eukaryota > Metazoa > Chordata > Myxini > Myxiniformes > Myxinidae > Myxine > Myxine glutinosa. Next base: position 60,152,682 of record NC_136262.1, on the reverse strand, counting down.
ACACCGACCGATTGTCGGGCTGGCATTGTGTATACCTGTTGAGCAGACATGCCACAACACGCTTGCTCATTCGCGCTTTACGCAGTTTCTTTGTAGACATCGGTGTTCCTGTGAGATTGCGCACTGATGATGATCCACAATTCTCTTCATTGGGATTTGCCAAATTTCTTGACCGTTGGGGCATAACCCATCACCCATTATTACCATATTGACCGAGATCAAACAGACATGCAGAGGTGGCCGTGAAAAGTATAAAAACGTCAATTGCCATGGCGACCAAAATTGGTAATACTGACGAGGATGAGTTCTCTGTATTGGACTGCTGGGTTGGCTTAACACCTCATGTGTCGGCGGCCGTTCACCTGCCCAAATTGCATTTGGTAAACCTACACTTTCTGCTGTACCTAATCACGGCCGTGCATTTGCACCTGAGTGGCAGACAGCAGCAGGTGAGGCCGAAAAGACAGCATCAACAATCTATCAGCAGGCTAAGTGGCATGATGATAAACATCTTAAGCATTTGAAACCTCTCGTTATCCATTCAGAAGTCATTGCTCAATATCCCATCAATAGGAAATGGGAATCTGTCGGGAAAGTAGTATGAAAGGTGCATACCAGGCGTGATTACCTCGTCAAAACTGCTTCCGGTCAGGTTATGTGGAGGAACCGATTGAGTTATGTGGAGGAACCGGTCGAGTTATGTGGAGGAACCGGTCGAGTTATGTGGAGGAACCGGTCGAGTTATGTGGAGGAACCGGTCGAGTTATGTGGAGGAACCGGTCGAGTTATGTGGAGGAACCGGTCGAGTTATGTGGAGGAACCGGTCGAGTTATGTGGAGGAACCGGTCGAGTTATGTGGAGGAACCGGTCGAGTTATGTGGAGGAACCGGTCGAGTTATGTGGAGGAACCGGTCGAGTTAAGTGGAGGAACCGGTCGAGTTAAGTGGAGGAACCGGTCGAGTTATGTGGAGGAACCGGTCGAGTTATGTGGAGGAACCGGTCAAGTTATGTGGAGGAACCGGTGGAGTTATGTGGAGGAACCGGTCGAGTTATGTGGAGGAACCAGTCGAGTTATGTGGAGGAACCGGTCGAGTTATGTGGAGGAACCGGTCGAGTTATATGGAGGAACCGGTCGAGTTATGTGGCGGAACTGGTCGAGTTATGTGGAGGAACCGGTCGAGTTATGTGGAGGAACCGGTCGAGTTCTGTGGAGGAACCGGTCGAGTTATGTGGAGGAACCGGTCGAGTTATGTGGAGGAACCGGTCGAGTTATGTGGAGGCACCGGTCGAGTTATGTGGAGGAACCGGTCGAGTTATATGGAAGAACTGGCCGAGTTATGTGGAGGAACCGGTCGAGTTATGTGGAGGAACCGGTTGAGTTATGTGGAGGAACCGGTCGAGTTATGTGGAGGAACCGGTCGAGTTATGTGGAGGAACCGGTCGAGTTAGGTGGAGGAACCGGTCGAGTTATGTGGAGGAACTGGTCGAGTTATGTGGAGGAACCGGTCGAGTTATGTGGAGGAACCGGTCGAGTTATGTGGAGGAACCGGTCGAGTTATGTGGAGGAATCGACATTTCCTATGCATGTATTACCGTCCTGCTTATGTTGACCAATATAGTGGTCAACATACGAATGTAAAAGGAGATGTTACCTCACCACAGAAAAGTAGTGGGTGGTCAAGAAAAAGGCCATGTAGATTAGATATGTGAAGTTGTACTCCACATTCCATTTACCGATAATGCCATGCGTAATCTGGCAAAAGGGAGGTGTGATGTGGAACTGACTATTGTGATGTGAAACTGAGTATAGACCCAACTATTTCAAGAATCATGGGCTACTCTGTGATGTAAAAGGTCAAGCTGTGATTCTTCTTCTTTTTTCTGCTTACACGTGCACCGACTGTGCTATAGAATGGAAATGTATGTGTCTCACCACAAGTTACAAACATAACAGGAACCACAAAAACAAAACACCTACAGATGGAACTTCAAATGCACCAAATATCTCTAAAGATGAAGTAGAGCAAAGTTGCAAATCCCACTCTTCCCACCTAAATCAAAGCTGAAAGATGGCAAAAGGTTCCACCAGGAACGACTCAATATCAGATTTGAATTAAAAAATTATTTTCCTGCTTTGGCCCCTGTGACCCGAAGTCCCCACCACCTGGGGCACCGGGGTCAAATGCAAAAAAAACCGTTACATATTTCATGTATACCCCAATGTTGATTGCATACACAAAGTTTCATAATAAATGATTTAAAATGTGCCTGTGATTGCGTTTTTTGATGTTTGACCTTTTGACCTCACCCCAGGGGTGGGGCCAAAATGATACTGCTATTGCACCTTCATGCCATGTGGTGATCATAATTACCAAGTTTGGTGAATTTCTGAACAACCGTTTAGGAAGAGATAGCGTGACGGATATACGGACAGACGGAGACGATTTAAATATGCTTAGAATCGTACGCTTTCAAAAAGCATGGGAAGCATGGCAGGCACATGGGAAGCATGGCAGGCACATGGGAAGCATGGCAGGCACAAAGAAAGAGATTTCTCAGAATTGACATTCATGAGAAAATATACATCAGGAAGATCTTTTTAACGTTGAGAACTGAAAAATTGTGGTCTAATATGCCAGTTTGATTGATAGTATGTTGCATACCAATTAAGGTCTAATACGCCATAGCAAACCGATTCTGGCTAGTGTCGGCCTTTGACATTATGTTTGTCAAACAAAAATAGAGCGATACAAATCTACGGTTGGGGATGAAATCGTTCATAGATGAAATCTACGGATGAAATCCTTCATCTTGTTATATGAGGATGTAAACTTGTCAAAAATGCTACCGTACCTCTTCTACTGTTATACCACAAAGGTTAAGGGCAAAACAAGATAGCAATTAGAGACAGCTAGGAAGTGATGCACCAACAACTCATGTCATTCCTCATCCCCCCTATCTGTGATATTTTCTACACCCATTAACCATACCGAACCAAACCCTTTTACTAGCAGGTTACTGCGTTTCCACCCCCTCCCCTATTTTTACTGTACAAGTTTATTCCCCTACTTGTTAGAACCATATGTGGCCCAACTGTCAGTTCATTTAACCACCTGTCACCTCACTTTTCCATGACCGTAGATCTTGCATGTATAACGCAACAATATTTTGGACAGAATAAAGACTATTTTGGCCGAGTGTTTGGGGTTAATCTGTCTGAAGATCTGCTTTCAAAAAGAGTGTACATTTTGAGCACAGTGTTTATGTATTTAGAGAAAATTTAATCTTGACATCTCATAGCCAAATCTGTACAACATGGAGTGCGTTCAGAAAATATTCACACCCCTTGACCTTTTTCAGATTATGTTGTTACAGCCTGAATTTAAAATGGATAAGAGATTTTTTTTAAATCTCTGATTTACACATAATACCACATAATGTCAAAGTGGAACTTTGTTTTTGAAACTTTTACAAAATAATTAAAAATGAAAACCTGAAATTCAGTCAATAAGTATTCAACCCCTTTGCTATGACACTCCAAATTGAGCTCAGGTGCATCAAATTTCCTTTGATCATCCTTGATATGTCTCAACAACTTGATGGGAGTTCACCTGTGGCCTGATTGGACATGATTTAGGAAGAAACACACATTTCCATATAAAGTTCCACAGTTGACAGTGTAGGTCAGAGCAGAAACTCTACCATGAAGTCCAAGGAACTGTCCATAGAACTCCGAGATAAAATTGTGAGGAGGCATAGATCTGGGGAAGGGTATAAAACAATTTCTAGAGTGTTTATAGTTCCCAAGAGCACAGTGAGCTTCATCAATAAATGGAAAGAATAAGGAACTATCCAGACTCTTCCTAGAGCTGGCCGTCCGCCCAAACTGAGCAACCAGGCAAGGACCTTGGTCAGGGAGGTGACAAAGAACCCAATGACCATTCTAGCAGAACTACAGAGTTCCTTGGCTGAGATGGAAAAACCTGCCAGAACAACAACAGTCTCTGCAGCACTTCACAAATCAAGGCTTTATGAGAGAGAGGCCAGACAGACAGAAGCCACTCCTGAGAAAAAGCACAAGACAGCACACCTGCAGTTTGCAAAAAGGCACATGAAAGACCGAGAGCATGTAGTAAAATATTCTGTGGTCATGCACAGAAACCACATGTGGTCATGCACAGAAAAAGCACATGACAGCACAGAAACCGAGCACAGCTCATCACACATCTAACACCATCCCTAGTGTCAAGCATGATGGTGGCCGCATCATGCTATGGGGATGCTTTTCAGCGGCAGGCATTGGGAGACTTGTAAGGATAGAGGGAACAATGAATGGAGCCAAATAGAGGCAGATCCTTGAGGAATACCTGCTTCAGAGTGCAAAAGACCTCAGACTGCGGCAAAGATTTACATTCCAACAAGTCTGACTCCAATCATACAATCAATAGCAACAGTGGAATGGCTTCAGAACAAGAATGTGAAAGTCCTTGAGTGGCCCAGCCAAAGCCCGGACTTGAATCTCATTGGGAATCTGTGGAAAGACGTGAAGATTGCTGTTCACCGATACTCCCCATCCAACTTGACAGAGCTTGAGCAAATCTGCAAGGAAGAATAGGAGAAATCCCCAAATCCAGACGTGCAAAGCTGATACAGACATAACAAAGAAGACTCGAAGCTGTAATCACTGTCAAAGGTGCTTATACAAAGTATTGACTTAGGGGGTTCAATACATATACTGTAAATTAGATATTTCTGAATTTCATTTTTAATTGTTTTGTAGAAATTTCTAAAATAAAAGAAGAAAAAAAAGCACTTTGAAATTATGGGGTATTGTGTGTAGATCAGCGATAAAAAATATCTTAATTTAATCCATTTAAAATTAAGACTAACACAACAAAATGTGAGAAAGTCAAGGGGTGTGAACTTTCTGAAGACATTGTAACTTTGAAGGTATCAGTTGGGAGACGTAGAGTAAAAGTGACCATGTTTGAAAACTTCCAACGCACTATGTTTTTACCAACGCACTATGTTTTTACCAACCCACTATGTTTTTACCAACGCACTATGTTTTTACCAACCCACTATGTTTTTACCAACGCACTATGTTTTTACCAACCCACTATGTTTTTACCAACCCACTATGTTTTTACCAACCCACTATGTTTTTACCAACCCACTATGTTTTTACCAACCCACTATGTTTTTACCAACCCACTATGTTTTTACCAACGCACTATGTTTTTACCAACCCACTATGTTTTTACCAACCCACTATGTTTTTACCAACCCACTATGTTTTTACCAACCCACTATGTTTTTACCAACCCACAATGTTTTTACCAACCCACTATGTTTTTACCAACCCACTATGTTTTTACCAACCCACTATGTTTTTACAAACCCACTATGTTTTTACCAACCCACTATGTTTTTACCAACCCACAATGTTTTTACCAACCCACTATGTTTTTACCAACCCACTATGTTTTTACCAACCCACTATGTTTTTACCAACCCACTATGTTTTTACCAACCCACTATGTTTTTACCAACCCACTATGTTTTTACCAACCCACTATGTTTTTACCAACCCACTATGTTTTTACCAACCCACTATGTTTTTACCAACCCACTATGTTTTTACCAACCCACTATGTTTTTACCAACCCACTATGTTTTTACCAACCCACTATGTTTTTACCAACCCACTATGTTTTTACCAACCCACTATGTTTTTACCAACCCACTATGTTTTTACCAACCCACTATGTTTTTACCAACCCACTATGTTTTTACCAACCCACTATGTTTTTACCAACCCACTATGTTTTTACCAACCCACTATGTTTTTACCAACCCACTACGTTTTTACCAACCCACTATGTTTTTACCAACCCACTATGTTTTTACCAACCCACTATGTTTTTACCAACCCACTATGTTTTTACCAACCCACTATGTTTTTACCAACCCACTATGTTTTTACCAACCCACTATGTTTTTACCAACCCACTATGTTTTTACCAACCCACTATGTTTTTACCAACCCACTATGTTTTTACCAACCCACTATGTTTTTACCAACCCACTATGTTTTTACCAACCCACTATGTTTTTACCAACCCACTATGTTTTTACCAACCCACTATGTTTTTACCAACCCACTGTGTTTTTACCAACCCACTATGTTTTTACCAACCCACTATGTTTTTACCAACCCACTATGTTTTTACCAACCCACTATGTTTTTACCAACCCACTATGTTTTTACCAACCCACTATGTTTTTACCAACCCACTATGTTTTTACCAACCCACTATGTTTTTACCAACCCACTATGTTTTTACCAACCCACTATGTTTTTACCAACCCACTATGTTTTTACCAACCCACTATGTTTTTACCAACCCACTATGTTTTTACCAACCCACTATGTTTTTACCAACCCACTATGTTTTTACCAACCCACTATGTTTTTACCAACCCACTATGTTTTTACCAACCCACTATGTTTTTACCAACCCACTATGTTTTTACCAACCCACTATGTTTTTACCAACCCACTATGTTTTTACCAACCCACTATGTTTTTACCAACGCACTATGTTTTTACCAACCCACTATGTTTTTACCAACCCACTTTGTTTTTACCAACCCACTATGTTTTTACCAACCCACTATGTTTTTACCAACCCACTATGTTTTTACCAACCCACTATGTTTTTACCAACCCACTATGTTTTTACCAACCCACTATGTTTTTACCAACCCACTATGTTTTTACCAACCCACTATGTTTTTACCAACCCACTATGTTTTTACCAACCCACTATGTTTTTACCAACCCACTATGTTTTTACCAACCCACTATGTTTTTACCAACCCACTATGTTTTTACCAACCCACTATGTTTTTACCAACCCACTGTTTTTACCAACCCACTATGTTTTTACCAACCCACTATGTTTTTACTAACCCACAATGTTTTTACCAACCCACTATGTTTTTACCAACCCACTATGTTTTTACCAACCCACTATGTTTTTACTAACCCACAATGTTTTTACCAACCCACTATGTTTTTACTAACCCACAATGTTTTTACCAACCCACTATGTTTTATCATCCTTTTTATGTCGGTTAACCTTGTACGAACTACTCAAGCTTTGAAAATGTATTAATCCTTTGCTTATTTCTAGTCTTTGCGGCTTTTTGCTATCTAAGGGGAAACAAGTTTGAGGCCGTGCAAGATTAATTATTCCCATGGTAGAGATATGTGTGGAGATTTACATCGGCATAATAAGGAAATGGTACCAAACTCTGCAAGGAGCGTTGATGTGACTGCAGATGAGTCCGTGGGGTGCGGCGGCGCATTAAGATGAAGTGGTGATGACGACTCCCGAGAGATGTCACGACTGTACTGGTTATCTGTAACCGCCAGTCATGACTCCCAGTGTGTTTTTTGTTGGTCATGCCATTTGCCATGGATCGAGCTAGTTGCTGCGCTTCGCTTGGATGATTGACCTGATGAAGACCAGGTGTGTGTTCACTTTGTATTTTGTTTGCAGGTGTAGTGTTTGGATTAGTATCGTTATTTGTATACAGAATAGAGGCTCGTGAAAGAGCTAACATTTATCACAAAAAAAAAAAAATCAAACAGACAAACAAAATCTATAAAAAGAGGGAGCGGTAGACAAGATGGGGAGAGAAGGGGAATCACACAAACAACATTTGAGAGCAGGGACATCGGGAGATGTGTGGGAGGGAGAGGGCTTGGGGGGAGGAGGCGTGGGAAGGGGAAGGGAGGTGGGAGAAGTATAAAACACAAGGACACCAAGGACTTTCAGGAAAGAAGTTGGTATTAATTATTGGTATTATTATTGGTATTATTATTTTGGTATTATTATTATTTTGGTATTATTATTTTGGTATTATTATTTTGTATGCAGCCTGTGGCTGTTGGTTGCATCATTGCTGACAGTGTGGCTGTGCCGTTGATGCAGTGCCCCTTGCTTCCAGTAAGGTGGTACTCCTGTTGCTGACCTCGGAAGGATGACAGGCTGAGTCAGCCCACCTTGTGTTATTTAACGGCACGACAGGGATTCAAACTCAAGACCCGAAGATCTTAAGCCATCCACCTTAACCGTTAAGTCAACAGGCTTAGTGTTTTGATCAATTATGTTTGACGAACATTGGAATGTCATTCCAGAAAATTTAATATTCTTGTTTTCCTAAGTAAAACATATTCAAAGATTTTTAATTTTTTTTATCATCTATCTATAATTCCAGTAATCTCTGTGTGTCTGTGTGTCTGTGTGTTTGTGTGTTTGTGTGTTTGTGTGTTTGTGTGTTTGTCTGTGACCGCTGTTTCTCGACAACCACGGGTCCGATATACTTTAAACTTGCCAGGTATATTGCTGGGGACCCGAGGATGTGCCTTTTCAAGGTTTCATATTAATCGGACAAGTAGTTACCGAGCTATGGCGATTTCTTTACCAAACTCCGCAAGCCGTTCGCTTTGGACCAAACCATTTCATGTAAATAGAGGGGGGGGATTGTCACCGTACTCGCAAGCCGTTCGCTTTGGACCAAACCATTTCATGTAAATAGAGGGGGGGGGGGGGATTGTCACCGTACTCGCAAGCCGTTCGCTTTGGCTTTGCGAATGGACCAAACCATTTCATGGACCAAACCATTTCATGTAAATAGAGGGGGGGGGGGGGGGATTGTCACCGTACTCGCGCCCACGTACCCACGTACGGGCATTGCACCCACGTACGGGCATGCCCTAGTAATAATAATAATAATAACAGAAATGTACAATTATTATTACATCCACTACTAAAGGTGGATGAAGGTTATGCTTTTACACCTGTCTGTCTGTCTGTCTGTTTGTGAAGAAGATATCCCAAAAAGTTATGGATGTATTCGGACGAAATTTGATGGAGAGGTTGGATGTGTGATAAAGAAGAATTGATTCGATTTCGGTGAAGATTCGAATCCGGATCCAGATCCAGATCAGGGAGCTTTTTCGTAATTATTCACCATTGAGAGATAGGGTTAAAACGATATGTAGCATGATATCACAAAAAGTTGTGGACGGATTCGCACAAAACTTAGTGGAGGTTGGGCGTGTGAAAAAGAAGAACTGGTTGAATTTTGGTGAAGTTTGGAACCTTGATCCCGATCAGAGGGTTTTTTAAAAGTGATTCTTCACCATTGAGAGATAGGGCTCAAACGATATACAGCAGAATATTTCAAAAAGTTGTGGACGGATTCGGACAAAATTTAGGGGAGAGGTTGGGTGTGTGGAAAGGAAGAATTTATTCGATTTCGATGAAAATTCCAATTCGGATCCAGATCAGAGTTTTTTCGTGATTCTTCACCATTGAGATATAGGGCTAAAACGATATATAGCAATATATCACAAAAAGTTGTGGACATATCTGTACGAAACTGAGTGGAGGGAGAGGTTGGGTGTGTGAAAAAGATGAACTGATTGAATTTTGGTGAAGATTCGAATTTGGATCCAGATCAGAGAGTGTTTCAAGTAATTCTTCACCACTGATATATAGGGCCAAAACGATATATAGCAGAGTATTTCAAAAGATTGTGGACGGATTCGGACGAAATTATAGTGAGAAGTTGGGTGTGTGATAAGGAAGAATTGATTGCATTTTGGTTAAGATTCGAATTCGGATCCAGATCAGAGAGTTTTTGAAGTGATTCTTCACCGTTGGGAGATGGGGCTAAAACGATATATAGCAGGATATTACAAGAAGTTGTGGACGGATTTGGCCGAAATACGGTGGACAGGTTGGGGGTGTGACATTTATGAAATTATGAAATTTTGGTGAAGATCGGGATGTGGATACTGGAATTTTAAAAGTGATTCTTCACCGCTGAGAAACGGCGAAAAGACGACATATCGCACGACATCTCAAAAGGTTGTGGGACGATTTGGCCGAAATATGGCGGAGAGGTTTGGTGTGTGACAAGGATGAAATTGTTCAATTTTGGTGAAGATCCGGATCTGGATATGGATACCATAGCTTTTTTAAATGATTCTTCACCATTGAGAGATAGGGCCAAAAACGATATAAAGCATGACATCTCAAAACGTTTTTGACGGACTTGGACTAAATGTGGCCCCTCGGCCCTCAACTCGTTGCCTTTTTTTTTTGGATACAGAATTGAGACTCGTGTAAGAGTTAACACATTAAACATGAAAACGTGCACAGACACATAAAACATACAATTAAGGGAGCAGGAGACAAGAGGAGGAGAGAGGGAAGCACATAAACACAGTAGAGAACAGGGTTCAGGGATGTCGGTAAAACAGGGACGTAGGGAGAGGGCTGGGGGGGGGGGGGGGGGGAGTGGAGGAGGGGTACATGGTATAAAACAAATGAACACTACTAGGAATTTCAGGAAAGAAGTTGGAGATTGAAAGAGGCAGATTTGGGGCGTTTTAACGGGGTAGAAAATATCAAAGTTTTGGTTGGGGGAAGATAAGAGATGGTGGTGGACAGCTGTTTTAAATACCTTGAGGGAGGAGTGGGATTGAAGAGAGTGTGGGAGTTTGTTCCAGAGGTGGGAGAAAAGAGGATTGAAAGAGTGAAGGTGAGCAGAGAGTTTTGGTTTTGGCAGTTTCATCAGAAGAGGGTTGCTGGCAGTTCTTCTGCGACCTGAAGGAATATTTGGGGGACAGAGCACAGACAGAGCAGGGGGAATAAGGCCGGAGAGGAGTCGGTAGAAGACAGAAAGACCACCAACCTGCCTGCGTTGAGAGAGAGAAAGGTCCTCAGAATCAGCTTCATCACGGGAGATACCGATGATTCTGAATGCTTTGGTTTCAACAGCGTGAAGACGAGCTAGGTGTGAGGCATGAGCACCAGCCCAGAGGGGAGAGCAGTATTCCATCGAGCTGCGGATGAAAGCTTTGTACGTGGTGAGGAGCTCAGAAGTGCTCAGAAAAGACTTCGCATGACGGAGGATGCCCAGTCGGCGACTGGCTTTGCAACCCAGCTTGGAAATGTGGTTTTCCCGTGAAAGATCATGGCTGATAGTGAGATAGTGAGACCCAAAAGCTTGAGTGACAGAGCATTATTTGAGAGGATTGTTGAGAAAGTAGATGGGAGGGTTGTCCAGATGGTCTTTACGGAGAGACATAATAAGAGTGTGAGATTTCTCAGGATTGAAAGACATGTTCCACTTGTTTGGCCAGTTTGTGATTTTATCCAGGTCTGCAGAAAGTGAAGACGCTGCTTCCTGACGATATGAGGGTTGAGATATGGAGCGGCAGAGAGTGGAGTCATCAGCAAAGAGGTAGAGAGAATTTTCCAGAGTCGAAGAGATCAATAATGAATACCAAAAAAGCGCATGGCCCAGAACACTGCCTTGAGGAACTCTAGCCTGAACAGGAAGGGGAGATGAGACAATTCCATTCAGGGCCACATGTTGACTGCGACCGGAGAGGAAGTCCATAAGCCATGTGTGGAGGGTTCCATGGATACCATACGAGGAGAGTTTGGTGAGCAGGGTGGGGTGCCAGACCATATTGAAGGTGTGAGATATGTCAAGGGAGACAGCTCTGATTTCCTGTTTGGCGATGAGGGCCTCCATCCATTGTTGAGAAAGCAGAAGCAGCATGTCCAGCATCGAATGACCTGGTCTGAATCCAAATTTGTGATCAGGAGATAAAGCCATTGGAGAAGAGGAAGGATTTGATGTCAGAAGCGATGATGGATTCCATGACCTTGCTGATTATTGGGAGCAGGCTGCTTGATCTGCAGTTGCAAGGATCTGTTTGTGCACCTTTTTTGTGTAAAGCGGTAATGTTTGCTGATTTCCAAGCAGATGGCAGATGACCTTGAGCAAAAAAGGGTGAAGAGAACAGAGAGAGGGTGAGATAGAGCAGCAGTGCAGGATTTTAGGACCCTTGGGCTGATGCTGTCTGGTCCAGTTGCAGAATCAGTCGATGTTTGACAGAAACTGTCCACCTTCAGGAGAGAAGGACACATATTCCGGAGCAGCTGGGTTGGACTGGTTAAGGTTGGTATGGAGAGTGATGGGTTTGGGACACAATATTTTGAGTCAAACAGAGAGTCGAGGCATTCGGCTTTTTCACGTGCGGTGTCAACTGTGTAGCCATTTCATGTAAGGTAGGGCATGGAGGGGGAACAAACACAAGAAACAGATTTGACCAGATGCCACCAGATTTGGAGGAGGACAGGTTTGAGAGTTCAGTGTTGAGAGTTGAGAGATATTGTTTCCTGCCTCTCCTGAATGTAGACAAACACTTGTTCAGAGCTTTGTGAAAGGAACTGAGATTATCTGCGGTTTGATTTGCCTTCCATGAGGCGAAGGCAAGTTGTTTCAGAGGAAACCAAGATTCAGTGTACCATCAACGGGAGGAAGGGTATGACAACTGAAGACGAAATGAGATAAATCTGTGCATGAGAGAGAGCAGTTTACTTTGGAAGAATTCCCAGGATGAGTTGATGTCAGAGGCAGTAGAGATGGGAGACCAGTCCAGATGATTGATGGCTGCTTGAAGACCATGCCAGTCTTCCTGAGTAAAATGCCAGACTTGTCCATGCTGGTTCTATGAGAATGGCCAGAGATCCACTTTAACAAGCAAATGATCAGATTAGAGCAGAAGAAGAACAGCAGACATTTGCAGGGAAGTTAGTCATAACCAATTCTGGAAGAGAAGATGCTCCATTGACTGAGATCCGGGTCGGTAAATTGACAGATTGTGTCAGTCCCAGTGAGTCACAGAAGTCCTTTGCTGAAGTGCCGTGGCTGGTGAGAGAAGTACCCACACCCACACCCAGCCAACTGGCATGGTGACAATTGAAGTCACCACATATGAGGAAGAGAGAGTTGGGATGGGTAGATAGAAGTTGGTCCATATTATCAGACAGCGAGATGTAAATGGAGTCATCACTTTTTGGTGGACGGTACAGCACACATATGAACAAAAGGTGGGAGCGGAGAGGAAGCCGTAGCCAGAGGTATTCTTGGGGGTGGGGTGGAGAGAGGGCAGTGCAGGGAGAGTGAGGAAGAGTTTTTGATAAAGATAGCAACCCCACCCCCAAGGCGAGGCTCAGGTCTATCATACTGGAGGAGGGAGTAACCAATGAGAGATATTAAGGAATCAGAGACATCTTGAAGGAGGAAAGTTTCTGTTAAGCAGATTAAGTCTGGTTTGTCAGAGGCAACCTGTATGGAGAGATCAATCAGGTTTGAGCAAAGGCCCAGGATGTTTGAGGTCCATACCGTTAAGGAATAGGAGGGAGGGGGGGCATCGGGTACAGGACAGTGGAGGGGAGGGGTAAGGTAAGATGAGGGCCGAGGGGGAAGAGGGAGAGGTAGGGAGAGCTGTTGATCGTGTGTCAAAGATTGCAGAAGAGCTAGGAAAAAGAGAATGATGAGGACAAAAGGTTTGATGGTGATGGGATGAGGAACAGTGAGGCATTGTTTGAGGGGGTGGGGGGGGGGGGGCAGAGAGAAGTAGAAGGTTGGAGGAGGTGGTGGTATGAGTTGAAGGGAGAGGAAGTGGGGAGGAGGCAGCTTTGAGGAGGAGGGGGGAGAGGGAAGAATTGGAGAAAAATGGTAGGGGGGGGGGGGGAGATTTGAAGGGGAGCGGTGAGGGGGGAGTTTTGAAGGGGAGGATGAGGGGGGAGATTTGAAGGGGAGAGGGGGGGAGGATATTTGAAGGGGAGGGGTGAGGGGGGAGTTTTGGAGGGGAGGGTGAGGGGGGAGATTTGAAGGGGAGAGGGGAGGAGGATATTTGAAGGGGAGGGGTGAGGGGGGAGTTTAGGAGGGGAGAGGTGAGGAGGGAGATTTGAATAGGAAGGGTGATGGGGGGGAGTTTAGGAGGGGAGGGGTGAGGAGGGAGATTTGAATAGGAAGGGTGATGGGGGGGGAGTTTAGGAGGGGAGGGGTGAGGAGGGAGATTTGAATAGGAAGGGTGATGGGGGGGGAGTTTAGGAGGGGAGGGGTGAGGAGGGAGATTTGAATAGGAAGGGTGATGGGGGGGGAGTTTAGGAGGGGAGGGGTGAGGAGGGAGATTTGAATAGGAAGGGTGATGGGGGGGGGAGTTTAGGAGGGGAGGGGTGAGGAGGAAGTTTAGAAAGTGTTGGACGATTTGTGAAAAACTAACATTTATTACAAACTGGGTTTATTGTGATTTTCAAGTTACAGATCCGTTTGAAAATGTTAGAGGAGGGGTGGAATGAAGGTGAGTTTAGAGAATGCAGAATGGAAGAACAGTGAGATATTGGAAAAAAAAATTAATGGAATGATTTGATGAGGAAATTGAAGAAAGCCTTTTAAGTAGGAAGAAGAAGAGCGTGTTGAATTATACCATTGAATACAACACTGCAACTTTTGATTCCTATTCAACTCACTTGGATAAATGTTTATCCTAAAAAAATTACCCCAAAGTACCAAGCATTTAAATTAGGGATAAAACACATTGAAGTGTTTTTTGAGAGACCGTGCCGACTGATTTTTCTGTCTAACCCAGACTGACTTGTATGATTGAAAGTTTAAACATTTTAAAACAAAACCGTGAAAATTGATCTGGGAAAATTCCCTGAAGTGAGGGCATGGATCTGAGAAAGAAGGAGAAAGGGTTGAACGAGTATGGGGAAGACTAGAATTGGAAAGTTGAGTATTGGCTGGAGAGATAGAGGAAAAAGGAGAAAAAGGGGGTGGGGCGAGACAACACGTGGTCGTGGGCGGAGGTGGGGACCGCGAGGAGAGAACGTTTTACCTTCAGTCATCCCACCCATCCAAGATCCTAGATCTTTCTTTTATAGAATGAAAAACATTTGAAGTGAATATTCATTGCTACCACTCATTAAAATAACCTGTACTGCACTGCATCTCATTGAGTCCTTTTTAATGGAGCCGCTTTGTGTCCTGACCCTTTGCTTCCAAGGTGCCAGAAATGGGATTAACATGGCTCTGGCATTAAAAACCTGAACTTTCAGAAAATTGGTGGGCTTGAGTTCTCTCCACATTCTGTTTAAAGGCAGTACCGGAGAGGGAAAGGTAATTGATTCCTATTCAACTTCCACTCAAGCTGTATGGAGAGGACGTGCAGTCTATACAATTGGAAAAGCCATTTCATAACCAAATGAAGAAGTCGGAGTGAACTTCATTTGGTTGTTCAAAAACGTGGATGCTGTGTTTCATGCAGAGTGAAACAGAATCTGGAATAATTGAATACTAGTTCGGGCAATCGTTTGAGATATTATTGCTTCCTTTTCTGAAAGATTTCTGCAAATGGCATCAGTTACATGAAAAATTATGTGGAGTTGTGTGCGTTGGTAGTAGGGAGTGGGTGGGGAGAGAAGACAGCTCAGTAGTCGAGTACTCGCCCTTCTGAGATGTCTCCTTTTCTGAGTTTCGGGCCTAACAAATAAAAACTACTGTCTGCAGTGCAAGTGCCATCCATTGGGAGTGGGAATTGTTGTGATTGGTACTACGTACTGCGTAGTGACGTCTGTGGGCGGGGCTTCAGTGGTTGATGGCGGCTCGTCATGATGGCCGTGTGCTCTGTGAGAGCTTGGTATCGTCTTTAATAAACCGCTTGATTAAAGGAGATTCCTGAACTTACTACATGGTGGCAGCGCGGGATCGTGAAGATCAACAAGCAGTTTGACGTTTGGTCTTGTTTTTCTTTGCGGATTACCACGGCGGCAAGTTCCGTGTTTTTTTCAACATGGCGAAGTTCCCGACAATGGACTGGACCAGCTCGGACCTGGCGGAGACCTTCAAGTTATTCAAGCAACGAACGAACTTGGTGCTGTCGGACGAGGGCATCGATACTAAAGCCAGACAGGCCATCAAGATTCAGATTGCTGTGGGAGACGAAGGACTGAGGCGGATCAATGCATCGACTCTGAGTGAGGATGATAAAAAAGGATCCGGATAAATTATATAAATTATTCGAGGATCAGTTGGACATTCATGTAAACTTTCGGATTCACCGGCTGGAAATGATGAGATTTCGGCAGCAAGAAGGAGAGTCCATTGATGATTTCGTCAACCGATGCCGACGGAAGGGAAGGTTGTGCAATTTCTCCGAAGCAGAACTCCCGGAATGGATTATCGAGTTGATTGTTGCGAGCACCCCACATGATGATTTTCAAAAGCATCTGCTCGACCAGGAGGTCGGGTACGACATGGACCTGGTTTTAAGTGAGGGACGCAAGTATGAAGCAATGGTAATCGGAAAGCAGGCCATCCAGAAGATGGAAGGGCCTTCATCGTCTGTGAATGCCATGACACATCGACAAAAGTGCAAAAAGTGTAGACTATCACATCCACCACGGAACTGCCCAGCATACAATGATTATTGTAAGTATTGTGGTGAACTGGGACACTGGGCCCGTTGTTGTGAAAATCCCAAACGGAGCACGAGATATGCTGATGGATACGAGTGGAGCCGCCGTCCTGAAATGGGTGGAAGAGGCCGTCGAGTCATCAGAAGCAAGTTGAGAGGTATGCTTCGGGGAAGTAACAATAAATGGGACCTCGGTGAATGAAGTGTCGGGGTATTGTACTGAAGGCGATGAAGACAGTTACGAAAGTGACACTGACGCATATGAACACACCAAGCCGTTTCACGTGATCAGGGTATCCGCACTGTGTATGAAGGAGACGAGGGATGAAGTGTACACATTGTTGAACATTGAATGCCCTGACATGAAAGGTGTATACAAACTGCAGTTGAAAGTGGATACAGGGGCGTCAGGGAATACTTTGCCAACGCGTATTGTGAAGGACATGTATGGAAACAAATGGATGTCAAAACTGACTCCGCTTGGTGGGACCAAGCTCACTGCTTACAATGGCAGTGAGATCAAGTGTCATGGAATCCTCAAGCTTTTGTGTCGATGTAAAGACTCAGATTGGTTCAAGTACAGGTTCTATGTGGTTGAAGTACCTGGACCTGCAGTACTTGGACTACCAGCGTGTGAACGGCTCAACATCGTCACCATAAACAGCATTGCTGGGCAATGGAGGACATTGCTGAAGGCTGCACCTCCAGCATCAAGGATTCCGAAACCAATGCGCCATGAGGAACAGGCCGACAAGGTGAATTCCGTGGATGATTTGAAAAGGCTGTTCCCGGACAGGTTTGACTGCATTGGGAATTTTAAAGGAAAAGTGAGGCTTCACCTAAAGCCTGATGCAAAGGCATCGATTGACGCACCAAGGAAGTGTAGTGTTCACATCAAAGGGAAGTTGAAGGAGGAACTAATGAAAATGGAAAAACAGGGTATCATCAGGAAAGTGGACTATCATACGGATTGGTGCTCTTCCATCTGTAATAGTGTAAAGAAAGATGGGAGCTTAAGAGTATGTCTCGATCCGAAACGCCTGAACTCTTGGCTGAAGAGGTGTCCACATAAAATACCGACATTAGACGAGCTGAACCCAGAATTTGCTGACGCCACAATATTCTCAAAATTAGATGCTCGGGCTGGTTATTGGGCTGTGCATCTGGATGAGGAAAGCCAGGATTTGACCACATTCCGCACACCTTTTGGGCGCTGGTGCTTCAAGAGATTGCCTTTTGGGTTATGTGTCAGCCAGGATCTGTTCCAGCAAGCCATAGAAAGCATACTCGAGCAAGCACCAAGCTGTATTGGTATCTCCGATGATGTGGCAGTATCAGGACGAACTGAAGAGGAGCATGATCGTAATCTTCTGAACCTGATGAAAGTAGCACGAAGAGAGGGTCTGGTTTTCAACTCTTTGAAATGTATCATCAAGACCGACCGTATCAACTTCTTTGGCTCGATCTACAGCAAACGAGGAATCTCACCTGATCCTGGGAAGATCTGCGACATCCGGAAGATGCCGTCACCGCAGGATAAGGAAGACTTGAGCCGATTCATTGGACTGATGAACTATCTGTCACCACATATTCCCCACTTTGCGGATAAAGTGGCACCCCTCCAAGATTTACTGAAGAATGGAGTGCCATTCATGTGGCAGGAAGACCATCAGTTTGCATTTGAGCAACTGAAACAGAGTGTTGATGCAGACGCCTGTCTAACATACTATCATCATGACAAGGAGACAGTTTTGGAAGTAGATGCGTCACAGAAGGGACTGGGTGCATGCCTTTTGCAGGATGACAAGCCTGTTGCTTTTGCGTCACGTACTCTGACACCCACTCAGTCTGCATATTCAAACATTGAACGAGAAACCCTGGCCCTTGTTGCTGACATACAGAAGTTCCATACTTATGTGTTTGGGAAACGCTTCAAGGTATACACAGACCACAAACCATTGGTCATGATCATCAGGAAACCGCTTAGAAGCGCCCCTCCACGGCTTCAGTGCCTTCTTGTGAAAATCCAAGGCTACGATTTTGATCTGGAGTATAAGGCCGGCCATGAGATGATGCTATCAGACACGCTGTCGAGGCTACCGAACCCAGAGAACAATCAGGAACTGCAGTTGGACACACGTGTAGATGGTATTGAGCTTGATGATGTGGATGATCATCATCGCTTTGACCTCATTGATTTCAGCTCAAGGAAACAGGACCAACTCGGAGAGTGTGGAAAGGCTGATAGAACCTTTCAAGCATTGCAGCAGGTTGTTCATCGAGGGTGGCCTGCTAGGATTACAGAGCTGCCTGTGGACCTATGTCCGTACTGGCCATACCGTGATGAAATTGGTATTTGTGACGGTGTTCTCTTCAAAGGTCGACAGATACTAATTCCAGAGCAGCTACGGAAGGATATCCTCGACCAGCTCCATGAGGCACACATGGGGATCGAAAAGACAAAACGTCTAGCACGCGAATGTGTTTACTGGCCAAGGATATATCTGGACATTGAGAGAGCTGTCAGAACATGTAAGGCATGTCAAGAGAACCAACCAGAACAAAGGCGTCAGGCTATGATAGCTCATGAGATACCAGCGGTACCATGGACAAAGGTAGCCAGTAATATGTGTGAGCTACATGGGCAGACCTATCTCTTGGTGACGGATTATTACACCAAGTACCCAGTTGTGAAGAGAATGGAATACACGACGAGCAGTGCAGTAGCCAAGGCCACATCTGAATGTTTCAGTATGTTCGGCCCACCTCTGGAGATCATATCGGACAATGGACCTCAATATGTGGGTAAGCCGTACCGTGATATGTATACCAAATGGAATGTAAAACACATGACAACATCGCCGAGGTATCCACGCAGTAATGGATTGGTTGAGAGACAAGTTCAAACAGTGAAGAACATGATCAAAAAGTGTATTAGATCAGGGAGTGACATAGATATTGCACTACAACACCTGAGGTGCACACCTGTAGATTCCCACCCCCCAAGTCCAAGCGAAATGCTGTTCAACCGGCCCATACGCACCAACCTACCAAGTCGTTTGTTGGTTCCTGCACAACAAAGGCATCAGGAAATTCAGGACGATTGAAGGAACGTGGAGATGGGATGGCGAAGCAATACAACAGAACGGCTGGGCCGCAATTACCTGAATTGGCTATTGGACATCGGGTTCGGATTCTGAACAAGGACACGCACCAATGGTACCCCGGGAAAGTTGTGGCTTGCTGTAATGAACCCCTCTCGTATATAGTACAGACGCCTAACGGGACGCATCTTCGAAGAACCAGGGCACACTTGCGTGAACTTCATCCACCCGATTGTGGCGCCAAGTGGAAGGACGAACCGACCCAACCAACACATCAAAGTCTACAAACTGCTCGACACGTACATTTCAACAACGACGCTTCAGCAATGGAAACTAATGGCTGCTCCAGCTCCAAGGATGACGAGAGTGCTGAGACAACAAGGCCGGACTCTCCGTACTCGACCAGATCAGGCCGTGTGATTCGAAAACCATTGAGATATCGTGATAGTGAATAACGACCACCAGAAATCAGCCCTTGTAATATTGGTGCAGAGACAATGCATTGATTGGAATGATTCTGTGTTTTCTCTGTTTTAGCTAATCATACTGAGCAGTAATTACATTTTGGTTCAGAGTTATAACAGTAACCCCAGATCCCATCTATGTGTGGTTCAAGTTGTGTCTGATTGTGTTTATTATTTTGATTTAGTTTAGTAGTGTTTTGTTGCCTACAAACATAATAATTTCAATGAAAGGGAGATGTTGTGATTGGTACTACGTACTGCGTAGTGACGTCTGGGGGCGGGGCTTCAGTGGTTGATGGCGGCTTGTCATGATGGCCGTGTGCTCTGTGAGAGCTTGGTAGCGTCTTTAATAAACCACTTGATTAAAGGAGATTCCTGAACTTACTACAGGAATAAGCCCCCATTTGCTTGCACTCACTTGTAATCTTCTAAACATCTTTATGGTGTTCTTGGTTAAGGTATACCTTTTGTTCGACATCTTGCCGAATTCCAAATGCTCCGTATTGTTCGACCACGAAGGTTGAACACTTATCTCAATGAGGAATTTCCTGGGATATAAATGTCATTGTTGTTATATAATGCTCTACATATATATTTACATGACAGCACAACAGATTCATTGTTGGATGTCATGTACCAGAGTTCAATTGATGTACTTTGTTGTTTGTGCTTTGATTTTAATTGATTGTATTCCTTTTTTTCAGGCTGGGGGAAGGAAGGGTGGGAGAGACACTGGAATATAAACCAAGACACATCATGGTATGCAAGTTTACAAATCATGGTATTCACGTCAAGAAGTACATGAGTAAAACTCACACGTACATACGCATGCATTTCTAAGAATGAATATCTCAAGATCTGAAAAACCGAGTCAAATCTTCAATATTTATCGAATTCATAAACCTCTTAAGCCACAGCAAACAAGCTGGCACAGTTCCAGTCTTGCCTTTGTGAAATTTAAATTTAGAGTAAAGTTTTGAAAGACTCACATAGGCCAGGATGATTTGTTATTTTTACCCTAAAAGTACAAGTGGAATCTCAAGAGTTCTTTGACTGTACGGATTTTCTGAACTTTTGTCTTTTTTTTTTTTTTTTACTGCAGCCACTCTTGCAGAACCCTTTTAAATCTGAAGTGCTGATACTTACGCAAAAAGAAAACTGACCATGTAAAATAAAGATCTAGTGTGGTTGAAATAATTTCATTATTTTTAAAGAAAAACAAGAAAAACTTCATGTTTTGAATGGATAAAACTGTTGCTTCTTCAGGACTTTAAATTGATTTGGCCGCGTGAATCGGTTCCAACTATTTTGTTTGCTTGGACGAGAAGGGTTCTGCAAGCTCAGAGGTCACCAACATAAATTTCTTTAATGATTCCCTTCTGTTTAATTGAAGTTTTTAATTTTTATAAGAGCTTTCTTTTGTTTTAGTCTTTATGATCATTAATACGACGGTGTCTAACTGTCCGTTTCCTATCTCCTCTCTCTCCGCTTTGCGCATCGTCACCAAACCTCGTATGTTTAATTAAAATAGTCTTGCAATTCAGCTGAGGGAATCTAAGTTTTCTTAGCTCCTACTTTTATTCCGTTAAGTCCAGTCGGAAGGAGACTTTTGTTACAAAAGCGTTCACTATGTAGGACGACATCACAGCATTCCGGTGGATGATGCTTCAACCCCAACCATTCCGGGATTGTTGTTGTTGGCTCCGTTTAACCCATTCATCATGGGAATGTTGTTGTTCTACAGCCTTCCTGTCATAGCAAATCCAATACTACCTACCCCATGACCAATTTTTAACAGGTATATTGAGCAGTTGTCATTCTTAAACAATTGTTAAAAATCTGTTGCTGCAACTCTTTCAGATTCTCTTTTCTCTCTAATGAGAATAAAATCAAAAGTCTCAGATCCAATGCAAAGCTTCAATTTAAATCATTTATATTTGAAGATGGAAAAGTGTTTGCACAATTGTATTGCGGAGTGTCATTATATTTCCACTATGAACTTTGCTGCCTTGGTCTTTGTTACACTGGTGAGGTTGAGTTTGGTCTATTTGCTCACAAAGCAATTTTTTGTTTTATACGTGAGCATCTGTCAGACCACTATTTACTTATCGTTGAGTGCTTGCAATTAGTTTTTCTCCACTGACTCATGTGGGTTATAATCCCATTACTGCTCAATCCCACCAACTCATACGAGCAAGCGTGACGAGTAAGCCAATCACCACATAACATGCATTGAGGGAGGTCTTCGTCTTGCAGCGGATTCAAAATAGCTGATTTCATGCATCGGTGTAATTTAAACGTTGCTAGTACAGTTGGAGTACAACTCAGAGTTGATATACACCTTGCATTACATAAGGTTGCTCAACCATCAAGAAAGAATTGATTGCAAAAAACGTCTCTGCGCAAGTTTGAGTCTTGGGGCGGAAACATGCATTGCTTTTGAGCAAGCAAATGGAGTTCGACTGGGACTTCTTCCGTTGTGATAAAATGGAAATTGGGACTAAGATATCCTTTAAGCAGTCTTTAGCCACCCTCACCATACTTGAGCCTTAAATCTCATAAATTGAATGCTAAATGAGGATGGTGGACATATTTCATTACCATCACCACATCTTCAAATAAACAGATTGATTGATTTATTAAAATTAGCTTAGAATTGGAAAAAAAAACAATGCCTAAATTTTGCTTTTATTTGGATACAAATATATTTCAACCTTAGTTATAACACATTACTTGCAGGAGTCACCAAGAGGAAAATCTTGTCACGAGAAATGATCAGATTAATCTTTGCCTCATTGCAATACTTGAGGGATAATTGTGAATTTTTTAGTTGGGGGTGCACTTCCACTCAATCTAAATAATCAGTTTGATCTACCTGTGTGTAGATTGCATCTACCTTTTGTGCCGCGATTAAGTGCGTGGTGGCAACGGGTCCACAGCAGTTTTTTTTAGAGGATGTGGATTTGTGTCTCCTAGGAGAACGCAGCTGGAAGAGTTGGTAAGCAAGAAAGCAGTGCAATGATCAAGAGAAAGATTTTGGAATCTAAACCACCCAGGAAGGTGAGAGATGGGAGGCCTGGTGTGCTCTTTTCTGGCATTATAACCAAAACCATGGATGTACCATGCTTCTCCATGTCAATTGCTCAATTCACTCCATTCCAACAGCAGTAGCTTTCGGCCATTCTTAACAGATGCAGCTGGAGTTTGCAAACAAAGCAAATTGCTTCCATAAAATAGAACACCTTGTACCCTCAGGCAGTCTTGAGAAACAAGGACATAAGCTGGATCGGCGATCAGCAAATTTGATTTGGTGTGGACGTAAAATGCCTAATATTTAGCCCAAGTTTATTTAGGTCCTAATCATGCTAAACTGAAGGGTTTTGAAAGTTCCACAAAGGCGATTTGTGTTCTACAGTGTTCAAGTATGTAATTTTATTGAATTAAAATAAAGATTTTAATGGTTGCAGATTTTTTGACCGGAAGTTTACTGCCGTTGATGCAGCGTCTTTTACACCACCTTATTTAACACATTAAATCAGTTATTTGTGCTTCTTGTTTTGTGTCCTTTATAAAGTCCTTAAAAACACTAAGTTTCCTGTTTGGAATGATTTTCAATGTTTTTTAATATCAGACAGGCAGACAGACTTTAAAATATTATCTCGCTCCTCTGCGCATGCGCGATCGAACCAAATGCTTAACCCCGCTTTCCACTTCGTGTCTGCAGGGTAAAAAAAGGAAATTGAATCCTTTGTGCACATTGCACCACCAGTAGTTTGAGATTTGTTGTTTAATGAAGATTATTCTTGATGGTGAAGACTATTGTTGATCTGTGTCAGCGGACAGGTAGAACAATGGATGGAATCGAGAGAGCAGTAATTGAGGTATGCTATTTGCCATGGGAAGCACTGATAAGCTAACGTATCGGATGTTAACCTCTTGCTCCGGCGATGCGTTACCTCCCAAAACATCTCCTTTTTTCCAATGGCAGATAGCACACCTTAATCAATGCTCTGTTGATTACATCCATTGATTTGTTGTTCTTTTGCCTTGAGAGTGCAACTGACAGAGAAATTGACCTGAAGCAATCAATAGTATTTTGCAATAAAGCGAGACTTGGATAAATATTCATCCTAAAAAAATTACCCCAAAGTACCAAGCATTTAAATTAGGGATAAAACACATTGAAGTGCTTTTTGAGAGACTGTGCCGACTGATTTTTCTGTCTAATGCCCAATCACCCAGACTGACTTGCACGATTGAATTTAATTTATTTTCACTCCTTTGGCCAAACGATGGAGGGTATTAAGGAGAGTGTTTTGCACCAGGCAAGTGTCAACCAGAATTTGTTGATTTTCATGGGAAATGATGTGGAAGGCCGAGTCTGGCAGACATATCCTTATACAGTAAGTTAATGTGACACACTACAACATGGCTCCATATGTAATGATGTCAAAACATTCCGAATATTTGCTGCTGCTCTCCTTAACACCCACAAGTGTTAATGAGAGAAGTGGTGATATGGTATGTGTTGTGAAAATAAAGAAGTGGAAGAGCCTTCGTAGGCGTGGGGTATATTGGATACCGTAAAATGGGGTGAATAGGGACAGCAAGGTGAATAGGGACACAAACTGAAACTTTTTCGGAAACTCCGAAAAACGAAACGAAACGATTTAAACGAAAAGTTCGGAAACTTTTTTCGCTGAAAATTGATAACCATACTGATTTGTTGATATTTGGGTTGAAAGTGTTCTCTTGTTTTTTTTTTAAAGCAACTTATAGTCCCTATTAACCTCATATATGGGTTAAATAGGAATAAATAGGATTTTTATGGCCGTCCCTATTCACCCCATTTTACGGGTGAATAGGGACAGTCACTAATACAAAAAATAATAATCAATAAACAATCCTGAGTTTCCAACTTATTGCTAAATTGATAGCTCAGATGGATGTACATAATATGCGCCCATAATATAAACCATGGTGCCAATGAAAAAAAATATGGGATAAAAAGTTTCTCCAAACTGTCCCTATTTCTTGATTATTTTTTTTTGTATTAGTGACTGTCCCTATTCACCCGTAAAACGGGGTGAATAGGGACAGCCATAAAAATCCTATTTATTCCTACTTAACCCATATATGGGGTTAATAGGGACTATAAGTTGCTTTTTAAAAAAACAAGAGAACACTTTCAACCCAAATATCAACAAATCAGTATGGTTATCAATTTTCAGCGAAAAAAGTTTCCGAACTTTTTTTCAGTTCGTGTCCCTATTCACCCCCATTTTACGGTACCTATTTATGGGCGAGCACTCGGTGTGCGAGGGGGGGTCAGTATCTTGTCTGCTGAATGAGTTATTCAGACATGAGCGCTGGATATTCTTGGTAAGAAGTGACTGGGATTGATGACTGATGTTTAGAATGCTTGACTTTGCTTTATTCGATTTGTAGGACTGATGAAATTATTGCCTGTTGTGTAGGATGCCAAAGATCGATTTGAATAAAGCCTCGTATCTTGAAGTGAGGTCTGGAAACCTTTTCAATACAGTATGTAAAGATGATAATACCAACACAAATCTTCACTCCTTAATCTTTGGTAACAAGTGAAATTTCAAGTGACATCTTCTGAGATACATGTGTCTGCTTTGATTTCGGCCACTGAGCATCATTTTGTGGACAAATACATAATCAGACTATCAACCAGAATCATCCGTTTCAGATTTGAAGCCTTTTGAGATGCTGGTGAATGCTGGTTCTTCAAGATGTGTGATGTATTACTAATGTATATATGACTCTTTCTAACTACTCACTGACTTGTATTGACTCATTCACTCATATAAATGTCCTTCTACCCATCCCATGATCTGTATCTCAGATTGTTAAATTTGGGAATCTTGAGAAGTCCAATTTGGAATGGTTTGTTTGCAGACAAAAATCAAACCCCCCTCACGTTATTTTACAGTGTCAAACTCATCTGTGTCAGTACTCTCCCCCACATTTCCTACTTTAAGCCCTCGTCCTTCGAAACCCCACCTCTTCTACCGGTCCCCTCTTCAGCATCCGTCCACTTCATGTCCTCTCTTTCTGCATCCACCCTCACCACAGACTCTCCAAGCTTCCGCCTCAACCCACCCACCCCAAGCTTACCCCTTACCCCACTCTCTCCAAGCTCCCCCATCACCATACCCCCTCAAAGCTTCCCCCTCACCCCACACACACACAAAGATTCCTCATCACCCCACCCCTCAAAGCTTCCTCCTCACACCACCCCTCAAAGTTTTCCGCTCACCTCACCCCCTCTCAGCTTCCCCCTTATCCTGCCCCCTCTCAGCTTCCCCCTTATCCTGCCCCCTCTCAGCTTCCCCCTTATCCTGACCCCTCCCAGCTTCCCCTTTATCCTGCCTCCTCTCAGCTACCTCCTCGTTCCGCCCCTCTTACCTACCCCTTGTCATGCCCCTCTCAGCTTCCCCCTCGACCTGGCCCCTCTTGGCTTCCACCTCGTCCCACCCGTCCAATTTCCACCCCATCCTGCACCGTCTGAGCCTCCCCTCCCCCATCTCTAACCCCCCCAGCCTCCCACCCGTCTCGTATCCTTCCAACGCCTCCTCCCTTGTCCCTCGCTGTGTTGACCTCAAACATCTGAGGCCTCCGCTCCAATCTGTGATGGATATTTAAATCCAGGCCACTGCTAATAAACCAGACATCATCTGTTTCACAAAATCCTTCCTTCAACAGAACAACCCTGACACCTTAGTGTCTCTCCCTGGATATTGTCTCCTTCGTTTTGATAGGTCTGAACCCCACCCTAGCGGTGGCATATCACTTTACATCAACAACTCAATTTCTCACTGGCTGTGTAATGACCTTAAACTTCCCAACTCCCAGAAGTACCTTTGGCTGTGACTTCCCCTCTGCTTCCACCTCTTGTTTGTATGTGTGTTGTACTGACCTCCAAACACTGACGACTCTATCTAAATCTCTCTCAGATAACATAGTCATAGACCAACTTTAAATCACTCATTCCAACTCTATTCTTCCTCATATGTGGTGATTTAAATTGTTACCCTGATAATTGGCTGGGTGTTGGTACCTCTCTCACCAGCCATGGCACTCCAGGAAAGGACTTATGTGACTCTGAGGGACTGACTCAATCTGGAACGTTCCAACCTGGATTTCTACCAATGGCAAATCCTCCCTTCTGGCCTTGGTGAGCTGCCTCAACATCTCTGGCTATTCTCAGGGAGCTGCCTCAACACCTGTGTGTCTTGCAGTGCACTCAAGCAGATTGGCAGGGCCTGCAGGCATCTCTCTTCAGGACTGGTCTCCATCTATCTACTGACCCTGATGTTAACTCAGCCTGGGACTTCTTCCACATAAACCTGCTCTCTCTTATGCACAGATTCATCCCATATTGTCTTCAGTGAAAAAAATACATAACACTACCCTTATTCCTGCTCATGGCACACTGAATCCTGTGGTGAGGCAGTTCCTCTGAAACAACTTGTCTTCTCTTCCTGCAAAGCAAACCTGACTGAAGGCAATCTCAGCTCATTCCACAAAGCTGATAATATAACTATGTGTGCACTCTCAGGAGAACCAGAAAACAACATCTGTTCAACCTCAAGTTGGAACTTTCAAACTTCTCTCACTCCGCTAAAACCTGGTGGCACCCTGCTAAGTCTGTCTCCGGAGTATGCTCCCCTTCCATGCCTTCCCTCACTTTAAATGGCATCACAATGACTCCATTCGGGAGAAGGGTGGATGCCTCAATTATGGGGTTCCTTCCAAATTTGGTATTCCCAAACCCTCACTCTATGTACCCATCCTTCCCTGTCGTACCCAACTGCTCATGGACTCTGTGTCTTTTGCACTTGAGAAGTTGGAGAAGGTATTTTCGACGCTCAAGTCTGATTCAGCAACTGCATTAGAGGGAATCAGCTCATGTGCCCTAAAAACCTGCTCTGCTGCTCTTGAATATCCACTTTCTGCTCTTGAATATCCACTTTCTGCTCTTTTTACCGTGTCATTTGCCTGAGGTCATCTTGCATCTGCTTAGAAATCAGCTAACATCACTGCATTACATTAAAAGGTGAAAAAAAATCAATCCCCTTAATGACAGACATATCTGTTTACTTCCCTTAATTCCTTAATTAGCAAGGTCATGGAATCAATCATCGCAGTTGATATGAAATCTTTCCTTTTCTCCAATGGCCTCATCTCAAATCACCAATTCGGATTCATACCATGTCACTCCACCTTGGACATGCTGCTTCTACTCGCCCAACAATGGATGAAGGGCCTTCATGTTGGACATGAGATCAGGGCCGTCTGTCTGGACATACAGTATCCTGTGCTTTCAACACAGTCTGACATACAGCCTTGCTCTCCAAACTCTCTGACTATGGCATGCAAGGCCAACTCAACACATGGCTTACTGACTTCCTCGACTGTCTTAGCCAATGTGTGGCTCTCAATGGGATCCTCTGACCTCCTCTTCCTGTCAAGGCTGGAACACCCCGAGGCAGTTTTCTGGGCCCAGTCTTATTCCTTTTTTAATCTTTTTTTTCTATACTCAGTCGAGGCTCGAAGCTTGTCCTGATCTTCATCAATGATCTCTCTGACTTTATAGCAAATTTCCCTTTATACTTTTGCTGATGACTTTGTTGTGACATCCCTCATCCTTCAGACAGGCAGGCGACAGCCTCTTCCCTCTCTTCTGACCTTGACAAAATCATAAGATGGTCAAACACTTGGAATATGTCTTTCAATGCTGACAAATCTCACACTCTCATTATCTCTCTCTCCGAAAGGACCATCTGGCAAACCCTCCTAGTTTCTTAACAATCCTCTTGAGGAAGTTCAGTCTTTCAAACTCCTAGGTCTCAATATCAGCCATGATCTTTCTTGGGCAAACCACATTTCAAAGTTGGCCTCCAAAGCCAGTTGCCAACTAGGCATTCTCCGTCGTACAAAGTCCTTGCTTGGCACACCTGAACTCCTATTCACCTACAAGGCCTTCATCCATGGCTTGATGGAGTACTGCACTCCATTCTTGGCTGGCTCCCCTGCCTCACACCTTGCTTGGCTTGATGCCATGGAAACCAAGGTCTTCAAGATAATTGGAATTTCTCACGATGAAGCAAGGTCCACGGGCTTATCACTTTCCCATCACAGACAGGTCGGTCATCTTGCTGTCTTCTATCACCTCCTTTCTTGTCTTGAACCCTCTGGTCTTTCCATGTTTCGTCTCCCCCATGTTTCTGCAGGGTGCACCATGCAGGGAGAGCAGTATTCCATCAAGCTGTGGATGAAGGCCTTGTATGAACTTCTTCAAGAGGATAGTTTAGAAGGTACATGGTAGGGTTTGCCAGACGGTTCTTTCGGACAGAGAGAGTGCGGGAGTGATACTGAGATTTTTGTCAGCAATGAGATTGAAATGCAATTGAAATTTCACATTTATTCTGGCAGAGGCCATTCAACAATTCCAAGTATTTCCAAGTCTTTCTGCTCCAGTCTGTACTGATTGCCAGGAGTAACACCAGCCTGGTCCAATATTGCAAAATCTAGACATCCTAAACTAAATGCCCATATTTTTTTGGTCTCTCCCTGAACTGTACAGCTGAAGGAGCATTCTGCTTGTGAACCTTAATGTTTACTGTCATAGTTAGTTCTTTTGTCCAGGACACATTTGTGTGCCAAATCGTCTCATGTTCATGCATTCACATTTCTCTCAATCACTGCCCTTTAAACTTGTGTTGTTTCTAGTTTGCGTATCCCTTTGGTCCATCTTCCTCATTTTCTGGATCTTAAAGGGATAACGACCTCGCCCAGTCCCGCAAGAATTCAAATTGTCCTTCATTTCCTGGATGAACGGGCTGAATTTCCATGGCTGTCAGCTATCTTCAGATGGAATGGCCTCATGTGAAGTTGTGATGTGATGGGATTTTGGATTTTCCTGTGATGCAAACACACATTTTTATTTCCCAATTCCACAAACTCATCAGCCAAGCCTGCTGTGTGAAGTAGTGAATATCTGTCATGATAAGGTAACTTCAGTAATGGTATAAAGCAATTTATTCTTGCAGGAGAACATCTTGTCATGGTGACTTGTTCAGTGTCCACAAAGTGGCTTCAAACACTACTTTAGGGGCACCATGTACATGTCTGTCAGTTACTGTCAGATTAACCATCCACAACTGGAAAGAGAATGAATAACTATTTCCACAGTCCAATCCCATCACCATTGCTGTGCAACATTATTACCTGCAAAATCGAAGATTTTTCAAGTATATTGGTCGGTTCCGTTTGTGGTTCTGTCTGTTTGTTTGTCTGTCTGTTTGTCACCGGCCTACAGGTCACAATTCTAAACCGATCGTCACGAAACTTCACCACGTTGTACAAGTCGTCCGAATCAAGAAGCCTATTGATTTTGAGGTCAAAGGTCAAAGGTCATCTGGAGGTCAAATTTCTAAAATCGCCATTTTAAATCCGATTGACTTGAAAATTGAAGAACATTTGTATATCAAGTCACTAAATTGGGAAACATACTATTTTTGAGGTCAAAAGGTCAACTTAAGGTCAAATTTTAAAAATCAATTTCATCTAAAAATCCGTCAATTCTCAACCGATTGACTTGAAAATTGAACAGCATTTGCATATCGAATCCTTAAATTGGGAAACATACTATTTTTGAGGTCAATAGGTCAAAGGTCAACTCAAGGTCAAATTTTTAAAATCATCAATTTTCATCTAAAAAGCCGTCAATTCTCAACCGATTGACTTGAAAATTGAACAGCATTTGCATATCGAGTCACTAAATTTGGAAAGATACTTTTTTTAGGTCAAAAGGTCAAAGATCAACTCAAGGTCAAACTTCCAAAATCATCACTTTTTATCTGAAAAAACCATCAATTTTCATCCGATTGACTTGAAAGTTGAACAGCATTTGCACATTGAGTCACTAAATAGGGAAACCAACTATTTTTGAGGTCAAAAGGTCAAAGGGCAACTCAAGGTCAACCTTCCAAAATCATCATTTTTCATCTGAAAAATCGTCACTTTTCTTCCTATTGACCCGAGCTTTGATCAAGATTGTCAATTTTAATCTTGATGAAATGGACAATTTGCTGTATCAATGGAATTTTTTTTTCTTGGGGAGGGAGGGGGGGGGCGTATTTTGCAAGTATCGTGCTCCGCATGACGTCTTCTTGTTGTTCTATTGAAACTGCATTTTATTCTGTGCACGGGCACTCGGTTTACAGAGATGGTGAGCTTTATGACTGGAAGTCAACAAATGATTAATCATATCCAGCCATATAATCCTGGTCACATTCCACACTCTATCCAGGACAGGTTTTCTTTGAAATTGCTAAACATCCATGCAAATATATGCACATGCAATTAAAAATAAGTCAGTTTGTTGCTTAAATGATGATGATGATCATGATCATCATCATGTATCATTCCATACACAGAGCATTGGTGCTGCCGAAGCAGTTACTATGCTACAATCCTGGTCGGGTCGCCACTCCATCTCAAGATGTCAGGGAAGGAATTTGGAATTTGTTCATAGTGCTAGCGATAGCTCACCTACTCTTCACGAAGGACACTGTGGGATTGTTAGTGTCGACAAAACTAATACCGGCTGAAGGGACGCCCAGTTTAACGTCCATCTGAGGGGCGGCAGACACATTGATGCGAAACACCGGTATGACCGTTTACAGCTGGATAGGGATTCCAACCCAGGCTAGACAGCTTAGAGGAGAGTGTGCATACATTGAGGCCATCCTGACCAGGCCTGTTGCTTAATTAGCGCTTACAAATGTTAAAATTGACATATTTGTGTTTACATTATATATATATATATATATAAGAAAGAACATCAGGGCATTCTTCCAAGTTACCAGACTTTGTGGTTATGTGTCTGTCTGCTGAGTCTGGGAGGTCAGTGGTGCGAACCCCGGCCGAGTAATACCAAAAACTTTAAAAATGGTACTGTACGTGCTGCTTCCTTGCTTGACTGTCAGCATTTAAATAGCATGGAGCACGGACAAACAACGCTACAGGCTGGCAATACTAGTGCAGGCTTTGATGGGCCTAATGGCGTCCTCCTGCATTGAAGTTCCTTGTAAGATAACTCGTTATATTCTTCTTATTATTATTATTGGTTCACGAGTTATCAGAGTGACCACTATATTCGTCATGGGTGTGTGTCTGTGTGTCTGCAGCATAACTACTCGATGATATCATCCGACATTGATGAAACTTGGGTGGGAGGTTGATATCATGATCTAGTTGTGTCCTGCCTAGAGTGGGCGTATTGCGCCCATTGTGGGCGGAGCCACGCCCGAAAAAGATGTCTTTTTAGGGGGTAATCGATTTCAAACTACATCTTCTCCGAGGGAGTTGGTGGAATCTGACAGGGGTTTCGGTATTTGGTTAGGCCAGTGTCATGTGTCTAGCCCCACGGAGCTCGATTTTTCATTTTCGCCCCAAGGTCACGAAATTTAGAAAAGTCGATTTTTTATGGTTTTATTACATTGTTCGCTTCCTGATAGGCTGAAATGTCATACATGATCTTATATTATCACATACATCATGAAATACAAGTTTTCCAACAAATTTCAGAATCTTCGACCTTTGACCTTTGAAGGTCACAAAGGTCAAATTTTCAAAGTTGTCGGAATCGAACCGAGTTTTCGGTATTGTGTAGCTAACTAACCTCATAACTGATTATACATTATTTTCTATCTCATTTCAAGGTCAGTAACCTTCCTTTTAACATTTCAAGGTCACAAAGGTCAAATTTTCAAAGTTGTCGGAATCGAACCGAATTTTCGGTATTGTGTAGCTAACTAGTCTCATAACAGACAATACATTCCTATTTATATATTTTCAATGTCGGTTTTGACCTTTGTCATTGAATACCGCTCGCTCGTGAACCATCGTCGTCTCCTGACTTGTTATTATAAATTTACAGCACCAAGAGTGAAAGCTGTCCGTATACCATATTCAAAGGAGACGGTTAAAACGGGTGTCTCCCCCGCCCCCACCCCCCCCTGATGAAATGAGGCTATTTGGGGAGAGGGAGCTATCACCTTGTTTTGTCAAGAATATGAATGTAATCCAATCATCCTCTGGGATTATTGTTCTTCAAGTTTTCAACTCTCCTTAATGTAGCCGCTATAAGTTGCACACCAACTCGAGGTCTTCTTCCAATATTTTAATGAATGTTTTGGTTTGAAGGGAACACAAGATAAGAAAAATGGGCAGCAACATATTCTGTAAATACAAGCGGAACAATAATCAGGTAAATAATGATTAATAACAATTAACATCTTTGGTAAACAATACATTTTGATACACTAACATGTGTATCAACAATAATAGCCATGTAATACTTCAACCAATAACATCAAGCATACCGAACTGTAATACAGCATCACATAGGTTGCTACCACGGATCTCCCCGAGACATTAACCTGTGTACCAGCATTAATAGCTCCGAACTACTGTCGCCAATAATCCAACCCTCGTCATTGTGGCTAAAACATGCGTCTCCGTGCTGCATCCATACATTACTATCGGTTGCTTTGCCAATTCCTACGCAACCTGATTAAGGTAATTACACAACCATTACGAGCCCGCACAGGTCACCAACTCGACAACCGAA
Organism: Myxine glutinosa; assembly: GCF_964187855.1. NCBI lineage: Eukaryota > Metazoa > Chordata > Myxini > Myxiniformes > Myxinidae > Myxine > Myxine glutinosa. The sequence continues at coordinate 60,119,082 of NC_136262.1, read as the reverse complement.
AATGGCGCGTTCTTTGCCGATGAGGAACACAAAAGAGCGGATTTTTAAGAGTGAACAAACGTTTCACGTCATTAGTTCCGGTAAAATCAATCAAATCGGAACGGTAATAACACCTGTAGCCCACGGATCTCTGAGATAATTTAATAACTCTGAATCAAAAGATACAAGTGACGCACTTACTGCTCACACGAGTCCGAGGGTCATTCGATTCCAAACTCCGAATAACAACCGAACCCAAAGACAACAGTCTTCCTGGGTGAAGAAGCGAATCCACACTCCCTGTTAATGGATGGGCCTGAGAACGCGCCAAAACCCTGCTCTCTTCACGGCGGTCAGGGTGGAAGCGTGCTTTCGATTTCCGGTGGCCAACAACTAAACTTAATTTTACATTTTATCACCCTCCTGGCACAAATCACCATAAATCACAAAATGAACTATCGCTAGATATTAAACTACAGTGGCAAGGAAAATTTAATAAAACTAATATACCGGCCAATGAGAACAACTCTGTATTGTCACACCTTACGCCTACATTAAGTTTAGGAAATGCTAAAATTGATAGTGTCCTGCTAATGAATCACGATAAGGGTTTGCCTGACTGGCAGTGAAAATCCTGGCCAAACATCGTGATATCTGTTCTTGATTTGTGATCAATACAAAGTTGTCAAGCAGCACGACAGTGTTTGTGAATATATCTCAAATAGTTTTGCAGCTGTAGCTGCTGCAAAATGCTTCCAAAGTTCAATGTTATCATTATTACTTTTATTATTATTATTACTAGTGAGATACCCGTGCTACGCACGGGTGGGAGGCCAGAAGCAAACAGGCAATGCAGATACGGTGAATGCTAAAGCATGAAACCAATAAATTCCACATTCCTGTAGCACCTTCAGTCGCATGTCAGACTTGCACAGCAAGTCCATGAAAAACGTACCCGTTTGCAAACAAACGGGTACGTTCACGTGTAGAAACATCGATCGTGGGACCGTGGTGAATCTGCATATGGCGATCCACGAAGTTCACGTTCAGAAAGTAGAAACCATCACGGCATGTCGTCATTTACTTGAACTCGATACAAAATCGAGTCCAATCACAAATTAATCACAAAATAAACTTTTAACAATATTGTTAATGTTTCCTTCATTGTAAAAACTACCAAGTCAAGAGTTAAAATGATTTTGAGCCGAAAGGTGTTACGGCCTTGGCAAGATCGATGGAGACAGCGATCTGTTAGCTTATACACCGCCCAAATAGCTATGTGGCATTCTCTCATATAGAGATGAAACCCACGCCATTTGAACTTTGGCCGGAGTCATTATTTACTTTTAATGATGTTTATATACGAATCAAAAAGAAGATAATTGGTTTTGGGTCGTCCTTTCCGCATATCTCGTGGGATTGTGAGTTGGAGAGACGACCGTGATGGCGGGGAGGGGGTTGGCATTCTCTCAAGCAGGGATTCAACCCATGTCCTTATAAAAGGTCTTTGTCCGTGGTCACCGAGTCCGATCGGTGCAGCTGTGCAGCGATCGGTGCAGCCGTTTGTGCAGCACCTGGGAAAATAATGTTATGCTGGAGTCGAAACCTGAAAATGCTGGAGGCAAAAGCTGAAATTGGAAAAACAATATAGCCTATTTAACTCCAGGAGATCCCAGGATTACCCACCCAAAATATCATTGCGATCGGTTCAGCCGTTTTTGCGGTACCTTCGAACGGACGGACAGATGGACGGACGGACAGACAGACGGACAGACATTTGGTGAATTAAAGTAAGATATAGGTCCGATGAGCTTTTGCGATTGAGCAGTGCCTGTCAGTAAATCAGTGAGTGAGCGAGTCTGCAAACACTTCAGTCTTTATCGCTTGAACAAAACACACGATTTTGATGAAACTTGGCCATTAGCTTCATATCTGATGCCTAATAAAGGTGTATTTACTGCATCAAAATATGCACTCATTATTTGAGGGGGGGGCGGGGGGAGGCCCCCAAAATAGGTACTTGCTCTCATCTCTAAAACTACACACACACGATTTTGATGAAACTTGACCACAACCTTCATACCCCGTGATGTATCAAACTTTGTTCACGGCATTAAAAAATTGGGGTGTAAAGGCTAGGTCTGCAAGCGGTTTGCCCCCTAAAATAGGTATTTAGTTTCGTCTCTGTTACATATTTTGTGGGTCATCCACACCTGCCAAGTGAGCCCAGGGGAATTGCCCCTATATATATATTTTTTTTTTATTGGCCTCTGTGTACCGATACGGACTGCCCCACATGCATGTGACCTACCACATCTATTTTGCAATAATATGCTGCCTTCATTATGATCCTAAGTATTGTAATAGGTTGGTATGAAAACACCAGCAAAATACTTTTAGACAAAATAAAACATTAACGGCACTCAGTAGAGAGCATACCTCCGCCTGGTTGGCCATATCACTCAATGGTGAAGAATTACTTTAAAAATTCTACTAGCTGGATCCGGATCCGGATCTTCACCAAAATTGAATTGATTTTTCCTTGTCACACACACAACCTGTTCAACAAGTTTCGTCCAAATCCATCCATAACTTTTTGAGATATCCTGCAATGTATCGTTTTTGGCCGTAACTCCCAATGGTGAAGAATCACTTAAAAAATTAAATAATTGTCATATCAGAATCCATGTTCAGACCTTCACCAAAATCGAATCCAATTGTCCTTGTCCGACGTCCAACTGGTCCATCAAGTTTCGTCCAAATCCATCGACAACTATTTGAGATATCCTGCTATGTATCGTTTTTGGCCCTATCTCCCAATGGTGAGGAATCACTTATAAAATTCTAGAAGCCAGATCCAAATACTGATCTTCACCAAAATCTAATCATTTTGTCGGTGTCACATACCCTACATCTCTGCCAAATTTCGTCCGAATTTGTCAACAAATGTTTGAGATATTTTGTTCACAAAGGGACAGACAGGAGTGAAAACATATCCTCCATCCACCTTTGGTGGCGGAGGTAATAATAAATCAATTACAACATATTTTTTTTTGGCAAAATACTTTTTGTCAACTTCTGCAACATAAGAGTACTCCACGGGTCTGCAGTAAAGCTTGAAAATATAATGATTGGGATGTTACAGAAATTATATGGCATGATTTTTACCTCTTCCACCAACGGTAGATGGAGGTTATGTTTTCACCCATGTCTGTCTATCTGTCTGTTTGTGAACAAGATATCTCAAAAGTTGTGCACGGATTCGGATGAAAGTTGGCAGAGAGGTAGCATATGTGACAAGGACGAAATGATTGTATTTTGATGAAGATTCGGATCCGGCTAGTGGAATTTTTAAAGTGATTCTTCACCATTGGGAGATCGGACCAAAAACGATACATAGCAGGATATCTCAAAAGGTTGTGGACGGATTTGGATTAAATTTGATTCTGTATTGTGATTTCTGGTCTATTATGGGGTACAAAATGTAAACTGTTCACCTGGTGGAGGTATGCTCTCTACTGAGTGCCGTTCTAGTTTATTCTCTTGAGCTTTCCCTTTTCATTTCTTGTTTTTGCAGAAGCGTCTGGTTGAGCAGCAGAAGAAAGCGATGGCATGCGACAAGGCCTCTGAGCCTGGAGCGAGCTTGGCCCTACCAGGCAAGACAAATATACAGTTGCAGGAGCGGAAACAGCATGGGGAAAGAAGAGAGAAGGGCAGATATGGAAACAAGATGGCCACCAAATCAAAGGAAATGCCACAAAACAAAGGTGGTAGCAGAAGGCAAGGTAGGCCAGAGAAGAGGCCTTCTTCAAGCTACCGAGAATCTGGCTCACTGGGAAGAAAAGCGAAGGAAAAAAGCAAAAAACATGAAGTTGGGTCTCAGAGTGATGATGATGATGATGTAATCCCTTTCCTACCGAGAAAGAAAGGCCAGAAGAAGACTTCCTTTGCTTTGTCAGCTGGTATGTCGCCATCGGCCCTTCCTCTTGGCACGCTGTTGACCCATGTTTTGTCATATTTCCGAGGTACAGCAAGCGTGACTCAGTAGCATTTGGCAAATCTTCAACTATTGTTTGACTGTTTTTTATTTGCCATAGGCCACAGGCTGTTTTTGCTTCATGCAGTGATGGTGAAAGGTCCCTGGGCCTGTATTCAACTGCTTTGACTCAAACCATGCTGCAGGTTCATGGCCTTGTCGGCAAGACAAGCAGTTGATTTGGATTAACAAAGATAAAGTGTTACCCCAATGCCCTCGTTTCGATGTTGCGTGCTGTTTTCAGAACATAAATTCAGCCAGAACGAAACCTGATAACAATCTATTTGACTGACAGATATTAGTAATTACAATGCTATAAACTTAGTTGATCATGAAAATGTCATCAAAAAGTTGGTTTGGTTATATCTATCAGTATTTGATTGTCCACATACATGCCACGCCTGAAATGGGCCACACCTGAAATTTATAATCATTTGGCTATAGCAACACACTTACCTTTGTGTAGTTCCAGTCTGGATTTTATTCCAGACCTGACCATAAATTTATCGGAACTGTGCTTCACGGGCCGCATCAATGCATGAAGCAAAAACAGCCTCCTTGCATCACAAAGTGCCTCGGATGGACGTGAAGCTGGGACTCATCTGCCGGCATTAGTTGGTGGACGTCAAAGATCCCAGGGTATCTTTTTTGAAGAGCACATGAGTTTGCCGCTAAGTGCCCTAAACATGTTCCAAATTCCTGCCCCGTCTACCACTCTAAGGCAAAAGGGAATCACCCAGTGTAATTGTTTCCATGAGACCGCTTTGATAGCACTGAGACTGCCTTGTGGCAGATTCACCAGAAACAGATGTTTGGAATGGCTAACCCAACCTCGTTGTGATAATAAAATTTATTTGAATTGCATAAGTTGAAATCGCAAGTTTAGTTGAAAGACTCAGATCCCAGTGCACTGTTTAAGGACTATTGTGAGCTACTGTTATTACCTATTTGATGTTGGAGTGTTAGTTAATAAATAAACGCACTTGATTTTCGAGTGTTAGTTAATAAATAAACGCACTTATATTTCACCTGAGGCTAAACATGGGGAACGAGGAATTGCACTATGTGGTGGAGGAAATTCCGTGTTTACAGAAGGACAGGAAATGAGTATTCTTGGAACCATCATTCGGTGTAACTTCACTAACTTATACCAAATTAATACAAGACTCGATGCCCTTTATCACTTGCTGTTAATAGAGCAGACTTCACTACAATTGTTCAATTTGACTGTATCAATAATTAATTGCAAACGTTCCAAACGTTCCAAAACATGGCCATTCAGTTTTATTTCAGCAAATTTGTAGGATTTCTTTTCATCACGTGCCCATATTTCACAGGTTCCCTTTCAACCTTATCGCTTTACCCTTACTTTACTGTATCTCCTGGTTCTCATTGTTCTCCTGTCCTTTCGGACTATTTTTGTCTTATATGTACAGAATTTATAACATGAATATACTCATCATTCTTTTGTTAAGTAAGAAAAAGGCCGAGGTTGTTTGGCTGTTCCAGTTTCCTAGTTACCTCCGCCACCAAAGGTGGATGGAAGTTATGTTTCCACCCCTGTCTGTCTGTTTGTTTGTCTCTCTGTTTGTTTGTGAAAAGGTTATCTCAAAAAGGTTGCAGACATATTTGGCCGAAACTTGGTGGAGAGGTTGTGTGTGTGACATGTACGAATTGCTTCAATTTTGGTGAAGATCTGAATATGGATCCGGATACGATAATTTTTTCAATTTTTTAAAAAGTGATTCTTCACCATTGAGAGGTGGGGCCAAAGACAATATATAGACATGATAGACAGACATGATAGACATGATAGATAGACATGATACTTCAAAATGTTAGGAGTGGAGGAATGGTTGATCAGAGTAGTGATGGCAATGTACAAAAGAGTGCGCACAGCTGTAAGGACGAAGGACGGGAACAGTGGTGAGTTTGAGGTGAAGGTGGGAGTGCATCAGGGGTCGGTACTAAGTCCACTACTATTTGTAGCTGTGATGGAGGTGCTGGCTCAGAACGTAAAGGAGGGTTTACCGTGGGAGTTGTTGTATGCAGATGATCTGGTGTTGATTGCAGAAAGTATGGATGGACTGAAGGAGAAGATGAACAAATGGAAGGAATGTATGGAGACAAAAGGTCTGAAGGTGAATATCGGAAAAACGAAGGTGATGGCAAGTGGTAAAGCATGTGGTGAGGTGGAAAGAACTGGGAAGTGGCCGTGTGCTGTGTGCAGGAAAGGTATCGGAGTGAATTCCATTCAATGTACAATGTGCGCTGAGTGGGTTCTTCAAAAATGTAGTGGTTTGAGAGGGTCATTAACCAGTGTGGCAGCTACATTCAAGTGTAAGGTGTGCACAGAGGGAGCTGCAGATGGAGGAAATGTTGAGTTGGATCTTGGAGATGGCGTGAAGCTGGAAGGTGTGAAAACATTTTGTTACCTTGGAGACATGCCGAATGGAGAAGGTGGATCAGACTCGGCAACGGTTGCTAGAGTGAGATGTGCATGGAAGAAGTTTCGGGAACTGAGTGGCATGCTGACGAGGAGGGGAGTGTCATTGAAGCTGAAGAGAAAGGTGTATGCTGCATGTGTGAGAAGTGTTATGATTTATGGGAGTGAGACATGGGTAATGAACGTAGAGCAGCAACGAAGGCTGGAAAGGGTGGAAATGCGAATGGTTCGGTGGATGTGTGGAGTATCGTTGAGAGAGAGGAAGACAAATGATGAATTGCGAAAGATTATGGGAATAGAGCCTGTGATGGATGCTGTGAAGAGAAACAGGTTGAGATGGTTTGGTCATGTGTTGAGGAAGGATGAAAGTGACTGGTTGAAAAGAGTGATGGAAATGAACGTAGAAGGAAGTAGAGGACGGGGAAGACCGAGAAAGACTTGGCTAAAGATGGTCGAAGAAGAAATGCGGGCAAGGGGGTTAACAAGGGGAGATGCAGAAAACAGGGCAAAATGGAGAACATTGTCATGGGGACCGCAAGGCTAACCCCCGCTCTTGCAGGGGAAATGGCCTTAAAATGCCTGTTGTTGTTGTTGTTGTATACTTCAAAATGTTATGGAAGGATTTAGACTAAACTATGTGGATGAGTTGAATATATGACAAGAACAAACCGATATGATTTTGGTTAAGGTCCGAATCCAGATCCACTCTATCAGTGGGATACAAAACGTAAACTATTCAGCTTGGCGTAGGAATGCACTCTACCAAGTACCATTCTAGTTAGCCCATCTCCTGCTGGTATTGTAATCACTTCTGTGTGTCTTTCTGTCTTTCTGTCTGTATGTCCGTCTATCCGGGCCATAACTTTTTTTTTACCATTTCAGCTATTGTTGTCAAATTTTAACCAAAGCTTTATTATGATAATACGGAGAAGGAAAATTATTAATTTTGGCAAAAGGTCTAAGATCAGCATCACATAAAATCACAAATTTTCATCCAATTGACCTGAAATTTTAAGACTTTGTATATTGGGTCACTGAATTGGTTCACCAAACAAAAGCTAGAAGCTGATTATTTTTTAGATATAAAGCTCAAAGTTGAAGGCTGCATAAAATCATCAATTTTAATTTTTTTATTTATTCTAACTGTTTGCGTTATTTTTAGCATATGGAAGAGGAAGAAGAAGACATGTGAATACAAACAGACGTGGAGGGGCTTTGCATTTTCAGATGCTTTCTAGTTGTTATTGAATCAGTTGCACCAGTCACTTAAACTCTTCATCAACCTTGTCGTTCCTTAACCACTGAACAATCAAATGTAAAGAACATTGCTTTCCCTTTTTTAAACACAAGGACAGGAAAAAAAAATTCAGAAAAAAAGCTAAATTACCAAATTTTCAGAAAGTAAGATAAATGTAAGTAAAGATAAGTTCTGTCATCATATCCTATCATAAGCATATTGGGCAGGAAGTGCAGGGATGTTTTATGTCCACCAACTTATGAAATATATAGGACACCAGGCTGAAGGTCCATCCGAGGGACGGCGCATGTTGTGTTGCATCGTTCTGCCTGTGAAGCACCAATCCGACAGGTTATTGTCCGTTCAGGAGTCCAACCCAGACGAGAGAGATCATTTGTAAGTGCTACACCATCTACCCTCTGCCATTGTAACCTGGTCCTGTCATCCTACCATCATCTGCATCATCCTGTAAGGAGAGCCATTCAGTACTTCTGTTTAAACCATTCGATCTACAATCACAGTAGCCATCGTACATTTATTATTCATATTTACCCATGCTTGGTTCAGGCATGCTCGGCCGAAACTTGTTCCCTTCTAATATCTCGCGGTCGTAATCTGGCGCGAGGCAGAAATGTCCAGGAAATTCCCAGAAAAGGGAAAGTGTGGCGAAGCAGGGCCTTGGCGGAAATTTGTGCACTTGTCTGCAGACTAGCTTCTTTGGGACAAGCTTATACGAGCTGCTCATTTGGTTCACTTCGCCCGGTGAAACGAAACGAAGCGTAGAGAAGTGATTTCATTTTGCGTCGAGGGAATTTACCCTGCGACGCATTTCCTTACGTATGTTTGTGACAGCCAGAGCATCTCAGCCAGGATTTTGACTCTTGGGCATACTTTTTCTGCTTGCTGATGTTAACGCTCCAATGACTGCACCGGCTTTGGCAAAATATTTTTGCAACAACTTTTTCCTGCAAGGGCTAACCCTGTATTTCGCGCTCACTCTTTAGTTATTTCTCTTCTGGTCATGTTGCTCTGCAGCTTCCATTCCTCGTCCAGACCACACTGGTTCCCTTACCTTGTTAGCCTTCCTGCGTCTAAACCTAACTCTCTTCCTCCACTCATTCACCTCTCTTCTCTCACATGTGTAACCATCTTCCACTGTCAGTGGTCTCGTACTTTCCCCTTCAAGCTTGCTGCCCACCACCACCTCATGGTCTCTCCCATGTCTCCCTTCAATCCCATCTCCAATCAGTGATCTCCTGACGTCATTTTACCTGCAACCCATCGTCTCTTTGTGCTGCGGTGCATCCATGTATGCTTGTTCACTTCTACCATCTTCACTTCCCAGTGAAGTTATTAGGCATCTATTAGGCATCTGAAAATTATTAGGCTTCCCAATGAAAGGCATCTATTATGCCTTTGCGCATTCTCTTTCAGCGTTTCCATGAGTCTTGCCTTCAGAATAAAAACAAATGTAGGTAGAATATAAGAAATAACAAATGTGCAAAGTTTGGTTATTTTCAAGAAATGAGGGCATTACTTCTTACTGATGAGTATAGCTGAACGTTTGCTCCCCACATCATGAAATCATCCAATTGTCCAACTTGGCATTTCAATTCTTTTGACAATATAAATGGAAATCTCCTTACAAACCATGCCAATGTTCACTCTCATACTTGAGGAAACGAATACCGTTGCATATATATATATATATATATATATATATATATATATATATATATATATATATATATATATATATATATATATATGTATGTATATATGTATGTATATATATATATATATATATATATATATATATATATATATATATAAATATATATATATATATATATATATATATATATATATATATATATAAATATATATATATATATATACAGTATATATATATATATATATATATATATATATGTGTGTATATATACATACACATACTTTTGGTGAGATACAGTGCCCTCCATAAGTATTAGAAAAATGAAGTCAAATTTGTTATAATTGCTATATACTCAATAAATTGTATTTGAGATCAAAAGATGCGTATGAGGTAATAATACAGGTCCAGCTTTTATTTATTGGTATTTCTATGCATGTGTTTTACCATTGGAGAACAATAGCACTTTTTATGTTCAGTCCTCCATTTTAGGAAAGCATATAAGTATTGTAACAAATGACTGACAGGTGTTTCTTGGTGCTCAGGTGTTTCTCATTGCATTGATCATTCACACATAAAAGAGCTGTGAATTTCTAGTCTTGGTTTTAGCCTTTGCTTTTGCCTTGGGAGTCTACCTTTGGAGTCAGTCGGCATAAACCAACATGGAGACCAGATAACTGTCTGTGAAAGAAAAGCATGCAATTTGGAAGGTGAAAGAACAGAAGAATTAAATTACAACCATAGCTCAAAAATTGGGCATAGCAAATACAACAATTCAGAAAATCTTGAAAAACAAAGAAACCACAAATGTCAAATAGACAATGGCCAGGTCTGCCAAATAAAACAACTGCAGTGGATGAGAGAAAAATCATCGGAGCTGTGAAGAAAAATCCTAAAACAAATGTCAGTGACATAATCAACAACCTCCAGAGTGCAGGTGTGAAAGTATCACAATCTACCGTTCGCAGAAGACTTTGACAGCAGAATCACAAAGGCTACACCGCAAGATGCAAACTTCTCATCGCATCAAAAAATATAAAGGTCAGATTAAAATTTGCCAACAAGTACAGAGGTGAGCCAGTGGAGTTCTGGAACAGATGAGACCAAGATAAACCTTTACCAAAGTGAGGGAAAGGCGAAAGTGTGGAGAACAGAAGGAACTGTGTATGATCCAAAGCATAGTACCTCATCCGTGAAGCATGGTAGAGGTAGTGGTATGGCTTGGGCTTGACTTGCTGCCTCTGAAACGGGCTCACTCATCTTTATTGATGATGCAACTAATGATGGCAGCAGCAGAATTAATTCGCAAGTGCACAGAAACATTTTGTCTGTCAGTGTACAAGAAAATGCCTCCAAACTCATTGGGTGGCACTTCACCATGCAGCAAGACAATGACCCAAAATACAGTGCGGACACAACCAAGGAGTTTATCAGGGGGTAAACATGGAAGGTTTGAGACTGGCCAAGTCAATCTCCTGATTTAAATCCAATGGAGCATGCATTTCACTTGCTGAAGAGGAGACTAAAGTCAGAAATCCTCCAAAACAAACAACTGAAAATGGTTGCAGTAAAGCCATGGCAAATCATCTCAAAGGAAGATACCAAGAGTTTGGTGATGTCAATGGGTCACAGGCTTGATACAGTTATTGCATGCAAGGGATATGCAACAACATACTAACTATTATACTACTTATACTAATTATAATTTACTTTAAGTTAATCTGTCACAATACTTATGCTTACCTAAAATAGGGGGATGGAGCACACAAAGTGCTATTGTTCTACAATGGTAAAACATATATGCATAAAATTACCAAGAAATGAAAGCTCATCTTTTGCACTTTTGCCTTTTATTCATCTTTTGATCTCAAATCCAAATTAATAGAGTATATATCAATAATAACAAATTTGACTTTATTGTTCCAACACTTATGGGGGGCACTGTATACCACCAAAGTTTGCATGTATTGTTCCTTCATTTGTTAATGTAGAGGCTATATAGCGTATCGGCACGAATGTGCTCGACTTCATCAGTTATCAGAAGTTAAGCAGACTTTAGCTTGTTTGACTATTTGGATTGGAGATGTCCATTGTGGATTAGGGTGTTGTATAATGAGGAACAGCAGGATAGCTCAATTAGATGCTCACCTCATGAGCTTTCTGATCATGCATTTGTTCTCTTGTGCAGTTCAAAATTCATTACCTACACCACTGAAGATGGATGGAGGTTATGTTTTCACCCCTGTCTGTTTGTCTGTCTGGTTGTTGCTTGAAAAAATCGATTATTTTTCAAGTATATTCGTTGGTCGACTTTGTTATTCTGTCTTTTTGTCTGTCTGTCTATTTCTCTGTCAATCGCCTGCAGGTCACAATTTTAAACCGATCATCTGAAACTTTACCAAGTTGTAGAGGTATTCACAACTGAGAAACCTATTGATTTTGAGGTCAAAGTCATCAACTGAGAAACCTATTGATTTTGAGGTCAAAGGTCAAAAGTCATCTTGAGGTCAAACTTCTAAAATCATAATTTTTCATCCGATTGACTTGAAAGTTGAACAGGGTTTGCATATCGAGTCACTGAATTGGGAAACCAACTATTTTCAGGTCAAAATGTCAAAGGTCAATTGAAGGTCAAACTTCTAGAAATGGCCAATTTTCATCTGAAAAATCGTCAATTTTCGTCTGATTAACCTGAAAATTAAAGAGCAATTGCATAGTGCATCACTAAGGTCAAATCATCTATATAGCGTATCGGCATTGGATTTTTAGGTCAAAAGGTCAACTCAAGGTCAAACTTATGAAATCATAAATTTTCACCAAAAAAATAATTAATTTTCATCGGATTGACCCGAGTTTTGATTAAGATCAATTTGAATCTTAATGAAATGGACAATTTTATGTAATCACCTACAGGTCCCACTTTTAAACCAATCTTGATGAAACCTCACCAAATGGTAGGGTTGGTCATAAGGAAGAGGCCTATTGATTTTGAGGTCAAACGGTCAAAAGGTCAACATAGGCCAAAGGTCAACAACAATTTTAGGGATTTTGCAAGTATCGTGCTATGCATGACATATTTCTTGTTACCCTCATCAGAGGAGAGGTTATTGCATTTGAGTCCGTTTGTATGTTTGTCTGTTTGTCTGTCTGTCTGTTTGTCTGTTTGTCCGCGCAGAATAAATGTGATTTTCTCTGCAACCGTTAGTCCGATTGACAGGAAATTTTCACGATAGGTGCACCTCCACCTGAAGCATTTTAAAATGATTATGATGTCATATGTCATGTGGTAGGGCGCCATCTTGGAAAAACCGAAAAACGTTGCAACTCTATATCTCCGAAAGCGCTGCATAGAAAAAGTTGAGACATAGCTCATTATAAAGAACTCTCCATGGGGAATAAAATATGTTAATGATGATGTCATTGGTGCCTACATTATGACGTAATAATTCGACAAGAACAAAACTTAATCCGATCAAGATGAAAATTGTTGATCGTCATCTAGGGATAAATTTGTGGAAAAAAAACAATGATGACGTCATCGGTCATGTGGTTCGGCCGCCATATTTGTTTTAACACAGCCTTAAAAACCACTAAAAACACATCCTGGTGAGGGTCTGCAATCTCTGATTGCTCTTTCTTGTTTTTTACTTGCAAAATTGAAGATTTTTCAAGTATATTGGTCGGTTGCGTTTGTTATTCTGTCTGTTTGTTTGTCACCGGCCTATAGGTCACAATTCTAAACCGATCGTCATGAAACTTCACCAAGTTGTAGAGGTCGTCACACTTGAGAAGCCTATTGCCTTTAAGGTCACAGGTCAAAGGTGATCTGGAGGTCGAATTTCTAAAATCGCCATTGTTAATCCGATTGACTTGAAAATTGAACAGCATTTGTATATCCAGTCAATAAATTGGAAAACCAACTACTTTTGAGGTCAAAAGGTCAAAGGTCAACTCAAGGTCAAACTTCCAAAATCATCAATTTTCATTGGAGAAGCTGTCAATTTTCATCCGATTGACTTGAAAATTGAAAAGCATTTGTATATTGAGTCACTAAATTGGGAAACCATATATTTTTGAGGTCAAAAGGTCAAAATATCAAAGGTCAACTCAATGTGAAACTTCTAAAATCATCAATTTTAATCTGAAAAATTGGCACTTTCCATCCTATTAACCCGAGCTTTGATCAAGATCATCAATTTTAATCTTGATGACATAGACAATTTGATGGATCAATGGCATCCTTTTTGGGGGCGTGGGGGGAGGGGGGGGGGGGCGAGGGGGTGGATTTTGCAATTATCGTGCTCTGTATGACATCTTCTTGTTTGTTTGTCTGTCTGTTTGTTTGTCACTCGCCTGCCTGCAGGTCACAATTCTAAACCGATCGTCATGAAACTTCACTAGTGAAATTTAGAGGTTGTCACAATTGAGAAGCCTTTTGATTTTGAGGTCAAAACTTTTAAAATCATCAATTTTCACCTGAAAAATCGTCACTTTTTATCTTATTACCTTTAAAATTAAGCAGCAATTACATAGTGCATCATTGAATTGGGAAACCAACTATTTTTGAGGTCAAAAGGTCAAAGGCCAACTCAAGGTCAAACTTCTAAAATCAATTTTCATCTAAAAAAATCATCAATTTTAATCCGATTGACCTGAGCTTTGATTAAGTTTGTCAATTTTAACCTTAATGAAATTGACAATTTGATGTATATATGACAACATTTTTTGGGGGGAGGGGTGAATTTTGCAAGTATCGTGCTCTGCATGACATCTTCTTGTTTGTTAGTTAGTTTGTCTGTCTGGCTGTTTGTGAACAGGATATTTCACAAAGTTGTGGATGGATTGGGACGAAATTTAGTGGAGAAGTTGACTATGTGACAAGGCCAAAATGATTTTGGTGCTGATCCGATCTGGATCTGGATCTTAGAATTTGTAAGTGATCTTCACCATTGAGCGATGGGGCAAAATCAATATAAAAGCACGATATCTCAAAAAGTTGTGGACGGATTCGATCGAAACTTGATGGAGAGGTTGGGTGTTTCACAAGAACACATCAATTCGATTTTGGCGAAGATCCGAATCTGGATCTGGATACGAGAATGAAATTTTAAAAAAGTGATTCTTCCCCATTATTGAGTGATATAACCAAACTCGATATATAGTATGATATTTTAAAACGTTGTGGACAGATTAGGACAAAACTTGGTGGATGAGTTGGTTTGTCGACAAGAATAAGCTGATTAGATTTTGGTTCAGGTCCGAATCCAGATCCGGTCTTTCAGTGGATACAAATCGTAAACTGTTCATCCTAGCGGAGGTATGCGCTCTACCGAGTGCCATTCTTATATACTCTGTTGATTTGTCCACAAGTGATGTATGTCTTTGTCCTAGCTACATGTGAAGTATGTACAAGCTCATCCTTTAGATTTGTTACTGTAGAATAAAAAAGACTAAACTCTGGATGAATATTTACAATAACACTTTATTTGTTTCTGAGGCTGGATGCCAGGCAGTATACTTCCAGCCCACTAAGAGCAAATGCATATTCCGTATAAAGAAAGAATCAGGCACTGTCTAGGGATTGAAAATTCCATTTGGCCATCTTCCAGAGAAGACACTATCCTCAACTTCCTGCGTTAGGTGTTGGCAGAGTAAGGCTGATTTGTTTTAATCCTTTTTTCTCACAAAATTGTTCTGCAAACTGTTATTTGTGCTGAATGTGCCCCTGGCATAGATTCCTGCAAGATGCAGGACGAGGCCAGGCCATGTGCGGAGCCAAGCAAGGAGCAGGAAGACATGACTGTATCACTCGGCAGTGATGACAGCGGAAGGGTGAGCAGAAAAGGCAACATCGCCATTGCATAATGTGTTGAGAGTTCCTGTTGGTTTGAATGTCGGTAATGGGTGTGGAGGAGGTCTTTGGATGAACTCATCTGGAAGTCTACTCTGCTATTAAGTGTGTGTGTGTGTGTGTGTGTGTGTGTGTGTGTGTGTGTGTGTGTGTGTGTGTGTAGGTAGGTGGTGATAGAAAGGTAGGTGCTGTGGTCATGCTGTTTGGTCGATTGATGTGTTTAAGGGTAAGATGTGAATGATTTAATGATATTATCATATTATCGAGTGTGTAAGGGAAGTTATAAATATATGATAACACATTAAATCCTATTGCGAGTAAAATTGGAATAAGTGATGTTGCATTGATGGGTTGACTGACTGCCTGGACGCAACTGAGGTTGTGGATCTACTGATGTACCATCTATTGATGTGGATCCATGATCGAGGTTGTGGATCCGTCGTTTGGAGAGGTCCTGGGCTGAAAGGATCGAAACCTCGAGGAAGAACGGTGCCCAGCTGATGATCCATGCAGTCGGGAAACTAGTCATTTGCTTACGGGTTAAAGTTCTTGCTTTAGGTGGAGAAACTATGTTTGAGGTTTACAATTTAAATAAAGTTGAATATGGGATTTTGTAAAATTAACATCATTTACAACAATCCTTTAAATTATTTAAGTTTAGGAACAACCGATACTGTACAATTAATTAAGTGTGTGTGTGTGTGTGTGTGTGTTTGTGTGTGTGTGTGTGTGTGTGTTTGTGTGTGTGTGTGTGTATGTTTGGGAATGAGAGGGATAGAATTGTGAGGAACAGAAATGAAAAAACGAGATGTGTGTGTTTGTGTGTGTGTGTGTGTGTGTGTGTGTGTGTGTGTGTGTGTGTGTGTGTGTGTGTGTGTGTATGTTTGTGAATGAAAGAGAGGGATAGAATTGTGAGGAACAGAAAT
The DNA here is from genome assembly GCF_964187855.1 of Myxine glutinosa. NCBI lineage: Eukaryota > Metazoa > Chordata > Myxini > Myxiniformes > Myxinidae > Myxine > Myxine glutinosa. Next base: position 60,102,935 of record NC_136262.1, on the reverse strand, counting down.
GAAAAAACGAGATAGGTGTGTGTGTGTGTGTGTGTGTGTGTGTGTGTGTGTGTGTGTGTGTGTGTGTGTGTGTGTGTGTGTGTGTGTGTGTGTGTGTGTGTGTGTGTGTGTGCGCGTTAGATTTGGTTTCATTCTTCAATTGAATGAAAGCCATGAGTCATTTCGTTTTTTAAATGATTCTTCCTTTCTATTGCCCGTCATTAGTTTCCTCATTGACCCACATCTTGAGCCTTTTCCTGATGACACATTGTCCCGAGCAAGCGTCTCTTCATATTCCAGAAAGCATATGATAGCTGTGGTTTCATCCACCCCATAAAACATAGAACTTCATTAGATTACCAAGAAAGGACCCATGCACAAGCCTTTTGGAGTAATATCGTGATACTCGGCTGGTTGATTACGTGGTTAAATGTTCTTATGGTTGATTGGTCATTGGAATGCCTGGTTAATGTTCTGCTTTGTTTGCCTTTGCAAGTCACGTGCAGCTTTTTATGCCTCCACCGACAAAGTCGCCGGAGGCATTATATGTCTTCGGGTTGTCCGTCCGTCCATCCGTCCGTACGGGCTAAACCTGTTTTTTCTCAGCAACCACATGTCCGATTGAGACGAAACTTTCAGGGTAGGAGTGACAACCATGCAGAATGCTTTTATGATAATTGTGACGTCATAGTTCACGTGGTATGGCAGCCATCTTGGATTAAAAGCAAATAATTAAACATTATTTCTCGGAAACCACTGAATGCAAAAATTTGAAACGTGGCACATTGTCAAGTACTCCCAATGGGGAACAAAAGAATGATAATGATGACATCATAGGTGAAGCGGTATACCAGCCAAAAATGTTTTAATCGAATTCCTTATCCTAAAAATCAGAAATTCCATGCACATGATCTCTGACCCATTTGTATTGAAATATTACATTTATGACATTATAGGTCACATGGTTTGGCAGCCATATTGGATTGAAGGAAAATATTAAATAATTATATCTCTAAAACTGCTTAACCTATTGATGCGAAATTTTACAAATATCATGTAACACCATTATTACATATAGTTTGAAAATGATGGCGTCGTAGGTCACGTTGTTTGGCAGCCATCTTGGATAGAAAAACGAACCTTATCCGATCAACACGAAACTTCACAAATGTGATCCCCTACCCATACATATACAGAGTGTACATTTTTGATGTCATATGTCACGTGGTTTGGCACCCTTATTAGCTTGAATGCCGATATTTTAAAAAAATCCCTTCTCCGAAAATGCTTCAACAATTGATCTGAAACCTCTCCTGTGGTAAAAATGTGATACTTCAAAACAGCTGAAGGGACTTAAACTAAGCTTGCTTATTTTTAGGACAGTTGATGAGGGCATCATCTACCCATTCTCACGAACATAGACTATGTGGAGGCATGTTCATGACAGTCGCATTGCTCTAGTTGAAAAATGTATCTTGGTAAATTTCCCTTTAACTTATGTTCAGGCAACCATTGCCACTTTAGATACATGGCTCACCTTTATAACCACGTGATGTTTGACAACGAATCATAAACCTACAAAGGTAAGATTTAGCAGCCTCTACAGAAATTACAGGAAAATTCAGCAAGCTGCATTTGCTGTTTAATTGTGTGTCTTTTAAAATAAGGATGCAAAGTGAAAATTTGATAATGATAATTTCATAATTATCATTTTTTTAAAATCTGAGTTTCGCTTTTCTTCAAGTGGACCATCGACTGTTTGATGACCAAAATGTGTGATTTCATAAACGAGAAGGCCCTTGCACATCCTTTTTTGTAGAAAAATCTCTGTGTTGGCATGACTGTGCCTCAATGAAGTTTACATTTACGGGAAAACAGCAAATGACGACTACAGTGAATATTATTATGCGGATAACAGCTGATATAAACTGACTTCTTGTATACCACTGCGAATGCAAAAATATAGGAATGAAATCATATTCTGCCAGAACTAAGAAACGAAATGAGTTTATAAAGAAGGAAAAACAGGACGTAAGAAAAGACCAGATGGAAAAAAAAAAACAAAATAAAGGTGCATTACATAACCTGGTGCATTAAGAAGGGGAGATCAAGTGCATGAAATGGCACTTATTTTTCAGGCAGAACAGAATTTTTCAAGCAGAACAGAATTTTTCAAGCAGAACAGAATTTTTCAGGCAGAACCTCCTGCAAATGAAAACCACCTGCTTCGTACCGTTACCTGAAGTCACAAGTCCCGCACACACTTCACAGCATCCGAGATGGTTTGGGGGTTCAGTGACATATATAATGCTTAGAGTGCCCATTCTGAGTCTGGGAAGTCGGTGGTTCGAACCTTACCCTGGCAAAGATTATGGATGATAACCAAAGACTAAAAATGGTACCTGCTGCTTCCCTGTCAACATTAAAAAAGGACAGAGCATGGACAAACAACCATATGCTGCCAAATATAGTACAGGCATTGATAGGCCGAATGGCCTCCTCCTGGGTCATTGGCACCTCAGTGTAAGGAGAGTTTTCACCTCAACAGTAATGTCAATAATGGGTTGTCATTACCCAGATTACCCCCCCCCCCCCCCTCCTCCCCTGCCCCCCCACCCCCACCCCCCCAGGTCAGCTTTACCAGTGGCAATAAAGTACCAATTCAATAATAATCGGTGGTCATTGAGACAAAGCCTCGGATGGTAAGTGATAATTGCAAGTCAATAAGAGTAACATTACTGGTGTCAATAGAAGGTCGACATATATGATCCTAAACCAACAGAAACCCCACCACACATTCCGACGGGCATTACTCTTCCGAGAAATGCCACAGGCAGAATTGTGGTCGGAAAGAGGTCAACCAAATGAGACATTATGTGATACCCATGGTAACAGAAAATCAACAACTATTTTGTTGATATATTTAGTTTTCGAAGATCGAACATTTTTAGATGTTCTGAAATGGCTGAAAATGAATTGGATAGATAAAGAAAAACATTATATATGGTTGAATTATTTAAGGCAGATTGTTTATTGCTTTGAGGCTTTGAACGTTGAGATGGTTGCTGATGCTTGAAATGATGTGTGAAGCTTTTGTTGCTTCTACTTTGTCCGTGTGCGTAGTTTATTGGTTTAATGTTAGCTCTGTTACCTCATCTCTACCCCCACTTCCCCTAACCCTAACCACTGTTTTGTTTAAGCATTATTCTCAGAAATCTGTCCATGTAATTTATTCTTATTCAGAAAGGTAATTACATCAGAGCTTATGAAATGAAAGATAAAGGTTGTATGTAAAATATTAATCAATATATTGACTTATGACAGAGAGAGCAGGAAAGCCAGGGGCCTGAAAAGAGAGCGGGCTCAGCTTGGGGCCTGCGCAGAAAGCCCAAGCCGTGCTTCCATTACCAAGCCGGAGAGCCTTTCTTTATCAGGCCAAGGAGACATGAACTCCTTTGGCTGCTGCAACACGAGGTGAGACATGGAACATGCGTTGGTCAGAAAAAAAAAAGTCAAAATGAAGTGTTTGTTGGTGGATGACTGATGGTTGTAAATCAAGAATAACCATTGATTAAGTTGTTAACAGTTGCAGTAAAGCGACCCTTGGAAAGTAATAGCGACAAATGTCCGAAGGACAAAATAGTCTCACACTGTTTGTTATCAGGCCTGGTACATCCCGCCTTCAGACCAACATCAGATACTGATGCCATTGATTTTGGATATGCATGAGAGCAAGCTAAAATGGTTACTTTGGTTTGATGTTTCATATTAATTAATCATCCTAATTGGTACTCTTTGTTTCTGAAATAGATAAGCTCACACTTATCGACTCTCCACATCTAGACATGACCCTTCAAGACTATTGGAAAAGTTATTATATCATCACACAGGGAATTTCTATTTATTATTACCTTCGCAAAAGCGGAAGGTTATGTTTTGATCGCTGTGTATTTATTTGTATGTCTGTGTGTGTGTATGTTAATCGCATAACTCAAAAAGTATTCAACCGAATTGCATGAAATTTGGTGGGATGATTGGTTATTATACGGGACACATTTGATTAGATTTTGGGAAACAGATTTGCTCAAATTCTGACTATTTTTAACTCGATCGTATTTCACTCAAAGTTATGAGCGACTGAAGAAGAAGATGTCCATCCAGGACGTCATCACTATAACGCGATCTCCCGCGATCATTTCAACCTCAAAAAAAATTATAATTGCAGATTTGTCAAGAGATGAGGCATATTAACAAACGAATGAAACAGATTTGCTCAAATTCTGACTATTTTTAACTCGATCGTATTTCACTCAAAGTTATGAGCGACTGAAGAAGAAGATGTCCATCCAGGACGTCATCACTATAACGCAATCTCCCGCGATCATTTCAACCTCAAAAAAAATTATAATTGCAGATTTGTCAAGAGATGAGGCATATTAACAAACGAATGAAACAGATTTGCTCAAATTCTGACTATTTTTAACTCGATCGTATTTCACTCAAAGTTATGAGCGACTGAAGAAGAGGATGTCCATCCAAGACGTCATCACTATAACGCGATCTCCCGCAATCATTTCAACCTCAAATGAAATTCAAATTGCAGATTTGTCAATCGGGGAGGCATATTAACAGACGAATGAAACAGATTTGCTCAAATTCTGATTTTTAAAAATCGATCGCATTTCACATAAAGTTTCACATCGCATACACTCCCATGCCAAGTACAGAACAGTAGCTGCGGCGAAGGTATGCGCTCTACCGAGTGCCCGGATTCTAGTTTATTAATTGTGTTGATAGAAACAAACACAAGTTTTGTAATTCCACTCCATATACACTGCAAACCCTAAAAGAGATCTTTTATGTTAAATTTCTGCCATTTTGACTCACTTTTCAATCATTATCTATATAATAATAGCGTAAGGACTCGACTTTGTTATCCCTTTTACGCCGCACCCAGTGACCCGATGCCCACGGCACTAATGGATTTACGATCTACGAACCGCGCTCTTTGTTTATCACGTACAGCCATACTCGAAAAATCTGAATTAGCCGACGTTGGGGCCCAAAAGCATCCGATTAACTGCCGATACGACGCCATCTTATTGGCGTCTGCTGGGTGAAGGCGAAGCAAGCCGTCCGCTGATTGGACAGTCGAAGGCGAAAGCAAGCCGTCCACTGAGTGGACAATCCAGAGCATGCATTTGTGCCGGTGTCGTCAATCGCGGTGTACGCTAACCTCATCAGGTGGGTTTACCATAATTTCTTCCATATACTGTGATTACAACGAAGTGAAACCGATCAGCAGCCCATCAGTATCATATAAAGCAATAAATACCAAGGCTTCAGCTTCTGAAAGCTTAAAACAAAGTGTACTTTGCCGAGTGACGAAAAGTAGGCGTAGGCCTAGGCCCTACCGATCCAGTTGTTGTGTTTCCGTTGTGGCCATGATCTCAACAAATGGCGTAGGCCATGTGGCGTAGGGTAGGTCATGATCAGCCCCCCCCCCCTCCCCTTTCATTTCACCAACTCCTGCATCTGCCACCGTTCATGATTATCAAAGTAGTCTTTACCCTGTTCACGATAAGGTAGAAATCAGTGAGTTGTATACGAAGAGATAAAAGGATGGCATTGACTTCGAGACGGTACGTGATATTTTCAAAAGTATATCGTAGCGTTGTCATTTAAGTAGATTGCAATAAATACGTTGTTCATATACGCACTCATCATTCTCATCTTTCTTCCTAACTCTTACTCGAACAAGGAAATCCCCTATGCAATCCATAATGGTACACTCTATCCATACACCACATCCTCCCTTCCGTGGATGTTCCACGGGTTTTGGCTAGTTTACAATAAACCTCCTAGAAGTCGAGATTTCTGAAATCATTTGTGATTTCGTCTTTCTGGAAACTTGACTTTTTAAAAAATCTTGAATGCCTTTGAGATCCTAATTTTTATGAAATCCATTCTATAAAAGTGAATTCGTACATTTATATGTTTGTTTGTTTATATATGCTTAAAAAACAAAAAAAACAACTCAACCAAATCCAACCAAATTTTCCACGTTGCCTAAGACCTAAGTGTACTCAAAGTATAGTTTCTGTTGGGGTAGTGTAATTGGGTAGGGATTCAGGGTGGGTGAGGACCCCAATTCTCTAGATATAAATGTATATCGTATAGCACCACCTGGTGGTATTCGGTATTCCAAATCATCATCTTCACAAAAAAGAAAGATTACAACCACACACACAACAACAACAACCATTTTAAGGCCATTTTCCCTGCCAGAGCGGGGGTTAGCCTTGTGGGCCCCATGACAATCTTCTCCATTTTGCCCTATTTTCTGCATCTCCCCTTGTTAACCCCCTTGCCCGCATTTCTTCTTCCACCACCTTTAGCCAAGTCTTTCTCGGTCTTCCCCGTCCTCTACTTCCTTCTACATTCATTTCCATCACTCTTCTCAACCAGTCACTTTCATCCTTCCGCAACACATGACCAAACCATCTCAAACTGTTTCTCTTCACAGCATCCATCACAGGCTCGATTCCCATCATCTTTCGCAATTCATCATTTGTCTTCCTCTCTCTCAACGATACTCCACACATCCACCGAACCATTCGCATTTCCACCCTTTCCAGCCTTCATTGCTGCTCTACATTCATTACCCATGTCTCGCTCCCATAAATCATAACACTTCTCACACATGCAGCATGCACCTTTCCCTTCAGCTTCAACGATACTCCCCTCCTCGTCAGCACGCCACTCAGTTCCCGAAACTTCTTCCACGCACATCTCATCCTCGCAACCGTTGCCGAGTCTGATCCACCTTCTCCAATCAGCATGTCTCCTAGGTAGCAAAATGTTTTCACACCTTCCAGCTTCACGCCGTCTCCAAGATCCAACTAAACATTTCCTCCATCTGCAGCTCCCTCTGTGCACACCTTACACTTGAATGTAGCTGCCACACTGGTTAATGACCCTCTCAGACCACTACATTTTTGATGAGCCCACTCAGCGCACATTGTACTGAGAACATTGTACAAATGCGCACATTTGCACACATTGCGCACATTGTACATTGTACAAAAAAGAAAGGTTAAACAATTTGATAATATGTGTTATTACTGTGATAAATTCCGAGTAAGAATAATTCCAAATTTTCAAAATATTTAATTTCATTCATTGTAAGTGGAGGTTCACACCAATGCACCCAACAACAGTGATATTTGCTAGCTCCATATTTCAACAGCAAGGATGGTTGATAAAGGTGATGTTAGCTCACTTCCAAGCAGACCTTGGGCAAATGCTAGGATGAATAGAGCAGAATGTTTGTGCAGTACAGCATGTTGTCTTTTCATTAAATCCATCAGCAAAGAGACGGGTAAAAATGTCTAGTACAGTACAGTCGAAACATACGTGAATTCCTTATGGTAGGGGAGAGAGAGAGAGAGAGAGAGAACGAGAGAACGAGAGAGAGAACGAGAGAACGAGAGAGAGAACGAGAGAACGAGAGAGAGAACAAGAGAGAGAACGAGAGAACAAGAGAGAGAACGAGAGAACGAGAGAGAGAACGAGAGAACGAGAGAGAGAACGAGAGAACGAGAGAACGAGAGAACCAAGAGAAGTGGGCAGCAGAACCGCAGAGAGTGATGGTGATGGAGATTTCGAGTGCCAGAGTGGGATCGTAGAAGTGTGTGTGTGTGCGTTAACCAAGACCCATTTTTAATATGTCCCACGGAGGAGGGGAAATTAAATTCAAAACGTAGGTAAGGGAAATGGCTGTGCAAAAATCAATTGTCTGCATGACTGCATACAGGACTGACAGCTTTACACCCCCAATACAATATGGTATACTCCACTTCTAACAGTGCAAACATATCCTATGAACAGCGGTTTTACTCTGCAGTACTATATGTGAACAAGTTGGGGATGGAACCCAAAGGTAAGTGCATTACAAAGTGAGCCACCAAACCCTAGAAAGAGAATGAAATCCAGGGCTCTGTGCAGAATGTAGCTTTGGATGCCCATTCAATGTATCTTGATGTGAAGTTTTTGCAGCTTGGTAAACTCTTCGTTGAAATCAGTGTCTAGAAAATGAGCTTTTTTAGTAACAACTCTCCTCATTGATTCCTTGTCTTAGGCAAAACCATTCCCGACCACTTCAAGTTGACTCTCAACAACGCTCGGTGTTGGCTAATAACATACATTTATGAGATCTCCTCTTACCCAGACATATTTTTTGTTCTCATCACGGTGTTAATGTAGTTTCCGGACCGAAAAAAACCACGTAAACCGAAATTGCATCGGCGAAGGACATTGACACAGATGCATAATTTATCATGACGCGTCGTTTCATATTGGTTTCACAAGTGTGCCATTATTTCTGTTTTAATTAAAGTAATCCCATCCTCATATCATCTGCAAGATATAAATGCTCAATAATTAGACAAAAATGAAGAATCTTTAGGTCGTACAATATCTTGACAAGACGCAGCAACGATGGAAAAGGTCAATGCCCTCTCGCATTTTCATGCAAAACGAGTCACGTGACAGTCAAGCTATCTAATATGCCTGGTGTTGGCTTAGCAGTTAGGGTGCCGGCTTGGGACCCTAGGATCCTGGGTTTGAATGCCGGTCATCGCTGAATTAATCCCAGGGGGATTGACTCAGCCTGTCATCCTTCCGAGGTGGACAAATTGAGTACCAGTTCACTGGTAATTCCCTGTGTGTCGCAAAAGGCGACTAACAGGGTTGATGGCAGGAAGGGCAGAAATGGGACCATGGTGCTCGAAAAAGGCCAACCCCTGCTCTGAGGGGAAAAATGGCCTCTAAAGGTCATTCATATATATATACCAGTTACAGTCGGTAACTGTGAGTTTTACATACACTTATGACAGTATCTGAACTAAGATCAAAATTCTTCTCTGTCAGAGGGTTCTCTTGAGAGCTTGACAGGCAGAGCGTATGTACATGGCAGTGACGTCATTACATGCGCTCATTGAAAGCTGGAGAACTGAAGATATATTTGGATATATATATATATATATCTAGTGAAGCTGTACAAAGTCAGGCGCCATTTATCAATTCGTACTACTATATGTCATCTGTGAAAAGATCCATGTTCCTTGTGAGAGACATCATGATCCATGAAATGCAGAGTAGTAGGTCAGCGAGAAGGGTCGTTAACATGATATGTTAGTAATTGTTCTTGCGTTCTCGATGTACAATTGGAATGCATTGCATTTTAATTGGCAATGCTGTTTACTTTGTAACTAAGGTTACCTCAATCCGTCCATTTTGATTTTTAGTCATGAGAATGTTGCAAAGGTGATATTGTTGACACAAAAATTGCTGCAAAACACTTTTGCATCATTGCATTTGGATTCAGTTTCTTCCCAAATCGTTTTCCTTTTGTTTATTTCTGTTTGCTCGGTGTCCTAGCTTTGTCGCTGTTGATCGATTTGTGGACGTATCTCGACGCTGGTTGAGATTTTGTCTCGACCTCGGCCTGACATTTTAATCCTTTCGGGAAAAGGCTCGTGTTATCGAAAAACCTTGTGGGTAGGAAGCATACATGGCCTATGGCGGCCACGGTGGTGTAGATTTACCAGCATATGCGGCCACATTGGTATTCTGGTGTGCATTGGCAATGCGTAAGGATTGACCGAGCAGGTAATGCAACGCTTCTGCCCAAAAGGCAACACAATCTTGCTCGATCGATAAGACTGAGGTGGTTTTTCACCTGGTTTGGATTGAAATCCTTCCGTATGCAGATTTCTTTCATTGCTTGTAATCTCCTTAGGTGGGTATCAAAAGTGGCCCTTTCTGGGTACAAAGCATCTGCCTTTTTTTTTTTTTTCACCTCCACCACCGAAGGTGGATGGAGGTTATATTTTCATCCCTGTCAGTCTGATTGTTACTTGGGGAATTATTTTTATTTTTTTTTGCAAGTATGTTGGTCACTCTGGTTTGTGTGTTTGTGTGTTTGTCTGTCTGCTCACTTAAACTTGCCTACAGGTCACAATTTTAAACCGATCTTCACGAAACTTCACCAAATGGTAGAGTTCGTGGTCCGACCAAATCTGATATGTATTTTTGAGGTCAAAAGGTCAACATAGGCCAAAGGTCAACCACCTTTTTCAAATTTCTAAAATCCTCAATTTTAATCCGATTGACTTAAAATTTGAATATAATTTACATATCGGCTAACTGAATTCAACCATCAACTATTTTTGAGATCAGCATCGGCCAAAAGGTCAACATAGGCCAAATGTCAACCACTTTTTTCCAAATTTCAAAAATCCTCAATTTTAATCCGATTGACTTAAAATTTGAATATAATTTACATATCGGCTAACTGAATTCAACCACCAACTATATTTGAGGTCAAAAGGATGCTGTACTGAGTGCCATTCTACTTTGTTATCTTTTGCCAAGTGTCGCTCTATGAGTGATTTTTCATTTGTTTGTTTGTTTGTTTGTTTATCTGTCTGTCTGTCTGTGAACAAGATATATCAAAGAGTTGTGGACGGATTCAGACGAAATTTTGCAGAGAGGTAGCGTATGTAACAAGGACGAAATGATTAGATTTTGGTGGATCTGAATATGTATTCGGATACAAGAAGTATTTAAATTTTTAAGTGATTCTTCGCCATTGAGTGATGGGATTAAAACCGACACATAGAATATCTCAAAAAGTTATGGACGGATTTGGACGAATTGGTGGACAGGTTGTGTGTGTGACAAGGAAGAATCGATTCGATTTTGGTGATTTCTTCTGCTTTTATACCTTTACTTTCTTTACAAGATCGAGGCTCATGAAACGTAGGGTATCAACTGAAATGGAGTGATGGAACAGTACAAACAGGAAGTAAAGGAACTAACAAACAGGAAACAAGGAGAGAGGAGAGGAAACAGCAACATGCAAGTAAGAGGGTTGGGTTATTTGGGGTTCGTGGGGTAGTTGTGTTGTCTTCGATTGTTGTTGTGTTGTGTTTTGGGGGTAGCTCAGATCACGGGTAGGGATGGCGGATGGCATGAGGTGGTGGAGAAACACCAGCTTGAAACCCTGGAGGGAAAAGTGCAATTGAAGAGCATATTGAAGTAGTTCCATAAATGGAAGAAAAGAAGAACAAACGAGTTGAGATGTAAAGAAAGACAAACCAAACAGGGGCTACTGCAAGAACGCATGCATTTCCTTTTTAGGATTATGTTTTGAGGACCAAGTTGGGATATTTTATCGTTTATTCTTGGGAATATTTTTAGGTTTTCAGTGTCATATCTTTGCAATGGTTATTTTTATGGTTCTTCACTAAACCACGTACAGCCTCCAAATGTACCTTGCTAGTTCTCACGTTTCCTGGTATGTCTTACAATTTCCCTGCAAGGGTCTTCTTTCTAATTCCATTTGCTCTGCCTATCACTGACATGATGTTGGTATGTTTCAGATTCCAGGTTATCTTCGTTTTTCATTTTTTAAGTCCTGGTATTTATTAACACCTCTTTTGGATTGTTCGCAAAGCCTTGTTTTTGATTTCCACGCTTGAGGGAAAGGTCACGTGATATACGAGTTACATTATTCGTTGATTATTCCACGCTTTTTTAATTGGGGGATATTGTAATTGGCTCGGTCTGTCCTGTCTGTGTGTCTGTCTGTATGTACGTCCATCCATCATGCTATCTCCTCCTAATCGGTTGGGCAGAGACTCTCATAGCCAACATTTACTTCCTCTACTCTCATATCCAACATGTGGCTCTCAATAGAATCCTTTCATCCCCTCTCCCTGTCAAGGTTGGAATGCCCCAAGGCAGTGTTCTGTGTCCAGTCCTATTCCTGATCTTCATCAATGCTCTCTCTGACTCTTTGGAAAATCCTCTTTATCTATTTGCTGATGACTCAACCCTCTGCTGTAACTTCACTCATGCCTCAGACAGGCAGGCCTCTCCCCTCTATTCAGCCCTTGAAAAATCACAACATCATCACAACATTTCATGATCTTGAAAAATCATAATCACAACACTTGGAATATGTCTTTCGATCCTAAAAAATCTCACACTCTCACTATCTCTCTCTGAAAGGACCGTCTGGCAAACCTTCCTATCTACTTTCTTAACAATCCTCTTGAGGAAGTTCAGTCATTCAAACTCCTGGGTTTCACTATCAGCCATGATCTTTCTTGGGCAAACGACATTTCAAAGTTGGCCTCGACAGCCAGCTGCTGACTGTCATCCTCCGTCGTACAAAGTTCTTCCTTGGCACACCTGAACTCCTATCGACCTACAAGGCCTTCATCTGCACCTTGATGGAGTATTGCTCTCCGCTCTGGGCTGGCTCCCCTACCTCATATCTTTCTCAGTTTGACGCCGTGGAAACGAAGGCCTTTAAGATTAATTGGAATATCCCGTGATGAAGCTGAGTGTCTGGGCCTATCACTTCACCATCGCAGATAGGTTGGCGGTCTCTCTGTCTTCGACCACCTCCTTCTGGTCTTGCACTATCTGCTCTTTCCATGCTCTGTTCCCCTCATCCCCCACTTCCCATCCCTCCGCCCCCTCCACAGATTTCTGCAGAGCACACACGGTCCACCAGTATCCTGCTTACCTCCACTCATTTGTTCCTCTATTTCCCACCTGTGTAACCAACTTCCACATCCTCTTTAATCTCATTCTTCCCTCCAGGTCTTCAAGACAGCTGTTCTCCCAACCATCTCAGACCATCCGCAATTCAAAACCATGATCTTTTATACCCTCGTTAACCCCACCCAAATCCCTCTTCCTTCCAAATTGGTAGTTTTCCCTCCTGAGAGTTCCCTTCTGTATCCATCTTGTCCACCCCAGACATCCTCTCCTGCCCCCATTTCTCAGCACACCCATTGTTTATCCGCCTCCCTCTGTCTTGACCTTCAACTCTGCATTTGATGTTTCCCCCTTCTCTCTGCTGTTCATTTTGTCCTGTTGGGTCCTGATCCGATCAGTGTCCTAGTACGACCTCTTCCACGAGCATTGACTGTATACGAAAAAAACTTCCCACATGGCACGGAAGTACAAGATCAATCATTTCTGCTCCTGCCCCCTGGGGTGGGGTCAAAAGGTCAGACACCAAAAAATGCAATTACAAGCACATTTTTAAATATTAAAAAATGAAAATGAACATTCAGAGAGGCATGAAATATGTAACGTTTTTGGGGGGATTTGACCCCTGGTTCCTGCCCCGGGGTGGGGACTTAGGGTCACAGAGATCAAAACGTGAAAAATATTTTTAACTCAAAATTTGATATCGTGTCAACCCTGGTGGAACCTTTTGCCATCCTTCAAATTTGCATTAGGTGGGAAGCATGGAGATTTGCGATGGCGCTATCGACTCTGCTCTAGTTTGTCTTTTTTATTTATCTTATTTCGAACGTTCTTTCTGTGTTCCCACATGCATGCAGTGGCAGTTACGCTTGCGTCCTAGTAATAAGCGCCCTAGCAACACCTGACATCACCTGGGAAATGTGGCATGAGATGCCAGCTTGGGAAAAATGCTTTACTACAATGTCACGGAAACAATTGGGAAAAAGAAAGAGGAAACAAAACGATAACACGAGTTTAGTGTGCACACTCAGGCTCCAGGATTGGGTGTTTTACATAAAATTATGTTGAGAATTAAAACGCACAGGTTAATCCAATTTATATCAAGGCTCCAGAGACCATTTTGAGGCCTCGTGTATCATACACAGGGCCATTCCATGCCCTTCTTCTGCTCACAAACTGTAACTGCTCTGACACTGTTCCTCCATAAGCTACAGCAGTGCATCCAATTACCACATCTTGGTGCAAGGCCAGATCTATTTTTACCCTGAGCCTCGGCATCCTTTTGCCCTTTTGCGCATTGGACCTGAGAAGGCGGTTAGCGGTGTTGTGGATGCCAATGGTTAGTGCGTCGGCGCTCTTGATTATGCCAATTTTTGCACTTTGTAAGCATAAATAACGATTATATTTCTCTCTATAAGGCCCTTCTTTAAATTATATATTATGTTGTGTCATTTGTACAACAAAAAATCATAAACATACCTGCTGTACTTGGGACCATGTGTTTATTGAGTTTGCAAATATCGCAGAATTTTTGACCAAGTTTTCCCCCCTTCCCCCTCTCCATATGACCCATAGAAGCCCTTTCCCTCCCCTTACTTCTATTTCCTCCCAACCAACTTTCCCTTCTTTCCTCACTCCTCCCACACTCCCCCTATACGCCCTTCTACATACTATCATACCTTTTCCCATCCTTTTCTTAATCCAGACCCTGCCCGTCATAGCATGATGTTGGCTTAGCGGTTAGGGCGCAGGCTTGGGATCCTCGGATCCTGAGTTCGAATCCCGGCCGATCGCTGAACTAACGCCAGGGGGGTTGACTCAGCCTGTCATCCTTCCGAGGTCGGCAAATTGAGTACCAGCTTGCTGGGATGAATGATCCCAGTGTGTACCCCGATTTAGAATGGGTACACCGTATCCCTGCACATCGTAAGAGGCGACTAAGGGTTGGCGTCAGGAAGGGCATCCGGCCATAAAACATTGCCTCAAACAGGGAACCATTATTGTCATGGGGCCTGCAAGGCTAGCACCCGCTCTAGCGGGGGAAAATGGCCTTAAAACGATCATTCATATTCATTCAGACCCTGCCAGTCTCCGCACGCATTTCTACCTTTGTACACATACTATAGTAAACATGGTACACAGTAAAACAATATTCAAATTGTGCAAACTCACCTTGTGTAAATGGCGAGTGGTGTGTGGATGCACTGCATGGAAAGAAGCACAATGCGTATTGTTGAGATCATCGCACAATTCATCCATAATCACTTAGAATGATGCAGCAGTGAAACTAAAAAAAGACACACAATGTGCAAAAAAAATCAACTTGTAATTTATTACATTGCATTAACTAGAACGACACTCTTTGATGTCATGACGTCGACCGATATGCCTCTGCCCACATTATTACATCATTATAATACTTGTACCAAGTTTGATTTAAATCCATTCAGCTGTTCTCAAGTTATCACATTTTTACCTGACATAACCTCTGACCTTTGACCTCTTGACCCCAAAATTTAAACAGTTCATGTTTACATCATTATACATACCTGTACCAAGTTTTAATTTAAAGCCCTTCAGCTGTTCATAAGTTATCACATTTTACCTGATGTGACCTCTGACTCTTGGCCTTTGACCTCGGGACCCCATAATCTAATCAATTAAACGCTACATCATTATGCATATCTGTACCAAGTTGAATTAGATCACTTCACCCGTTCTCAAGTTATAGACCCATTACAGACTTTGACTTTTGACCCCAAAGTCTAATCAGTTAATCTTTACATAATTATATATACCTGTACCAAGTTTGAATAAGATCACTTCAGCCGTTCTCAAGTTATAGACATATTACAGACTTTGACTTTTGACCTCTTGACCCCAAAATCTAATCAGTTCATCTTTACATCATTCTACATAAATGTACCAAATTTGGTCCCATCACTGGTTCACAAGTTATCGTGGTAACAGGATTTTTACCTCACATGACCTCTGACGTTTGGCCTTTGACCTCGTGACCCCTGCACCCAAGGGGTTGCCCAAGAAAGAAATCTAATCAGTTCATCTTTACCTTATTAAACAAACCTGCACCAAGTTTGACGAAGATCCCTTCAGCCGTTCTCAAGTTATCGCGGTAACGAAAACCTATCATGGACGGACGGACGGACAGCCTGAAAGCATAATATCTCCGGTGACTTCGTTGACAGAGGCATGAAAATGCAAGTTCATCATTCCGTTCATATTGTGGTGGCAGTTAGGACATCTGTTGTGGTTAACTTTAGCTGGAGTCAGGAGTCATGTGATCTTTAAGGAATGATTTAAAGCTTGCCGTAACCAAACTCTTATGCTGATAGGCTAGAGCTGACAGCTTCATTGTATGAGCCAAATCATTTCAAGCAAACTTAGCTGGGTGCTTTTGCCATTTTTTTGGCCAGTTTGTAAAATATTACCTCCAATGTGTAAAGCATTTTTTATGGCCTGCCAATGAATGCATGGCTTTCTCTCACGGCATTATCCCTGAGGTCTAAATGGAGGGAGTAATACACTGGCAGTATATGGAGGTGGTGTATGTACGGTGTCACATGATGCTTATTGAAAAAGAGAATCAAATGTCCGTCAGTTCAAGTGAAAATTTACAAATCATCTTCACCGGCATGCCCACAGTTCTGTTAACCAATATCGATTGTCCAAAGTTGGTATTGTATTTTATTCTGCGTTGTGAAAACAAGAAAGAGCAATCAGAGATTAGAGCCAGGACTTGCTCAGTGTGGTGTATTTTGTGTGGCAAATAAATGGAAGGATGTACGAAATGAATGGTCAGATTATCAAATGGTGCACAGGGGTCTATAAAAGATGTAAAGGATCTAAAAGGTTGAAAGGGTCTAAAGTGTCGACAGAATCTAAAGGGAATGAATTGTCTCAATGGGGTCTAAAGGGGTTTAGTGGCGAAAGGGTCTTAAAAAGTCTAAAAGGGGTCTGCAGGGTAAACATGGGGTTTAAAAGGTACGTTCCAGTCATACGTAATTAATAGACGTACTCGCGTTCCAATGAAACGTAATTACTCGACATAATACAGCGCTCACATTGCAATAGTACATAATTAATGGTCACACTCACGGTCCAATAGTACGTCATTAATGGTCACACTCACGGTCCAATAGTACATAATTAATGGTCACACTCACGGTCCAATAGTACGCAATTAATAGATGTGCTGTATACATGTTCCAACAGTACATAAATAGATGTACTGACGTTCCAAACTATGTAATTACAGTAATAGACAAACTCACATACCATTATTACCCTATACCATAATCATTATTATTATCATTATTACTATCAACATTGTCACTGTTCTTGTCATTATTATTACTAGGGCATGCCCGTACTATATATAAGCTAGGACGTGCCCGTACGTGGGTGCCCGTTCCTTGCCAAAAAAAAAAAAAAAAAAAAATTTGTGTAGGGGTGTGTGTGTGTAAACATCCTAGGGCGTGCCCGTACGTGGGTGCAAAAAAACATGCGTGCAAACAACAACAACAAAAAAAAACTTTGAAACCACGTGGCAGTAACGACCACAGAACCCCCCCCCCCCTCTATTTACATGAATGGTTTGGTCCATTCGCAACGACCACAGAACCCCCCCCCTCTATTTACATGCAATGGTTTGGTCCAAAGCGAACGGCTTGCAGTGTTTTTTTTTTTTTGTTTTTTTTTTTTGTATACAAGATCGAGGCTCGTGAAAGAGCGAAAATTAATCACACAGAAAGACAAACAGACACATAAAACAAATAACATCGGGAGCGGTAGACAAGATGGGGAGAGAGGGGGAAGGACACAAACACAACATTTGAGAGCAGGGACCGAGAGACATGGAGACATCGAGAGATCTGTGGGAGGGAGAGGGCTTTGGGGGGGAGGCATGTGAAGGGGGGAGGCATGTGAAGGGGGGGAGGCATGTGAAGGGGTGGGGGGGGGGTGGGAGAGGTATAAACATATGGACACTGCCAGGATTTCCAGGAAATAAGTTGGAATTTCAAACAAGGTGGATCTGGGGTGAATTAGTGGGGGTAGAAAAGATCAAGGTTATGGATGGGGGAAGATAAGAGATGGTGGTGAACAGCTGTTTTAAAGACCTGGAGGGAGGAGAGGGATTGAAGGGAGTGTGGGAGTTTGTTCCACAGGCGGGAGAAAAGAGGAATGAAAGAGTGAAGGTGAGCAGAGAGCCGAGATTTCGGCAGTTTAACCATCAGAGGGTTGCTGGCAGATCTTGTGCGACCTGTAGGAATATTTGGGGGACAGAGCACGGAGAGAGCTGGGGGAGCAAGGCCGGAGAGGAGTCGGTAGAAGACAGAAAGACCACCTACCTGCCTGCGGTGAGTGAGTGAAAGGCCCTCAGAGATAGCTTCATCGCGGGAGATTCCAATGATTTTGAAAGCTTTGGATTCAACAGCGTGAAGCCGAGCCAGGTGTGAGGCAGGAGCACCAGCCCATAGGGGAGAACAGAAAAGTTTGGTAAAGAAATCGCCATAGCTCGGTAAGTAATTGTCCGATTAATATGAAACCTTGAAAAGGCACATCCTCGGGTCCCCAGCAATATACCTGGCAAGTTTCAAGTATATCGGACCGGTAGTTGTCGAGAAACAGCGGTCGCATACACACACACACACACACACACACACACACACACACACACACACACACACACACACACACAGACAGAGATTAGTGGAATTATAGATAGATTTATCATTATCATTTTCAATATTGCCATCATTATCATTATCATTTTAAATATTGTCATTATTATTATCTCGATGTATCATTATCATTATGTATCACTAGCAGAGTACCCGCCCTACGGGTGAACTTGTTCCAAGCGTGCAACACATTTTTCTGCCATCGGATATTTTCTGCTGACACAACTGCTTTGACTTGGATTTCTTGCTGATTTCCTTTGGTAATATTGCTCTTGCTGATTTCTGTTCAACTTAGGTGTCCTTGGTTTTTGAGGCATCTCAATTTTCCAGAAAAAAAACAAACATCAAACGTCACCCTAGCTAACAATACCCACAACCAACCTACACCCCCTCTTTCCCCTCCCCTCCACCATCCCCTCACAGTCCCCCATCAAGCAACACCCCACCTATCAATACCCATAACAACCCCACACCATTCCCCCACTCCACTTCCCCCCACAATCCCCCTTCACCCGTCACCCTAGCTAACAATACCCATGACCCACCCCACACCCCTCACTGGACTCCACCACCCCTCACATTCCCCCATCAACGATCACCCTCCCTAACAATACCCATGACCCACCCCACACCCCACTCCACCACCCCTCACATTCCCCCATCAACCATCACCCGAGCTAACAATACCCATGACCATCCCACACCCCTCATCCCACTCCACCATCCCCTCACAATCCCCTATCAACCGTCACCCTAGGTAACAATACCCATGACCCACCCCGCCCCCCCTTCACCCCCCCCCTACAATCCCTCGTCAACCATCACCCTAACTAACAATACCCCACGACCACCCCCACACGCCCCCCAACCGCCAACCCCCTTCATCATCCCCAATCAGTTTCGGAATCCAAGCTCGCAATGCACTGTTTCTATATGTACCGTCACGGCAGGATCACGGTGAGTTCACAATGTGACGTCACTGGCAATCTCGAAAATTGACAGTCTAGGCACTTTGTGATTGGCAAATAAAACAATTCCCTTCAAATTCGACCGTGATTAATGATTGCCAATGGTTTTTCAGAAAATTAAATTGCATTTGGGCTCCCCTTTAAGGGTCGTTTCAGTCTTTTTGGTCTTGATGGTCTTTTGGGTCTTCAGGGTCTTTTCAGTCTTTTGGGTCTTGATGGTATTTTGGGTCTTAAGGGTATTTCCAGTCTTTTTGTCTTTTCAGTCTTTTGGGTCTTTTCAGTCTTTTGGGGCTTGATGGTCTTTTGGGTCTGAAGGGTCTTTTCAGTCTTTGGGGTCTTTTCGGTTTTTGGGGTCTTTTCATTATTTGGGGTCTTTTCATTCTTTGGAGTTTTTTGGGACTTTAAGGATCGTTGGGGGTCTTTTTGGTCTTTAAGAGTCTTTGGGGTCCATTGGGTCTTTTTGACATTCTGTGTCTTTAAGGGTCTTCATGGTTTTTTTTTGTCCTTTTTGGTATTTTAGGTCTTCAAGGATCTTTGGGATATTTTTGAGTCTTTTGGGTCTTCAGGGTATTTTGGGTGTTTAAGGGTCATTGGAGCATTTTGGGTCTTCAGGTCTTTTGGGTTCTCTGGGTCTTTTGGGTCTTCGGGGTCTTTTGGTTCTCTTGGGTCTTTTGGGTCCTCTGCGTCTTTTGGGTCTTTGGAGTATTTAATGGTCTTCAGGGTCTTTAGGGTCTTTTGGTTCTCTTGGGTCTACATAGTATTTTGGGTCTTTGGGGTCCATTGGGTCTTTTCGGTCTTTGGGGTATTTTAGGTCTTCGGGGTCTTTTTGGTCTTTGGGGTCTTTAAGGGTCTTTGGAGTATTTTGGGTCTTCAGGGTATTTGGGTCTTCTGGGTCTTTTGGGTCTTTTGGTTATTATGGGTCTTCAGGGTCTTTGGAGTATTTTGGGTCTTCAGGATCTTTTAGGTCTTCGGGGAATTTTAGGTCTTCGGGTCTTTTAGGCCTTTGCGTCTTTTGGGTATTTAAGGGTCCTCAGGGTATTTTGGGTCATCAGGGTATTTTGGTTCTCTTGGGTCTTTGGGGTATTTTGGTTCTTAGGGTCCATTGGATCTTTTCAGTCTTTTAGGTCTTCAGGATCTTTTAGGTCTTTGGGGTATTTTAGGTCTTTTAGGTCTTTGGAGTATTTAGGGTCTTCAGGGTATTTTGGGTCCTCAGGGTCTTTAAGGGTCTTTTGGGTCTTCAAGGTATTTAATGGTCTTTGGGGGCTTTTAGGTATTGGGGGTATTTGGGTCTTTGGGGTCCATTGTGTCTTTTCAGTCTTTTAGGTCATTGGGGTCTTTTGGTTCCTCTGGGTCCTTTGGGTCATCGGGGTCTTTTTGGGTATTTAGGGTCCTTGGAGTATTTAGGATCTTTTGGGTCCTCTGGGTCTTCTCAGTCTTGTAGGTCCTCTGGGTGTTGAGGGGGCAGAGGGGAGGGTCTTTTTGGTCCTCTTGGTACTTTAGGTTAAGTATTTCAGGTTACATTTGTGGGTGGAGTCAAGTCAGCTGTCCAACCAATGGGTGAAGAGCGGACATACATACATACATACATACAAACACTTGCTCCATTATACATAGATTAATCATTATGTATCATTATCATTATCATTATACATTATCATTAGATTGTATAACATTATCATTATGTATCATTATCGTTATGCATCATTATCATTATGCATCATAATCATTATGTATCATTATCATTATGCATCATTATCATTATATTGTAGCGGTTACCGCTGGATGCACACAATCGCCTTGCACCGGCCAGAACACGGCCAGACGCGCCTCTCCCGGGCATGCCCGGACTCACTGTTCCCGGGCACGCCCGAACCTCCCGGGCATGCCCGCTATCGCCTTTCCAGGGCTCGCCCAGAGCGTCCGGGCATGCCCACTCTCGCCTTTCCAGGGCTCGCCCAGAGCGTCCGGGCATGCCCAGCCTCGACTTGCCAGGCCGCAGCCAAACGCGCCCGGGCAGGTCCAGACTCGCCTTTCCAAGGCTCGCCCTTGACACCCGGGCATGCCCGGTATAGCTTTTGCCGGGCAAACTTCCCGACATAAATGTGTATATATATTGCTGCCCGATAAACGGGCTTGGCAGAATACCTGAGCTGTTTTGTTTCAATAAAGCAACTCGGACGAATTCCGTCTTTGGGTCGCGTCAATTCTTTCGACTCGCGTTGGAGCGCAGTTCCTTCAATATATCATTATCATTGTGCATCATTATCATTATGTATCATAATCATTATCATTATGTATCATTATATATCATTATCATTGTGTACCCATGTCATTGTCAATCCCAAGTGCCCTTTGGTTTGGTTCATCGTGTCCGCACCTGCCAACATGCCATGAGATATGTGGTACTGCCTCAGTCTTTTGAGAGTTCGAACAAGTCACTTTGGCAAAACGAAATTTTAAACCTTCCATATTCGTATCATAATGTTGTGCTTTTGTTTGTCAGGAAACTTACTGGAAACATTTGTGTGATAACACCTTTGCAATGAACTAAGTCAAGGTTGTGAATATTGCATACTGAAGGTTCTACAATGCTTCATCAGGTTGATGTAAATAAAGTTTTAAGATCTAAACTGATATATCACTGTTATATCCTCATTATATAACATTTCTTAAATTCACAAATACAAATGAAGTAAAATTTGAGGTGATTAACAAAAGGATGGCTAAAAAGGGAACTTGTGTTGTGTAGTAGAAATAATGCCAGTGTGATTGTTTACAGGAAAAGCAAAAAAAAAGGATCGTCACGAGGTCTTTGGAGCCAGATACCAAGTCTGGGGATGAAACTTCCTTGGGGCAGGAGCAAGCTGCATCACGGAGCCCATGTCAAAATCGAGAGCCTCAGCCAGTTGCATCCTCAGAAAATCTCAATGCAACAACGACCAACAGTGGTGAACAAACAATGTGCAAACCAGCTATAGAAACTGTGGTTACCTCTTGCCTTTCCGTCTGCACATCTACTGCAGAGCAGCCATCTTCCAAGCATTCCTCATCTCTAGAACCTCTTCAACCTGAAACTCCCACATTGATACCCTTGTCTGAACAGGCAGTTGCCACCACTAAAAGTACAGCCCCATCGACTGTATCCACTTCACCGACCTCAGATACATTACCAGTGAACAACATTAAACCAGAGGCGTCCACCAGTGTTTATGAATCTAGTGTTGAGGTTATGGCTTCGTCGCAAGCTTGTGAGAATTCGTATACGGTGACCAAGCCGGAAGATGTGAGTACACCTGAGCATGCCGTGCCGCAATTTTCTTCACCAGGCCCAAGCAATAGGCTTAAGGATGCCACAACACCACCACATATCAATGTCGATCAGAAGCTAATTAGGGATGATGACTTGGCTGCAGAAAAGCCTGCTTCACCCGAGGAAGACTCGTCTCCACAAATGGATGATGAGGATGATGAGAAGGTGAGTGCGGCAGAGAAAATACATGCATGTATTACATGTACACATCACACACAAATGAATGTTTAACTACAATTGCATTATGGTCCAGAAAACAAAGCAAGACGAGAACAGCACTAGGTGGAGCGCATGCATACCTCTGCCAGGCTGAACAGTTTACGTTTTGTATGCTACTGATGGGCCGGATCTGCATCCAGACCAGAACCAAAATCTCATTGGCTTGTTATTGTCACCTAACCAACTCATCCACCAAGCTTTGTCATAATCCGTCCACAACGTTTTGATATATCACGTGTTTGGCCCTATCTTCCATTTGTGAAGAATCATTTTAAAATTCTCGTATTCGGATCTGGATCTTCACCAAAATCGAATCAATTCTTCCTTCCATTACACCCAACCAGTCCACCAAAGTTTGTCTGAAACCATCCACAACCTTTTGAGATATGCTGCTCACAAACAGACAAACAGGCGTGAAAACATAACGTCCGTCCACCTTCAGTGGCGGAAGTTAAAAAAAATGTTCAATTTCAAAACCGAGTTTTCTGTGCAATTACGTTGGACTGAGCACTTTTAGAAACATGTGCTCTACTTTGATTTTCTTGCCACATAAAAATATCCTACATCCATCATAGTGGGACTGACGCTGCTACCCATGAAACATAGAAAAAATGTATTTCACACACCATGAAACCACCACCTATTGCAACATTACAATCACCAAAAAGTCCACTATAAGCAGTTGAAACAACAGTGAAGCTGGTATTTAGAACATTCTGGCAGCGGTGCCCGGTGTTGCCCAGTGCTGGTCATTTTGAAAGCATTTCGTTGGCATTTTGAAGAAATCAAATTTTTTGTTTTTTTCTCTCTATCTTTTGTGGTGGCCTAAACACTTCCCTACACCCACTAAGTAATGGGGTTGGTGATAATTTAATGTTATCTTTCACATAGCTACAAATCCTTAGGCCCTATCGAGCGATTAAGAAAAAAAAAATCAATCTTTCTTTCTTTATCAAGATTTTCAAAACAGGTCGTTTGCCAAAAATGCTACCCAGGACTCACTGATGATCCTCTGAAAGTTTGACGAAGATCCGTTTGGCCATCTCTGATAAAAATGGCGACACAGACACAAACGTCTCTCTTATACTTGTGGATGGAACATATGAACATTTGTAATTATTTTATATTCAGAATTGTGAACCAGGAGGGAAATTGAAACAGAAAATGACTTTGCAGGATGAAATTTCTTTCAAAGAAAATTATAGATTGGGTTCTTCTGAGAAAATGGTTAAAGTGAATGGCTAACCATGACCTCATTTTTTTTCACAATAATTTGCCGTAATAACATCATTAGTCTCTTTGTCTCATTTCAACTGAAATTATTTTTAATAAAAAAGTACAATGGTGCATGAATTTGGACTTCCAATATCAAGCCTGTTTTATAAATACTCATCAATATTCAGAAGTGATGTAGGTAGAAGAGAAGCTTACTCAAACACATGGAACATAATGGCTTCTACTCTTGATGAAAGGCCAACAAAAGAGAGAAAAAAAAACTCCATTAGGGGAGGGATCAGGAGTGCCAGATGTTCTTTAGCAATCTCTATTTGTAGAATACACATTGTGAATTCTGTGGCGCAGCAACTGTCCGGGTAGAAGCCGCGTGATGGTTCAACCGCATAGGTGTGCATGGCTAGTAACTAACGCCCTCTGTGCATCCTCCCTCGGTCCACACCGTAGCCCAAACCTACATTCCCTGTGGCCCAAACCTGCATTCCCTGTGGCCCAAACCTGCATTCCCTGTGGCCCAAACCTGCATTCCCTGTGGCACCCCAGACACAAGGGAAAGCAGATACCAACTCAAAAGGCAAAGTAAAATGGGCCTCACTCCAATACCGGGTCAAGACATAACAACCCCACCCACAAAACATCCTGCCAGGTGCACTGCCAACATGTCCATTCATCCTAATTTATATTATTTGAACCTGGGATCTCAGTATCATGATATTTTTGCTATAATGGGAATGCCAACCTCCATACCCAAGCGGGTACCTTGCTGGCCTCTGGAATACGGAGTTTAGTGAGGGTGCATGATGTTGGGCATCAACAGTGCATAGACCAACTATTTCATTTATGTAATTTTTGCATTGCTACCTGTGTACATGTTTTTATTTTACAAACAGGTGTCAACGGATACGGGGTTGGGAGTCGGCGATCTTGTTTGGGGAAAGATCCGAGGGTTCTCTTGGTGGCCCGGTTTCGTGGTCTCTTGGGAAGAGACTGGGCAGTGCAATGCGGCAGAGGGAATGCAGTGGGTCTGCTGGTATGGCGATGGAAAATACTCCATGGTAAGACTAAGCCCGAGATGACACTCTTCGAGTGCAACTACTTGAGAGAAAGAGAGGTCCTTGCAACAAACCAGTTTAATAAAGAAGATTTTACAGTGGCCAAGTAATGTTATGAGTTATGACACCCTGCATCAACGACCAGATTTTTAGGAATAGATACAATACTTTTTCGATAAATTGTAAGATGCATTGTCCACAACTTAGTGGTCTGAATATGCATGATCCCATTTGATCTCAGAAAGTCAAAAAAATCAAGCCGAGGATGGACACATCCAGTATGCTGAGGGATGACCAGATGTGTCGTGTACTCGCTCAGCTCACGGATGTGTTCCCCTATGGAGGCTGAATCCATCTTAAATTTGCCAGCCTGTTGTAGTGCTTGTAGAGGGCCCTGCATCTGGTAGCTTGCCTCCCTTTAGAGTTTAGACTGGATGCATTAAGTTTGTGTATGTTAAAGAGGTGTCCTTGCTGAACCCTTACCTGTGCAAACTCAAGCACAGGAAATGGGCATGTTGTCCATTAACTGTCTTTCTCATCCAACCCCAGTGTTATGAGATAATGTATATGATATATTGTATACAGTAACAACCCAAAGTGAAATGTTTCCTGTTCACCTCCACTCTATTGTTTCATTTACTTCCCACCTGTGGGTGGCAACATGTACCTATGCCAGTACTGTATAACCTCGCTATTCCCTCCAGTACTTCAGGGGGGAAACCCACCCCCATCTCACATCATCTTCCATCCAAACCTGTGATCTTTTATACCTGTGCAGCTGCAGCACTTCCCCACAAATCTACCCACAATCTTTAATTCTATTTCAGATGTTGTTCATAATCCCCAAATACATGTGAGTTGTCGTTTTCCTGGCAAACGCTATATTTAATACAAACAGTGTTTTTTACGTATTTAATACCCGCTATGTGGTATTTTTTCAGGTGCTCGAAGAAAAACTTGTGCCATTTTACAAGTTCAAAGAAAGCTTCAACCAGCAGACGTTCAACAAGAAACTTGTCTATCGCAAGGCCATATTTGAAGCCCTGCAGGTGAGTTAATGTTTTTGAGGGCATGCAAACTTATAACTATATCAACAACTAAAATGTAAATATCAGCACAAACGTATTGTCATAGTTTTTCTTTCTTATGAGATTTCAGAAATTTTGTTACAATGTGGAATTCATTTTAACTCAGTGTTGCGGCAAACAAGATAAATTGTTGTGTCATTTAAATCTACACCTGGTTTTGGTGCAATTGGCAGGGTTTTAATTACTGTGAAACATCTTAGAGTCTGGGAATGTTCGGCTATTGGATGAATTGTAAGTGAGCCCAATGACACACGTAAGCAACTTGGGTGGGAGAATGTGGCTGGTGGAGGTTTTGTATGCAGCCTGTGGTCCAATTATTCTTTGTAATCTAAAATGGTCCAAGTGGTCTAAAGCTCTAAATGGTCAAGGGTCAAAGCTGATCTAATGGGTCTAAAGCGTCTTATGGGTCTTTGGGGTCTTAAGGGTCTTCATGGCACATAAAGGTCTTCGGGGTCTTTGTGTCTTTAGGGTATTTTGGATGATCTGCGTATTTTGGGTCATCTGGGTCTTTAAGGGTATTTGGTGTATTATGGATCTTCGAGGTCTTTTGGGTCTTCAGTGTCTTATGAGTCTTCAGGGTATTTTGGTTCCTCTGGGCCTTCAAGGTTTTTGGGTATTTAAGGGTATTTGTGGTCATTTGGGGGTAATTTGGGTCTTTTGGGTCTTTTGGATTGGTGGGGTGTTTTGGGTCTTCTGGGTCGTTTTTGTCTTCAGAGAGTTTTCGGTCCACTGGGTCTTTGGGGAATTTTGTGTCTTTAATAGTCTTTTGGGTATTCGGGGTCTTTTGGGTCTTCGGTTGTGAAAGTGACTCGGTGACACTTTCCGAGTTCACTCGGTAACACCCGGTAACACGCTGGGCCATACAAAGGGCAATATGTTGCGAGGTACTGGAGTAGTGTGATCTTTAAGGGTATTTGGTGTGTTCAGGGACTTTGAGGGTCTTCAGGGTCTTTTGGGTCTTTAGCGATCTTGTTTGTCTTAAGGGTTGAAAGCTATATTCCAACAGTACGTAAATAATAGATATATAGTCACACGGCCTCACGGACCATGTTTTTCGGTTTTATACATATTTGAAGAAGAAGAAGACGTTTTGGTCACAAATATACATACATACATACATACATACATACATACATACATACATACATACATACATACATACATACATACTTACATACATACATACATACATACATACATACATACATACGTATATACATACGCATATACGTTTGCTCCATAATAATAAAGATTGTAAGTGAGCCCAATGGCACAGGTAGACAACTTGGGTGGGAGAGTGTGGCTGGTGATGATGGTGGTTTCGTCTGCAGCCTATGGCTGCTTGGCTGCATCATTTTCTTCTAGGAGTGCGGTTGTGCCGCTGATGAAGCGCCCCCGTTATCAGTAAGCTGGTAGCTACTCATTTTTCCGACGTCGGAAAGATGTCAGGCTGAGTCAACCCACCTGATATTAATTCAATGGCATCACAGGAGCTCAAACTCAGGACTCTAAGATTTCAAGCCAGCCACCTTACCTTAACCGTTAAGCCAACACCAGGCTTTTTGGAGAATGTGGCTCAAACAATGGATTGGTTTGGAGGGGGGGAGGTATTGGAGTCCACAGGGGTGTCAGGAGGGTGACCAAAGGCCATAGCAGCAGCAGCATAAGAAAACATAATTATGCAAAAAAAGAAGATGCCACATAATAATTGAACTGTACCCTGACTCTGGTGCAATTCTCAGGCGAACTCAGGCACATGTTGAGCTAGCATCAGTTGGCATTTAAAGCGATGCTGCAGTTGGAACAAGTTGGTCTATGGCCAACAGATGGTTTAAAAAACATATGGTCCAGATAAATAGATATACGTCATGTGAATCAATAGACACTGCAGTAAGTGAGGGGGGTGGGGGGGGGGGGGTGAAATGGTGTTGGAATGGTTACCAAAGAGATTAACCAAACTGCTGCTGGCAATATGTTGGCAGACCAACAAGAGCGGCTTACTCATGTTTGGAAACTTTCAAGTGCAGACAGTCATGGTGTTTCGGGGCACAAGAGGGTCATGGAGAAGGAAACATAACAGTAGTTTACATGTTATTCCTCATTTTGCTGTAAATTAATGATGCAAAAACATTTTTTTTGGTGAAAGGACCATCAGAGGGAAGCAGCCAACTATAAGGAATCGATGCATTTCTCAACCTACCAGACAATGCATTCTGTAATTTACCTTGGTACAGGTGGCAGGCCGACGCTCAGGGAAGAGGTTTTCCGAACTTGAAAACAATGATTGCGAGCCGAGCCTCAGTCTCGAGGAGAGAATTCTACCCATGATGCGCTGGGCCATGAATGGCTTCCCTCCACGAGGACGTAAAGGTCTCCAGCCACTGCCTGGTATGGAAACCCACAACTTACTGTGTTCACTCAGCTCAAGGTCCCATCACACTTATCTTATATGAACTAACAGAATACAAATATACATACTTAGTCTGCACACAAACGAATCTATATGATTATGTAAAGGGTTTCCAGTTTCTCAGACAACTGTAGTTTCTATAATTCCTTCGTTATAGCCAAAGTTAAATTGATTTCCTTTACCACAATGATCGAGACTAGCTTAGTTTTGTCCAACTTTGTTGTAGAGGAAGTTGTGTCCACGCAACAAAAACTAGAGGAGATTTACTACTACGTCGAAGAGAAGCGGAGGTACTATTCCTCTAAACGGCACCGAGTCTTCTCAGACCTCGAGATGATGAATCAGCCAAGAAGAGGTGATCTTTCGAAAGCTTTCACAAAGATTTGTTGATACGTCGTTGCTTTCCTTTGCTGTTTGGTCACCATGAGAACCAACGGGCCTCCCCGTTACATCACATGCATCCTCGTTGTTCTTGCTGTGTTATACGCCATGCTCCAGTTGTAATGTTCACGTTTGTGTTTTCTGTTCATGTACAGAGCAGGTTCTACATGATGTGCAGTGTGAGCTTCAAAACCTTGAAGGTGAGGATCTCAGGAGGGTTATTTCCATTGAGCTCACCATTTGTGGCTTCACCAACAGCTCCGATGCTCCTGCTCTGACGCAACGTTTCTTGTCATCCTTTTCCAGATGTATGCCTTTCCTGTGGTCACCCTTCGATCGTTGATAACCACCCACTGTTCGCAGGTGGAATTTGTCAGAGCTGCCAGGTGAGGTCTCCTCTAAATGTCTCTTCTATGAAGTGTTTTATTGATCGTAGAGATAATAAGAAATTGGTGTATTTCGCATTGCGTTAATCAGCCTCAATCTTTATTATTGAACTGAGTAACACCTTTCTTTGTACCCTGTCCTGGCACAGATCAACTTCATGGAGTGCGCGTATCAGTACGATGACGATGGTTACCAGTCATACTGTTCAATCTGCTGTGGAGGACGGGAAGTGCTTATGTGTGGCAACCTCAACTGCTTCCGGTGAGTGTTTCTTTTTCCACATAGTGTCATTTCCTTCATTGGCTCAAAGTTTTGATAAACATGAGCTAATTCAATGATCTCCACACCAAGTCTCACTTGTGGCCATTGCGGGTTGTTCCTCACAAACAGAGGACTTTTTGCCACAATACTCTGCACGCTCTATTTCGGAGCAGGGGTTGTTATTCCAGATTGACCAATTGACCTCATCACTGCCTCCCTCCAATATTAGAAAATGCTGCCATATTTATTTTTAAAGATTAAGTCTGCTTTTCACCGAGTTTCGTCACTGGAGTGGAGTTATTGTGTGTGTGTGTGTGTGTGTGGGGGGGGGGGGGGGCAAAGGGGGAGGTTTGTGCAACAAGGAGCATTAAACCTGTAGAGTGATGACAAACATGTCCACGAATGGCTCCTTACTCCTAGCTTGGCTAAAGGCAGACTTAATTTGTCATCACACGCTTTTAAGCTCCCAATATTCTGGATGTAAACAACAGTGTTTTGGAAAATATATATTTTGCCAAGGTGGTAATCATCATAAGGTAATCTGCGAAACAATTTTAAATTTCACTTGTTGTCCTGCACTCTTGAATCACCCCAGTTGCTTCTGCGTAGAGTGCCTTGACTTACTGGTAGGCCCTGGAACTGCAAAGATAGCCATTGAAGAAGAACCCTGGAACTGCTACATGTGTCGTCCTGGTAATTCCTTTGGACTTCTACAACGCCGTGAGGATTGGGCCCACTGTCTGCAGCAGCTCTTTGCGAACAGCAACAGCCAGGAATATGTGCGTGATGCTATTTCTGTATTCGGTTGTCTCTCCCTTAAACAGATGGCAATTGGTTTTCTGGGAAGTTCAATAATTCTTCATCTTAGTTTGAATTTCTCATTTTGAATGCATGCTAATGACAAGGTGGGCCAATGATGTTGCTTGTTACAATGTGTGTGCGAAGCTAAATGCGAGGTTAAGCAATTAGTTCACTTTGTTTGTCTGTCTGTCTACAGACATCAGTCAGTCTGTGATCGAGGAACTACTTAATTTCAAATGAATTATATATTTCTTCACTGTAGAACACGAATCTGAACATGAATTGGAACAAGAACCTGCAGTTTAGCAGTACCTTGGCTCTGAATTTGGCAAATTGTGCAGAATCTGGTCCCGAGCACATATGCGCACAAAGGAGTAAGATGTTGTTCGTCTGTCTGTCCGCAGTCAACCAAAACTGAAAATCATTCCAAACAGGAAACTCCCTGTTTGTAGGGACATCCTAAAGGACACAAACAACAGGCACGAGGAACAAATTTAACGTGTTGAATGATGCGGTGTAAAGGATGGTGCATCAATGGGGGTAAATTTCCAAATAAATCTTTTTTTTCTACATCATTTAGAACCTTTATTTTATTTCAATTTAATTATAAACTTGAACGCCGTAGAACAGAAATTGGCACTTCCAAAAGCCTGAAGTTTAGCAGTAATTAAACAAAATATTCGCCATTTTACGCCATCTCGACCAATTAAATTTGCTGCTCACTCTCTCAGCGTTCGGGGTTGTGACAAAATGGCGGCTCGTACGGAATATAGATTGTGCTCAGAAATGCAGGGCAAGAGTTTTAAAGACCCTTCCCATGTCCTTTTTATCAAAACTGTGTGGGGTAAAATTTCTATGAACTCTCTAGTTGATTATATTGTTGTTTGTGATGGTGGAAATTGGTTCTTCACTGCATGTGGATTCAAATTGACAATTAAAGTTCCTCATGAAGGACTTTTCTGTAAGGACATATAACCTTTTTCTCTGTTTGTGTTTGAAGGACCCCCCCAAGGTTTATTCCCCTGTACCTCCAGACCAAAGGAAACCAATGAAAGTCCTTTCACTCTTTGATGGCATTGCCACAGGTAGTAAAATATATTGCTTTACAGTTGCTAATGCTGTTTTGGTAAATGAAACAGCTTACATTAAGTGTAAACTGTGTGTGTGTGTGTGTGTGTGTGTGTGTGTGTGTGTGTGTGTGTGTGTGTGTGTGTGTGTGTGTGTGTGTGTGTGTGTGTGTGTGTGTGCGCGCATCCCATAAGGTTTGCTTGTCCTGAAGGAACTGGGCATTGCTGTGGATAGATATATTGCCTCTGAAATCTGCAAAGACTCCATCAATGTCGGGATGGTTCGCCACGAAGGGCAGATCACTTACGTTGGTGATATTCGACTCCTAACACGGCAGCATGTAGGTATCATCATGTATCTCCATAATGACCTAATTCTGCAGGTGTTTGATCAACCTTTTTGTGTGAAACAATTGTTCCAAAACTCTGAGATAAATAGGAGCATCTCTTATCAATCGCAAAGCCCTTCTAAGGATTGCATTTGTGGGTGATGATATAATTAGTGGTCCAAATTTATTTTTGTTTGAACAATGAAAAACGATGAAAGAGACTACATAAAGCATACAACTCTGGGTATATAATATATTACTAGCAACGATACCCGCCCTATGGGCGGGGCTTCAATTGGGAAGCCCAAATGAAAAGGTAAAATATCAGAAATTGAAGGCTTTTTTATTTTATTTTAAACGATTCATATAAACATCTGTTGAATCATATCACATGCAAATCATCAAAATCTAAACAGTACATGGCTAAACAGTACATGGACGATCACGTACCACGTACGTCTCGCGTCTCGCTCGCTCTCGTGTTGTCCCGATAATGACCCTTCCGCAGGTTCACCTACGGAAACCTTGTTACGACTTTTACTTCCTCTAGACAGTCAAGTTCGCTCATCTTTTCGGCTCACCGGCACGAGCCGAGAACGGCCCATGCAGGGGCTGATCCGAGGATCTCACCAAACCATCCGATCGGTAGTAGCGACGGGCGGTGTGTACAAAGGGCAGGGACTTAATCAACGCGAGCTGATGACTCGCGCTTACTGGGAATTCCTCGTTCGTGGGACAATGTCTCAAGCCCCAGTCCCCATCACGGATGGGGCTCAGCGGTTTTACCCGAGCCTGATGGCGAAGGGCAAGGTACATGCTGGCTTGTCCAGTGTAGCGCGCGGGCGGCCCCGGACATCGAAGGGCATTAAATGTTCATTAAACATTAAACGTTCATTAAAGGATTACGAAACGAAAAACGTTACGAAATTACGTTCACACCGTCACGTCAAACACTACCGTGAACACATACATCATCACAACATCGTCACAATGAAAACATCGTCACAATGAACGTTATGCGAACGCGAATGTTATGCGGGAGTCCAAACCTGAGAATGCTGGAGACTAAAGCTGAAATTGGGAAAACAAAATAGCCTATTTTACTCCTGGAGATCCCAGGATTATCCACCCAAAATATATTTGCGATCGGTTCAGCAGTTTTTACGGTACCTTCGAACAGACAGACAGACAGACAGACGGACGGACATTTGGTGAATTATAGTAAGATTCTCAGTGACATCCAGCGCACTGAGTTTATTTACATACTGCTGTACACATATTGCTTTCCTAGTTCCTGTTTCTCCGCAGCTGTTGACCTATGGTCCTTTCGACCTTGTCATCGGTGGAAGCCCATGCAGTGACCTGTCCATCGTCAACCCTGCCAGGAAAGGACTTTATGGTGAGCACTGCTGATGTGCAATAAATTCTATCAGGAACTTTAGCAACTAGAGAAGTCATAGAACATGATACCCCACGCAGTGTTTAAGTTTACATATTTCAATTTGAATAAAATAATGCTTCTAAATAAAAATAAATAAAAAATCCAGAAGTTTACTTACATAGCCATATTGACAGAATCTTCTTTACCCCGTTATTGTTGCTCTCACATGCCACGCCCTCTCATGCTTAATATAGCATGGCTCTTGGAAATATGATGAAGCCGATTTGTATTCTACAATGTTCAAGTACGTAATTCAATTTCAGTAAAGGTTTACAGAGGTTTAAGGGTTTATAAATAAATTAATTCCGGGTTTACCGCCATTTTACCCAGAGTTCATTACACCACCCTATCTAACACGTCATATTAGTTATTCCTGGCTGTTGTTTGGGGGAATAATTTGTAAAATTTGTTTGTAGGGTAATAATTTATCTGGATGGTTGCAAGCAATGTGGAGCTTGTATTTTCGAGTAAACACTGGAGTGATATTTGCAGAGACCTTTGGACAACCCTTTACTTCCTGAATTCTCTTATTAAGTTCCAGGTTTTTGTTATTTTCATCCCATGAAATTTACGGTACGGGTCTATTAAACCCGGGTGAACAACGAAAGAGCTTGGTGACACGGGTCATCTATTATGGTAAATTTATATTGTTACAGTCGTGCGTATTCAACGACAGTCATGCCATCCTGCTGGTATGGGAGGAAAAGGTATCCACATCCGCAAAGTTAAATTAGCATGAATTGACGTCTCCGAACACAACGGCTTTGGCGGGACACTGACAGGATAGCCGAGCGAAGATTTTTGGCGACACGCATTGAAGGTGCTTAAGCGTGAACCCAATCTGCCAGTTTAACAAATTAGTAAGCCAATTCTCTAAGCACTATGGAACCTGATACTGATGACCATAAAGCTCTCATTAAAATGGGAATGTATAAGGGAGATAATATCAAGAAGAAGAACATGGCCTAACAGCGACAATCACAGACAATCACAGATATAATCGTTAATAAATTACACCCACGTGCCCCAAAACTATGACAGCTTAACAAATATGCTTTACCTACCTAAAGTGTATCGAGACCTCCTGTGGCACCCTCTCGTTGACTAGATTTGCATTGAGTAGGGTATATACAGTCGTGTGGCCGCCTTTGATGAAAATCAAGTGGTCACGGAAGCCGATCGCGAAGGCCTTAGCTCTCTAGGCGAAAACTCAATGGCGGACTCGAAGATAGAAAGCTATACAAAATTGCACGGGATGGAGGGGCGGCGCAAGACCCCTGCAGTATTACCTGTTCTCGGGGCGTCTCTAATGTTGTTGCAAATTAAATAAATCACGCGGAAATGTGCGTTCAAGTATATACAGAAAATAATACAACGATTTATTAATGGATCCGAGAACAAATAAATGCTGCGCTATGATGCTCTAAACCCCCTATATGGAGTACTCCCACTCGACAGACTTATTAAACAAACAACAGGGCAGATGACGAAATGAACAAAGCGGGTGTGTGTGTGGTGCGTTCTTAGCTTTGCTCGCTCGGGAGCATGGCGTGGAGATAGTGCAGTCCTCGGACAGCTAGGCCCCGACACGTGGGTGGGAGGGGGGTCTCCCCGACGCGACTCGCTCGCCGGCCCCAGTCCTCTCGCACTGCGACTCTCGAACGCTCGCTCCATCCGGAGGACCACGGTTCCTCGGGCTGTCATCTCTGCTCGGCGCTCTGGAGATGGTGGGTGGTTGGCGATGGTATGCGCGCGGACACGAACACGGCCACCAACGGGGCAAACCTCAGCACAACCGTCGTCCACGCAAGCATGCGATCCGATCGCAGGGAAGATGGGAGAGAACTAAGGCAGGAAGGAATGAGAGGAAAATGTCCAGCGCACTCGATCACTACTGAATTCTCTGAGCTCCCCGAAATGGAGTCTGCTCTGCCTCGTGTCCAACTCCGAACTCTTCTTCTTCTCCTTCGTGTCGTCACTTCCCTCACGTCACCGTCCCGCCCTCTCGTAACGTCCATTGGTCCGCCTTCCCCCATGACGTCAAATGATCTGCCCCCTTTTCATCGTGTCTCGGCAGGGCGTGTCTCAGCATGCCTGTTTTGGTTGGTGTTGTGTTATTGATGTGAAAGGGAAGGGAATTAATTAATTAATGTGGGTGCGCTCGGGCAGCATTTCCCAACCTGGGGGACATTTCTCCCTGGGGGGAAAATTTAGGATTCCAGAGGGGAAACTTGTAGGTTTGTATGTATGTGTAGGAGTGTGTGGGGGTGTGTGTGTTGCTATATTTTTATGTTATTCATTATGTTATTTAGGTTATTAAGCGAATAAATTTTGTGTTTTGGCTACTTTTTTCCTTGCTCATATATATATATATATATATATATATATATATATATATATATATATATATATATATACATATATATATATATACAGGGGGCTGCAAAAGTAGGTATACAGTAATGAAAAACAAAACGTGTGCACAAAACGTATTTTATTGATTATACAAGCATATCAATATTAACATATCAATAATAAACATATCAATAATAAACATATTAATCCCTCAAATGTTCAAACTGTTTGCCCCCGGCATTCACACACTCCACTAGTCCAGTGTGGACACCCATGCACACTCTGGCACAAAGGTCTTTATCAGCATCAATTTCCTGGCAAGTCTCCCGTATGAACTGAGTTATGGCATCAACAGAACGTGGCTTGCGTGCGAAAACCCTCTTTTACACATCCCCAGAAAAAGAAGTCCATAGGGGTGAGATCCGGCGAACGTGGTGGTCAGTCAACGGCTCCCCGACCTAATACTGGTATAATCCTTACTGTATACCTACTTTTGCAGCCCCCTGTATATATATAGGGGGGGGGGGGGGGGAAATCCGGACGGTTGAACTGGTTGGAGGGGGGAAACAACAGAAAAAAGGTCTGGAACCACTGCACTAGGGGCATGAATTCCTACTGTCTAGGTGCGGTGCCAAAAGGGGCATTGGATTGACCACAGAGGTGGGAAAACACACAAAGTTACCCTTATCACCATGACTACTTAGCACTTCCTGTCCTTGTACAGGAAACATACACAATTATCGCGACATACACCTACACATACTAACTAAAAGGTACATAGTGGGTTCTAGCTATCGGGACATCCCGGAGCATTCGACCTACACAGATCTACCCACATCTAAGTATTCCTCTACCCACCTGACATAACACAGGCCCACCCGCCCCCCCTGGAACCGTAGCTCCTGCAAGGTTCACAGCAGGCGCTACCTTTCCAGTCTTAACACTTACTGTCTCACACTTAATTAACCTATGAAATAAAGCAGGAGGGCTGTGCAAGGTGAGCCGGAGCTACCTAACTATACCCCTTAACATACTACCCCCTTAACCATGCAAATATGCAAATTGCATATTTGCCTCCTTAAGCAACCATGCAAATATGTACATTTCAAATATTTACAATGATTCTGGTCGTTCCTGTGGTGGAAGGAAACAAACAACACACAAAACTCCTACCTTAACCACAAACTTAACCTTATTCAAGCTGGTGTTACAGGTGAGTGACATGGCTTGGTGGATTTCGCCCACATTCATACAACACAAACCCTTAACCACTCATACACATTCCATAAATCATTACAACACAAAATCAATACCAAGCACTTATTTCACCCCCCTGCAGGACCATGGCATTGATGTCGTATACATGTGTGTTCATTTCCCTCAACTAGGCAGCGGGGAGGTACCGCACAAGTAAGATGGTGGGGCACTTTAGGCTGTGGTGCCCGCAGTCCCAAAAACAAGTCAACTGACTTACAAGTTCATTGCCCCCCCCCCCCCCTTTACATATTGACCCGTGACAGTCAAACAGCCCTTTCTGCCGTTACCCTACCGGTGGGGTTCTCCACACACCAGGCTCCGTGGCCTCCTGCCTCAGCGCAGGAAGTCTCCCTTACCCTAAGGCGCCCAAATATACCCTCCACCGACGAGCTCCAATTTCCAGATACCACTGGCTGCCAGGGGTAATTGCCGCAGAGGTGGGCCGCAGGCATCGCTCCTCAGAGCTTGATCTGTACCTGCGGACACACACACACCTTCCCCACCCACAAAATCCCAAAAACACATTTCCTCCCCTGCTGCTATTCAATTCTCAACACAATTCAGAGAAGATGGTACCAAAAAGATGTTACAAGAGTTGCCATGGCCTGCCTTTGTGAAATGCCCGGTTCACTTTTTACCAACACATTTCCAAAAGCACATTTCAAAACTCTCAATAATTACCACTCACTGATATTTCCATTCTCCACAACCACATAAAAACACATAACCACAACACCAAAACAAACGCCACCCACAAGACTCTGTGGGACACATTCCATCCACCTCACCGGCCATGTCATCACTCTCACCCGCCCCCAACTCCAAATTACATGTCCCCAATTTACATAAGCAGGTCCTGAAGCCTGGGACAGTAACCATAAAGGCCTTACCTCTACCTTGATGTGCAGGTATTCCGGTTGGTCAGGTCCAAAGGTGCCATCCACCCATAAAATCCCAAAATTTATTTATTGGACCAATCAAATTTTCACTAAATTTTACTTTTGTCCCCACTATACTGGCAGGTATGTGGATCCGCATCCACAGTGAACTGTTCTAAACAACTACCTGTGGCTACAACAGCTCCGCACCTCTACC
Source organism: Myxine glutinosa (assembly GCF_964187855.1). Classification (NCBI taxonomy): domain Eukaryota; kingdom Metazoa; phylum Chordata; class Myxini; order Myxiniformes; family Myxinidae; genus Myxine; species Myxine glutinosa. Next base: position 60,065,027 of record NC_136262.1, on the reverse strand, counting down.
GTGCAAGGGTCATCGGAACAAGGTGAGCAGTCAAAATGCCAACATGGCCCATGAGTGTCCATAGGGGTGCAACCCACCATCCATCCTTCGGCCCCCCTGCGAGGAACATGGCTGCACCAGCCCCAGCTGGCCAATGTGGTGAGCACCTGCTGCCAACTACACTCACTCACACAACCTCGGCCCTGGGGGAGCCGGTCGCAGTGCGTGGAATTCCCCTCACGTCACCTTCGCCGCCCTCGTCCTCTAGTCCACACAACTGCAGCCCCCAGTGCCCACCCACACTTGACCACACCAAGGTCCAGTCAACAGCCGTGCTCCACCAGGAGACCCACCCAGAAGACATGGTCCACACACCTCGGACACCCATAGCACAACGTTGACCCTCAGACCCCCAGCTCCAATCCCCATGACCCCGCGTCCCAAATATCGGCACAGTCGCCCCCGCAGCCCGTTGAAGGCTGTGTCCTGCTAATCTATCAATTTTATCACAGCCTCCAACACTTTGGTCTAACACACCTGGATCAATAATGGTGCCACTGATGTCAGTGACCACCATGCCATTTCAAAATTCACCCTTAAATTTGTATCTAACCCTCAGATTACCCATGCCAAACATTTTGACACCTCACCAAAGAAAGATGCTTTGCCATACAAATGCCAGCCGAGCATGGCCCATATGCTCGGCACGTTACACTCTCCCGATTCATCAATTCCATGGCTCTCTTCCCAAACTGAGAGTCCACAAATCATAATGGAACATCTGTGGAAGGTCACTCTCACACCATCACGTTCCACAGATGCCCCAACGGTTGTCCAGTAGACTATAACATTCCCTGTCCATGTGGTTCGACCCGCATCCATAGACCAGCACAGCATGGCAGGTCACCACATGCTGGCTGTCCCAGAGTCTCAGGGAGAGGGTGCCAGGCCGCATGCCCGGGCGGTCACCACATCAGGCCCATGTTGGCCGTCCACACACCGTCTTGATTTGCGGCACTAATCCTATCCTCCAACTTTTCCCCCATTCTGACAGCCTGGGTCATGCCCTCCTCTATTTTTGACATTAATTCTTCCCGTTTAAGTTCAACTTCCACCCCCACTGATTTTTCCATCTCCCCCATTGTTGTTTCTACTTTAACCTCAAATTCCCCCAGGCTGTCCGTAATTTGGTTTTGCACTCTCCCTTCTATGCCATCAATTCGTTCCCCCAGCTGCTGTGCCATTTCCCCAATTTTTACTTCCAATTGTTCATTCCTTTCCTTTATTTCATTTCCTTGTTCATTCATTTGTTCATTCATCCCCTCCATTTTCCCCTCCAATCCATCAATTTTGCTTTCCATCCCTTTATTTGCTCTTTCAATCCATCAATTTGCCCTTCCAATTCTCCCTTTAATCCCTCAATTTTGTTTTCCATTCGCTCACTCCGAGCATCCATTTTGTTTTCCAGCCCCTTCATGTCTCCCTTCAATTCGTTTTTCATTCCCCTCATTTCGTCCTTCAATTCTTTACTCTGAGCATTCATGTCATTCCTTTGGGCATCCATTTTATTGTTCATTTCTCCCATCTCTCCCTTCAATTCCCATTTCATTCCATCCATTTTTTCACTCATTCCCTTAATCTCCCTAAATAATCGATCCAAAATCTGGTCGGGTATCGCGGCCGCTCCAATTGTTCCCGGCTCCCCGGTAGGGGAGGGGGATGGGTTGGTGCTCGGGACGGGGGAGGTTCCAAGACTAACCTCCAATTCCCCTACTCACCTTCTAAACTCACCTTCTAAACTGACAGAAGCCTCGCTACGCACCTCCATTTCACCGACCTCCGACATCCGCTTTGAGGAAGGTCGTTTCCCGCGCGCATATTTATTTTTTACCTCAGAAACAAAATTAAAATTTTCCGAAGACGCGATATCGCGCTTCGTATGCCCAATCGACTATGCAAATTTCTCCGCCTCGGCACTATGAACACATTTCGGTTCCAAATGCTGGGCGGGATTTTTCACCCAGCCGGCGTCGACTCGCTACCTGCGGACAAAAAAATTGTCCGCTCGGTTCGAATCCCACTCCTGACTACCAGTTTGTCGTGTGTCTGCCTTTGATGAAAATCAGGCGGTCACGGAAGCCGATCGCGAAGGCCTTAGCTCTCGAGGTGAAACTCAATGGCGGACTCGAAGATAGACAGCAATACAAAATTGCGCTGGGTGGAGGGGCGGCGCAAGACCCCTGCAGTCTTACCTGTTCTCGGGGCGTCTCCAATGCTGCTGCAAATTAAATAAATCACACGAAAAACTGCGTTCAAGTATATACAGAAAATAATACAAGGATTTATTAAGGGTTCCGAGACCAAAGAAATGCCGCGATATGATGCTCTAAACCCCCTATATAGAGTACTCCCACTCGACAGACTTAGTATACAAACAACAGGACAGACGACGAAATGAACAAAGCGGGGGTGTGTGTGGTGCGTTCTTAGCTTTGATCGCTCGGGAGCATGGCGTGGAGATAGTGCAGGCCTTGGACAGCTAGGCCCCGACACGTGGGCGGGAGGGGGGTCTCCCCGACGCGACTCGCTCGCCGGCCCCGGTCCTCTCGCACCGCAACTCTCAAACGCTCGCTCCGTCCGGGGGACCACGGTTCCTGGGGCTGTCGTCTCTGCTCGGCGCTCTGGAGATGGTGGGTGGTTGGCGATGGTACGCACGAAGCCATGAACATGGCCACCAACAGGGCGAACCTCGGCACAACCGTCGTCCACGCAAGCACGCGGTCTGATCGCAAGGAGGATGGGAGAGAACGAAGGCAGGAAGGAACGAGGGGGAAATGTCCAGCGCACTCGATTACTACTGAATTCTCTGAGCTCCCCGAAATGGCGTCTGCTCTGCCATGTGTCCAACTCCGAACTCTTCTTCTTCTCCTTCGTGTCATCACTTCCCTAAAGTCACCGTCCCACCCTCTCATGACGTCCATCGGTCCGCCTTCCCGCATGACGTCAAAATATCCGCCCCCTTTTCATCGTGTCTCGGCAGGGCGTGTCTCAGCCTGCCCGTTTCGGTTCGTGCTATGTTATTGATGTGAAAGGGAAGGGAATGAATTATTGTGGGTGCGCTAGGGGCATGAAGTCCTACTGTCTAGGTGCGGTGCCAAAAGGGACATTGGATTGACCACAACAACAACAACAACAACAACAGGCATTTTAAGGCCATTTTCCCTGCTAGAGCGGGGGTTAGCCTTGCGGTCCCCATGACAATCCTCTCCATTTTGCCCTATTTTCTGCATCTCCCCTTGTTAACCCCCTTGCCTGCATTTCTTCTTCGACCCTCTTTAGCCAAGTCTTTCTCAGTCTTACCCGTCCTCTACTTCCTTCCACATCCATTTCCATCACTATTCTCAACCAGTCACTTTCATCCTTCCTCAACACATGACCAAACCATCTCAAACTGTTTCTCTTCACAGCATCCATCACTGGCTCTATTCCCATCATCTTTCGCAATCCATCTTTTGGCTTCCTCTCTCTCAACGATACTCCACACATCCACCGAACCATTCGCATTTCCACCCTTTCCAGCCTTCGTTGCTGCTCTACGTTCATTACCCATGTCTCGCTCCAATAAATCATAACACTTCTCACACATGCAGCATACACCTTTCCCTTCAGCTTCAACGACACTCCCCTCCTCGTCAGCACGCCACTCAGTTCCCGAAACTTCTTCCATGCACACCTCACTCTAGCAACCGTTGCCGAGTCTGATCCACCTTCTCCATTCAGCATGTCTCCAAGGTAACAAAATGTTTTCACACCTTCCAGCTGCACGCCGTCTCCAAGATCCAACTCAACATTTCCTCCATCTGCAGCTCCCTCTGTGCACACCTTACACTTGAATGTAGCTGCCACACTGGTGAATGACCCTCTCAAACCACTACATTTTTGATGAACCCACTCAGCGCACATTGTAAATTGAATGGAGTTTACTCCGACCCTTCCTGCACATAGCACATGGCCACTTCCCAGTTCTTTCCACCTCACCACATGCTTTACCACTTGCCATCACCTTTGTTTTTCTGATATTCACCTTCAGACCTTTCGTCTCCATACATTCCTTCCACTTGTTCATCTTCTCCTTCAGTCCATCCATATTTTCTGCAATCAACACCAGATCATCTACATACAACAACTCCCATGGTAAACCCTCCTTTACGTTCCGAGCCAGTACCTCCATCACAGCTACAAATAGTAGTGGATTTAGTACCGACCCCTGATGCACTCCCACCTTCACCTCAAACTCACCATTGTTCCCGTCCTTCGTCCTTACAGCTGTGCACGCTCTTTTGTACATTGCCATCACTATTCTGATCAACCATTCCTCCACTCCTAACTTCCTCAATGCCCATGTCACTACTTCACGTGGAACCCTATTGAATGCTTTCTCCAGATCAACAAACCCAAGAAACAACTTCTTCCTCTTCTCCATGTACTTCTCCTGCAACTGCCTCACAATAAAAAGCGCGTCTGTCGTTCCTCTTCCTGGCATAAATCCAAACTGCATTTTGTCAATCTTCACTTTCTTCCTTATCCTCCTCTCCAACACCCTTTCCAATACCTTCATTCCATGCTCCAAATAACTTTATCGCTCGATACGAGCAGCAGTCCAGAGGGTCACCTTTCCCCTTGTATAGAGCGACGAGGGTACGCAGTTCCCAATCTACTGGAATGCGGCCTTCTTTCACCACCAGATTACAGATCTCTGTGATTCTCTTCACACCCCAATTTCCCGCTGCCTTCAACATATCTCCCACAACTCCCGTCGGCCCTCCCGCTTTTCTACTCTTCATTGCTTTTATCGCTTCCTCAACTTCCTTCTCGGTTATCTTCTCTGCTGGTCCTAAAACTGGGTTACTCTCTATGTTGCCATCCCATTCATTCTCTGCATTCAACAGTATTTCCATATATCTCTTCCATCTTCCTTTAATTCCATCTGGGTCCACAACGATTTGTCCCACTTCATCCTTCAAGCAACTCAACCCCATCACATCACACCTCTCTTTCACTATCTGCTTTGCAATCCTGAATACCGCTCTCTGACCATCTTCCAAATCCAAGCGTTCTCCGAACATTTTCCTGCATGCCTCCTGCGCCTTTGCTACCTCTTTCTTTGCAGCCTTCTTGGCTGCCTTATAACTTTCGTGCTCTTCCTTTTCTGCCCCCGTACCCTTCGCCTTCTGCCACTCCTTGAACTTCTTCCTCTTCTCGTCAATCTTCTTTCCAACTTCATCATCCCACCACCATGTTTCCGAGTGCCTCGGTGGTCCTTTTGTCCATCCACATACCTCACCAACTGCTCCCAACAGACTATCTTTCATTGACATCCAACCGCTTTCAAGCTCAACCACATCATCCTTTTCCATACTCAGCCTCTCTTTTAATGCCTCCCTCACTGTCACCTCTTTCAACCTCCACACCTTCATTCTCGGTTGGTACTTCACCCGCCGAGCTCTCCTCGCACCTTTCACCCCCATGTCGCAGACAACCAAGTGGTGCTGTGAAACAGCCTCCTCCCCCGGGATCACCTTTGTGTCCCGGAGGTGCCCCCTATCTTGCCTACGCACCATCAGGTAGTCAACGGTTGTCGTCGACCCACCTGACGTGTATGTAACAAGCTTATTATCCTCTTTCTGGAACTGAGTATTACAAATCAACACAACAACTCAATCAGCAAACTCCAAAATCCTTTCACCTTCTCCATTTCTCACACCATATCCGTAACCCCCATGAACTCCCTTAAAACCGTCCATACTCCTTCCCACATGTCCATTTAGGTCTCCTCCTACCACAACAACTTCCTTATCTTTCATGTTTTACATCAGCTTCTCTATCGCACACCAGAACTTGTCCTTCTCTTCATCGCTCCGACCAACCTGCGGAGCATATCCAGAGATGACGTTCACCAAGAGCTTTCCAATCATCATTTTCACCGTCATCAACCTTTCACTCACTCTCGTCACACTCACCACACTGTCTACAAACTCCTCAGAAAACAGGACACCAACACCATTCATGCCCTCCGGGCACCCTTGCCACACAAACTTGTATTTCTGTCCCTGCCTACCCTTCACCATTCTCACACCACTTCCCATCCATCTCGTCTCCTGCACACAACATATATCCACTCTTCTTCTGACCAATACTTCAACCACTTCTCCTGATCTCCCTGTCATTGTCCCTACATTCCATGTCCCAAACCTCAGAACCCGATCTCCACGTCGGGCATCAGACTTTTCGTCGTCATAAATGGAGTGATTTCCACCCTTGCTTCGATTGGGTTCCCCACCTTAAGTTTTGACGAGAGGGAGTGGGGTCCCCCACGGGGTACTTCGGGCTGTACCCTGCCCATATGTAGTTGTAATTGTCATGGTTCTCTTTTTGAGGCAATGTTTTTATGGCCGGATGCCCTTCCTGACGCCAACCCTTTTAGTCGCCTCTTACGACACGCAGGGATACGGTGTACCTATTCTAAACTGGGGTACACACCGGTATGACCACAGAGGTGGGAAAACACAGAAAGTTACCCTTATCGCCCTGACTACTTAGCACTTCCTGTCCTCGTACAGGAAACACATACGCAATTATCCCGAGATACGCCTACACATACTAACTTTAAGGTACATAGTGGGTTCTAGCTATCGCAACATCCCGGAGCATTCGACCTCCACAGATCTACCTACATCTATGTATTCCTCTACCCCCCCCCTGACATAACAATACTTATATGGGTTTGGCATGAAACATGGAGTCGATTACCTAACTTGTTTTTTTCCCTTTGTTTTTGAAATTTCGACTTCTAATGGCTCACTTTAAGTATGGTAGTGAATCTCTTCCACTCGGGAAATTTGGGACAGAGATGGGAGGTGATGAGACAAAGAGAAACCTGTTTCGTGCTGGCAATGCTCGTGCATGTGGAGTGGGTGCTCATTCTGGTGTGCAGCGGTCTGGTGTGGGGCATGTACTCGATGTGCCTTGTGTGCCAGTAACAAACACGTTCTCAGCATACCAGCTCATCAACAAACCATGACTGGTGCCACAAACCTGAACCACAAACAACACGCACACGGTGTGAGTGCTTTTATTACGTCCCACGGGGACCATTGAACCGTCTGTAGTGCACACCTATTGACGGACGCAGCCCGAGAAATGGTGATTTATGGTGTGTGCCCAATGGCTGGCAAGTGAGGAAAATTCCACACAACAGACAGATGTTGTTTTGTATATGGGCTTACCAGCCTATTCAGTGTTTTTTTTTTTGTATACTGAATCGAGGCTCGTGAAAGAGCTAACATTTATTTCACAAACAAATCAACCAGACAAACAAAATATATAAAAAGAGGGAGTGGAAGACAAGATGGGGAGAGAAGGGGAAGCACACAACCACAACATTTGAGAGCAGGGAGAAGTGTGGGAGGGAGAGGGCTTGGGGGGAGGAGGTGTGGGAAGGGGGGGGGGGGAGAGGTATAAAACACTAGGGGACCGAAATTAGCGGGGGTAGAAAAGATCAAGGTTTTGGATGGGGGAGGATAAGAGATGGTGGTGAACAGCTGTTTTAAAGACCTGGAGGGTGGAGTGGGATTGAAGAGAGTGAGGGAGTTTGTTCCAGAGGTGGGAGAAAAGAGGAATGTCCTTGCAATGACCCAGTGATCTCATTTGTGGGCTGCATCGATTGACTGCTACAGGGAGGAAAATTTCATCTAGGGACAGATGTACAATGGTGAAGGTTTAAGAATGCAGGAAGGTAGAAAGACAGGATTTAGACACAGACACTGGAGTGAGGGTGGGGGACAAGTCAAGATACTTTTAAACATGTGCTTGACATGCTCTATCATTCACAGAAACTACATCACACTTATATTAACACGTACTATGAAATAACTATTTTAATATATCCCTCTTTTCACCCCCTTGACCAGATCCACAACAATATATTGTTGGAGTCGTTGGGTTCATCCATTTGCCCATCTCAAATCCCGGAAACTGTATCAAAGCGATCACAGTGGCCAACTAATTTGGTTGTTCTCTGGCCAGACCACGTGTCCACCACGATACCATACCAAGCGGGATGCCCCAGCCAGTAAATGCACCACTCTTTTTCGTTGCCATATGCCTGATATCTAACAACAAGAAAGTGGAGTAATTGGGCATATGGCACGGTCTCGTTATGAATGCTAATCACCCATATCCAATTTGTCATTTTTAATGGGCGTGCATAATTGCAATCGCAAACGGAACCACCCAAATTTATTTGTGGAGGTTTTAAAATGTAATTGGGAGAATGTGACATAGGAACACAAAGTGAAGCAATCAATCATGAACAATAAACACCTCTTAACCCTCTACTTAATTCATGCCCACAAGTCAAATGAACAAAAGGGAACCTTAATTATCTAATGTTAAGGCCTTAGTCATTCCACAGCAGATAGGCAAGAGAATGAGACAGACAAGATGGAAAATGCCCTGGCTGTGCCTGGCAGGAAACAGCTTGACCTCCTGGTGGAGATACGAGCTGGCAAAAAGGAACAAATTATGCTGTAGTCCATGCAAGAGGAAGAGAGAGAGAGAGAGAGTGAGTGCGATTGCTGGGTGGGGCTTGGTGGATACCACCACAGCAAAGGGAAGGGTGGTTCAGGGGGAAATCCCTCAGCAAATCACATGCAAGTTCCCCGGTGAGGTTTCCAGCAAACCCTTTATGCATGGATTACACCCGCTTTTATAGCATCTGCCCTCACCCGCTCTGATGACCCACTTAACCCCTCCCATCTCAGCTTCTATTGGTCCATTACCCAGTTTTATGGGTGAGGGCACCACCCATCGATCTGTCATTCAGATAGTCCTCCTCTGTCTTCAGGACCGAAGCGTGGCTTTTTCCACCCAAACTTACACGTGATGGCCTATCAGGTCGTTTTAATCACACACAAAAGACAGAATACAAAGGTAAGAACATTAAAAGGGGGGTTTCCAGGGATGGTGGTTTTAGACACAAACATGGGGGAGCAGGTAGCAAACATCTTCCTAAACATAAAACAACGCATATCTTATATCACAATAAAATTACCTCACACTTATTCTAATACATTCAATATGGGAGATAACTAAACGATCCTATGCAAAGTTAGCCCCTATAAGTCATTCCCACAATGATATATTATATTTACCTATTCATTTAAGACTAGGCGAAACCCGTGGAACATCCACGGAAGGGAGGATGTGGTGTATGGATAGAGTGTACCATTATGGATGGCATAGGGGATTTGCTTGTCCGAGTAAGAGTTAGGAAGAAAGATGAGAATGAAGAGTGCGTATATGAACAACGTATTTATTGCAATCGTTAGCGTACACCACGATCGACGACACCGGCGCAAATGCATGCTCTGGATTGTCCACTCAGTGGACGGCTTGCTTTCGCCTTCGCCTGTCCAATCAGCGGACGGCTTGCTTCGCCTTCACCCAGCAGACGCCAATAAGATGGCGTCGTATCGGCAGTTAATCGGATGCTTTTGGGCCCCAAAGTCGACTAATTCAGATTTTTCGAGTATGGCTGTACGTGATAAACAAAGAGATAGAAATTATGGTAAACCCACCTGATGAGGTTAGCGTACACCGCGATCGACGACACTAGCACAAATGCATGCTCAGGATTGTCCACTCAGTGGACGGCTTGCTGTCGCCTTCGACTGTCCAATCAGTGGACGGCTTGCTTCGCCTTCACCCAGCAGATGCCAATAAGATGGCGTCGTATCGGCGGTTAATCGGATGCTTTTGGGCCCCAACGTCGGCTAATTCAGATATTTCGAGTATGGCTGTACGTGATAAACAAAGAGTTTGTTTATGAGAAAAGAGAGAGAGATCTACGCGGTTCGTAGATCGTAAATCCATTAGTGCCGTGGGCATCGGGTCACTGGGTGCGGCGTAAAAGGGATAACAAAGTCGAGTCCTTACGCTATTATTATATAGACTAGCAGAAACCCGTGAAACATCCACGGAAGGGAGGATGTGGTGTATGGATAGAGTGTACCATTATGGATGGCATAGGGGAGCGCTCATGGGATCTTCTTCTTCCATTAAGCTCCAAATTTTTCTCTTTAAGTTAAGTCCAATCAGTCCTCTCTGCTCGAAGTGCTCAGGCCATGCCTTCCCGCTCTCATACTTTTATTGCCGTTCAGTGTAGAAAGGGATTGACATATCGTTCGTCTGTTTCAGCTCGTTATCTTTAAGCTTCCTTACGTCTCACCACCTGCTACACCTCTCTGAGTTACGAGGATTTATGCAACGCACCCCGAGTATCGCAACGTCACTCCATTTAACTTTATTAAAATGACGATAAAGACGTGAAACCCGTGGAACATCCACGGAAGGGAGGATGTGGTGTATGGATAGAGTGTACCATTATGGATGGCATAGGGGAGCGCTCATGGGATCTTCATCTTCCGTTAAGCTCCAATTTTTTCTCTTTAAGTTAAGTCCAATCAGTCCTCTCTGCTCGAAGTGCTCAGGCCATGCCTTCCCTCTCTCATACTTTTATTGCCGTTCGGTGTAGAAAGGGATTGACATATCGTTCGTCTGTTTCAGCTCGTTATCTTTAAGCTTCCTTACGTCTCGCCACCTGCTACACCTCTCTGAGTTACGAGGATTTATGCAACGCACCCGGAGTATCGCAACGTCACTCCATTTAACTTTATTAAAATGACGATAAAGACGTTTCCTTATATATCCTAATTTAAAATGTTCAAGGGAATAAAAAGACCATTTGGTTCACACCACCCATGTTCACACCACTCGACTGTCCAATCAGCGGATGGCTCGCTTCGCCTTCACCCAGCAGACGCCAATACGATGGCGTCATAAGATGGCGTCGTATCGGCAGTTAATCGGATGCTTTTGGGCCCCAACGTCGGCTAATTCAGATTTTTCGAGTGTGTCTGTACGTGATAAACAAAGAGCGCGGTTCGTAGATCGTAAATCCATTAGTGCCGTGGGCATCGGGTCACTGGGTGCGGCGTAAAAGGGATAACAAAGTCGAGTCCTTCCGCTATTATTATATAGATGATTTCGGCAATACTGCCTTTTTTAATAACATTTTAGTTCCCATCTCAAAATTCCCTGAGGCAATGAAGAGTCAAGCACAAGGTGTGGACCACATGTAGACCACAGATGGGTCAGGAAAGATGACTACCTCCTGAAGGTCATTATTGAGCCATTTGGGTTTTTACTGACACTTGTGAGCTGGAGGAGCATATAAGTGATGATGTTATTTTCCAAGTTTAAATAGGATTTGTTAAAATTTGTTTGAAGTTTGTTTGTTTGCTTTTCCCTACCGTTTGTGTAGAGGGTACAGGGAGGCTCTTTTTCGAGTTCTATCGCCTCATGAACGAAGCCAAACCAAAGGTGGAGGAAGACCGGATGTTCTTCTGGCTTTTTGAGAATGTTGCGGCCATGGGCAACAGTGACAAGAGAGACATTTCTCGCTTTCTCGAGGTGAGGGAGCAAGTGTCTCATCTACTTGCCGGGTTACAAACTGCTTTGACAATTGCCATCACACACTGATCCACCAGGTTAGCTGAAAAATTCAGCTTAAACTAAAACAGCATGTGGTAGAGCACATACCTCCGCTCGGCTCAACAGTTTACGTTTTGTATCCCACTGATATGTTGGATTTGGATTCGGACTTGAACCAAAATCTAATCACTTCTTCTTGTCACCTAACCAACGCATTCACCAAGTCTCGTCCGAATCAGTCTGTAACCTTTTGAGACATCGTGCTATGTATCGGTTTTAGCCCTTTCACTTAATGGTGAAGAATCACTTAAAAATTATCAAACCAATTTTTCCTTAGCACACACCGAACCTCAAACCAAGTTTCATCCAAATCTGCCTGCAATGTTTTGTAATATCATGCTATGTATATTGTATAGTCTTTGGCCCTATCTCTCAATTATGAAGATGAAGGAGCTGGGGCTCCCACGTCGATCGGAAGAATGGACGCGACAAAAAGCTGGAATTCATCCGAGTTGCTTTAATCAAACCAAACACTCAGGCACTCTGAAAAGCCCGTTTATCGGGCAGCAATATATATACATATTATCCCGGAGCGTTTGCCCAGGAAAGGCGAGAGGGGCGTGGCCCAGCGTCATGGCTGCGGCCTGGCAAGTTGAGGGCGAGCCTGCCCGGGCGTCCTGGACGAGCCCGGCATGGTGATCGCTCCGCGTCCTTGATAGGTGCAAGGCGATTGTGAAAACCCAGCGGTAGCCGCTACAAAGAATCACTTTAAAAGAAAATAAAATTATTGTATCCAGATCCGGATCCGGATCTTCACAGAAATCGAACCAATTCTTCCTTGTCACACGCCCAACCTGTCCACCAAGTTTTGTCCGAATCCGTCCATTTAACTTTTTGCGACATACTGCTCACAGACAAACGAATAGACAGACAAACAGGGTTGCAAACGTAACCTCGGTCCACATTCGGCGGTGGAGGGAACTAGTAGGCTCAATCCCCGGGCCGCATGGTGTCCCTTGGAGTCAACTAGTAACCTTGTCCCCTTATCCCTCTCCCACCATCCCATCATATCATATAAATAGATGTGTGGTTACTCACAGTTAATGTTACTCTTAAACTGAGCATGAGGTTCACAACAGGGTTAATCATGTTTTGAAAGGAAATGGCCAAATATTATTGTATTATTTTATATTATTAAAAAGTATTATTATAAAGTATTCTTTTGAAATATATATATTTTAATCGGTTATAATGAGGGGCATTCTAAAAATTATACAAACGAGATACTATAGTCCAGAAGGATCCGTGTTTTTCAATATATACAGTAAATGTAATTATTACAGAAATATATGTTTTTTATATGAAATATTGTTATACTTCATTTAGCATCTCTTGGACTATTGTGAATATCTCATTCATAGACATTTTGAATGTCCCAAGTATTGTATAGTATTACTAAAGATTTCCCAAACAATAAAGCACGTGACAAATGCCAAGTGTTTGAGAGTGGTGTAATCCCTGGCAGAGGGCAACTCAGGCCTATGAACTTGCTTGGCTGCAGACAACTCAAGCCCACTGTCTTTCTTATTATATCCACTACAATGAGCTAAACTTATCACCAATCACAGCTACAGATAAGGCAATGAGCCAAAATAAATACTCATCCACATATCATGGAATGTGTTAGAATCCCAAAAAGTAAAATTACATTTAAAGATCTTTTGCGCTCTGTGCTGTCCATTAGTCGCAAACAAGGCAACAAATTCAGCCCATCATACACTCCGGGGCAGAAATATCAAAATTGAATCAACTGTGAGATTATCACAAGCTTCAGAGGGTATTGAGAGGCAAAGTGTTGTGAAATTGCACATTGTAATGGTCACCATCTTGTACTATTGTCACAACGTGACATCACATGGAAAAATCATTCGTGTAGCATCTCCTTTGGCAGGTGTCAGAAGGTGGAACAGATCTCTTCTAGGGTCCAGTATAATCCTCTTCTTTTTCCAAGGATCATTGAGGATATCATCGTTGTGCGCACGCACACACACACACACACACACACACACACACACACACACACACACGGTGTTAATTTTGGATGGGGCAGAAATAAATTAAATAGCAACATTTTACACATTAAAGTGATCTAATTGAAGTAAATTTATTCTTTTTCAAAGTCTAATTAATGACTTCATGACCTTATACCTCCTTTACGACACCCTCTGGGACCCCAAACATTCCACAGAAGGTTATTATATTTCCTTTTCGTAAAATATGCAACCGTAATGGTTACTAAACGCTGTCGTCCTGTCATGTGACCACATCCTCAGCTCTGATTGGTGGATGTTTGTGAGGGACATACATACATACATACTTATGTATGCTATTCCAGACAGCATTGCCCTACAGGCTACACCGTAAAAACCGGCTCTAACCAACTTCGATTACATGTTTGACCTTCCCAATAGGATGAATAGGAATTTAGGCCACCCTGTGTATGCCGTGTGAGCTACCGGCCACCCTGTGTATGCCGTGTGAGCTACCGGCCACCCTGTGTATGCCGTGTGAGCTACCGGCCACCATGTGTATGCCGTGTGAGCTACCGGCCACCCTGTGTATGCCGTGTGAGCTACCGGCCACCCTGTGTATGCCGTGTGAGCTACCGGCCACCCTGTGTATGCCGTGTGAGCTACCGACCACCCTGTGTGTGCCGTGTGAGCTACCGGCCACCCTGTGTGTGCCGTGTGAGCTACCGGCCACCCTGTGTATGCCGTGTGAGCTACCGGCCACCCTGTGTGTGCCGTGTGAGCTACCGGCCACCCTGTGTGTGCCGTGTGAGCTACCGGCCACCCTGTGTGTGCCGTGTGAGCTACCGGCCACCCTGTGTGTGCCGTGTGAGCTACCGGCCACCCTGTGTATGCCGTGTGAGCTACCGACCCTATATATACTGTGAGACGTGGTGTAAAACAGAAGATGTTATACCCATTAGCTTTTCAAATCGACTTACACATTTGAGACAATATCACTTTGATTAAAGACATCTCACAGTCTTTGAGGCTCTTTGAGAGCCACATTTGCCTATCACTGACTTAGACAGATTCAACTGTAGAACCCTAGAGCTTTCACTAACTACTTGTATCTTTATACTTGCAAATTCGACAAAGTTAGAAATTGACTTTCACACGTCTATTGATCAAGCTAATAGAATAATAAAGAGTATTACAGATCACATTTTAATCAACCATTTGGTGATCATAATACTGTTTTTGGCTTTTGAAATATCCTACACACTTTAGTGTGGTCTTCCAAACATTAGGAGATAATTTTGTTTTTTGAGATAATTTAAAACTTTTTGACATATTGTGACAATCATTCTGTGACTCAGAGGCCAGATTACCAGTACAACCACTTCATAAATAACAGGACATTGATCATAAATGATTTTTCATCACTGCTCAACATTGTTCTTCATGCTGCCTCCGTCCGTGAACATATGCGGACAGTGCAACCCAGTGATGATTGATGCCAAAGAAGTCTCTGCTGCTCATCGTGCTCGATACTTCTGGGGAAACTTGCCAGGAATGAACAGGTGATGCTTAATATTGTCTCTGCGGCTCCCCAAACGTGCTTAGAAAGATCATCTTCATGGTGTCTATTGAATTACTGTTTCTATTCAAGTTGACAGGCCTGAGCAAATGGAAACAAAGTTTGAATAATCATTATTCTCTTCATATTCTCTCTGCAGGCCTCTTGTGGCTACGGCAGTGGACAAGCTAGAGTTACAAGACTGTCTAGAACATGGACGGATGGCCAGGGTAGGGCTGAAGTCATGTGACTCAGTGGTTTTGTTTTTCAACCTGCGGATATAGCTTCAACTATCACTGTATTTCTACATTATTTTCGTCCATGTTATTTTTTGTATACTGAATCGAGGCTCGTGAAAGAGCTAACATTTACTTCACAAACAAATCAACCAGACAAACAAAATATATAAAAAGAGGGAGCGGAAGACAAGATGGGGAGAGAAGGGGAAGCACACAAACACTTGAGAGCACACAACATTTGAGAGCAGGGAGATGTGTGGGAGGGAGAGGGCTTGGGGGGAGGAGGCGTGGGAAGGGGGGGGGGGGGGGGTGGGAGAAGTATAAAACACAAGGACACCAAGGACTTCCAGGACAGAAGTTGGTATTTCAAAAAAATTGGAATTGGGGTGAAATTAGTGGGGGTTAGCCCATTTATTCACAAATTTGGCTCTCACGGGTGATGCTTAAAACTTTGAAATTAAATTCCATGTAAACCTATGCTCTTTGCAATATCGAAGGGACCAACCAGACCATCCATCTATGTCAACATTTTCAAGTGTTTGTGCGTTTCTTACCTCTCCCACTGAAGGTGGATGGAATATGTAAAAATAGTTTTCACCCCTGTCTGTTTGTTACTTGCAAAATCGAAGATTTTTCAAGTATATTGGTCGGTTGAGTTTGTTCTTCTGTTTATCTGTTTGTCTGTCACTCGCCTACAGGTCACAATTCTAAACCGATCCTCATGAAACTTCACCATTCACCAAGTTGTAGAGGTCGTCACAAGTGAGAAGCCTATTGATTTTGAGATCAAAGGTCATCTGGAGGTCAAATTTCTAAAATTGCCATTTTTCATCCAATTGAATTAAAAATTGAATAGCATTTGTATATTGAGTCACTAAATTGATAAACTAACTATTTTTGAGGTCAAAAGGTCAAAGGCCAACTCAAGATCAAACTTCCAAAATCATCAATTTCCATCTGAAATAACCGTCAATTTTCATCAGATTGACTTGAAAATTCAACAGCAATTGCATTTTACCTCACTGAATTGGGAAACCAACTATTTTTAAGGTCATAGGGTCAAAGGTCAACTCAAGGTCAAACATCTAAAATCATGAATTTTCACCTGAAAAATCATCAATTTTAATCCGATTGACCCGAGCTTTGATTAAGATCGTAAATTTTAATCTTGATGAAAATGACAATTTGATGTATCCGTGGCAACTTTTTTGGAAGGGAGCGGTGGATTTTGCAAGTATCGTGCTCTGCATGACGTCTTCTTGTTTTTCTGTCTGTCTGTTTGTGAACAGGATATCTCAAAAAGGTGTGGATGGATTCAGACGAAATTTGGTGGAGAGGTTGGGTATGTGACAAGAAAGAAATGATTAGATGTTGATGAAGATCTGGAACTGGATCTGGATTTTATAATTTACTAAGTGATTCTTCACCATTGAGAGATATGGCTAAAGCCCATATATAGCACCATATCTCAAAAAGTTATGGATGGATTCAGACGAAACTTGGTCAACAGGTTGGGTGTGTGACAAGGACGAATTGGTTCGATTTTGATGAAGACCTGAATCAGGACCTGGATACGAGAATTTTTAATGATTTTAAGTGATTCTTCACCATTGAGTGATAGGGCCATAAACGATATATATAGCACGATGTCACCAAAAGTTGTTGACGACTTATGACAAAACTTGGTGGATGAGTGAGGTCTGTGACAAGAACAAGCCCATTACATTTTGGTTCAGGTCGGGATACAGATCCGGCCAATCAGTGGGATACAATGTGGTGTAATACAATAATGTCATACAATAATAGTGGCCTATCAGTGAGCCTCGTCCTGGAGATGGGTTGCTATCTTTATCAAAAACTCTCTTCCTCACTCTCCCTGCACTGCCCTCTCCCCACCTCACCCCCAGGAGTACCTCTGGCTACGGCTTCCCCTTCGCTCCCACCTTTTGTTCATATGTGTGTTGTACCGTCCACCAAACAGTGATGACTCCATCTACATCTCCCTGTCTGATAACATGGACCAACTTCTATCGACTCATCCCAACTCTCTCTTCCTCATTTGTGGTGATTTCAACTGCCATCATGCCAGCTGGCTGGGTGTGGGTACCGCTCTCACCAGTCATTGCACCTCAGCAAAGGACTTCTGTAACTCATTGGGACTGACGCAATCTGTCAATTTCTCGACCCGGATCTCAGTCAATGGAGTATCTTCTCTTCTAGACTTGATTATGATAAACTTCCCTGCAAATTGCTCCTGCTCTTCTTCTGCTCCAATCGGTTCATCTGACCATATGCTTGTTAAAGTGGGCATCTCTCTGGCCATTCTCAGAGAGCCTCCTCAGCTTCGACGAGTCTGGCATTTCACTCAGGCCAACTGGCACGGTCTACAAGCAGCCATAAATCGTCTGGATTGGTCTCCCATATCCACTGCCTCTGACATCAACTCAACCTGGGAATTCTTCCAAAGTAAACTGCTCTCTCTCATGCACAGATTTATCCCATTTCGTCTTCAGTTGTCATACCCTTCCTCCCGTCCATGGTACACGGAATTTTGTGGTGAGGCACTTGCCCTGAAACAACTTGCCTTCTCCTCCTGGAAGGCAAATGCAATGGAAATCTCATTTAAATTCACAAAGCCCAGAGCAAGTATGTGTCTACCCTCGGAAGAGCCAGGAAACAATATCTATCTCCTCTCAAGAGTGAACTCTTAAACCTGTCTCCCTCTTCCAAATCCTGGTGGCGTCTTGTCAAATCTGTTTCTGGTGTTTGTTCCCCCTCCATCTCCTCCCTTACCTCAAACGTCTGCACAGCTGACTCCGCACATGAAAAATCTGAGTGCCTCAACTCTGTGTTTGCCTCAAAATCTTGTGTCCCAAACCTGTCTCTCTCTGTACCCACCGTACCCAGTCGTACCCAGCTGCTCCTGGACTCTGTGTCCTTCTTTTCTGACAAGGTGGAGAAGTTTGTGTCAATCCTCGACACTGATTCTGCAACTGGACCAGACGGCATCAGCCCACGGGTCCTAAAATCCTGCTCTGCCGCTCTTTCAAACCCTCTCTCTGTTCTCTTCACCCTCGCTTTTGCTCAAGGTCATCTGCCATCAGCTTGGAAATCAGCCAACATTTC
This sequence comes from Myxine glutinosa, assembly GCF_964187855.1. Taxonomy (NCBI): domain Eukaryota; kingdom Metazoa; phylum Chordata; class Myxini; order Myxiniformes; family Myxinidae; genus Myxine; species Myxine glutinosa. Next base: position 60,046,542 of record NC_136262.1, on the reverse strand, counting down.
AGCTTTCCACAAAAAATGAGCAAAAACAGATCCTTGCAACTACAGACCAATCAGACTGCTCCCAATTATCAGCAAAGTCATGGAATCCATCATTGCTTTGGATATCAAATCCTTCCTGTTCTCCAATGGCTTGATCTCTGATCATCAATATGGATTCAGACCAGGTCACTCTACTCTGGACATGCTGCTTCTGCTGTCTCAACAATGGATGGAGGTCCTCAATGTCAAACAGGAAATTAGAGCTGTCTCCCTTGACATATCACGTGCCTTCGATACGGTCTGGCACCCCGCTCTGCTCACCAAACTCTCCTCCTATGGTATCCATGGGAATCTCCACGCATGACTTGCGGACTTCCTCTCTGGTCGTAGCCAACGTGTGGCCCTGAATGGATTTCTCTCATCTCCCCTTCCTGTCCAGGCTGGAGTTCCCCAAGGCAGTGTTCTGGGCCCTGTGTTTTTTCTGGTCTTCATCAATGATCTCTCCGACTCTCTGGAAAATCCTCTCTATCTCTTTGCTGATGACTCCACTCTCTGCTGCTCCATACCTCATCCCTCAGATCGGCAGTCTGCAGCCTCCTCACTCTCTGCAGACCTGGACAAAATCACAGACTGGTCAAACAAGTGGAACATGTCTTTCAATCCTGACAAATCTCACACTCTTACTATGTCTCTCCAAAAAGATCATCTGGAAAACCCTCCCATCTACTTTCTCAACAATCCTCTCCAAGAGGTTCTGTCACTCAAGCTCTTGGTTCTCACAATCTGCCATGATCTTTCATGGGAAAACCACATTTCCAAGCTGGCCTCCAATGCCAGTCGCCAACTGGGTATCCTCCGTCGTGCAAAGTTTTTCATTGGCACACCTGAGCTCCTCACCACATACAATGCTTTCATCCGCAGCTCAATGGAATACTGCTTTTCCCTCTGGGCTGGAGCTGCTGCCTCACACCTACCTTGGCTTCATACTGTTGAAACCAAAGCTTTCAGAATCATTGGAATCTCCCGCGATGAAGCTAACTCTGAGGGCCTTTCACTCACTCACTGCAGGCAGATTGGTGGTCTTTCTGTCTTCTACCGACTCCTCACTGGCCTAGGTCCCCCAGCTCTGTCTGTGCTCTGTCCCCCAAATACTCCTACAGGTCGTACAAGATCTGCCTGCAACCCTCTTCTGGTGAAACTGCCAAAATCAAGACTCTCTGCTCACCTTCACCCTTTCATTCCTCTTTTCTCCCGCCTCTGGAACAAACTCCCTCACTCTCATCAATCCCACTCCTCCCTCCAGGTCTTTAAAACAGCTGTTCACCACCATCTCTTATCTTCCCCCATCCAAAACCTTGATCTTTTCTACCCACATTAATTCACCCCAGATCCACTTTTCTGAAATACCGACTTCTTCCCTGGATGTCCTAGCTGTGTCAATGTGGTTTTTTTTTTTTACTTCTCCCACCCCTCCCCAACCCCCTTCCCATGCCTCCTCCCCCCAAGCGTTCTCCCTCCCACAGATCTCCGGATGTCCCTGCTCTCAAATGTTGTACTTGTGTGCTTCCCCCTCTCTCCCCATCTTGTCTCCCGCTCTCTTTATTTTGTCTTATGTGTCCGTTTGTTTTTTTTGTCATTAATGTTAGCTCTTACACGAGCCTCGATCTTGTATCCCAAAAAAATAAAAAATAAAATAAAAAATGTAAAATATTCAGCCTGGCAGAGATATGCTCTCTTGAGAGTGCTGTTCTCGTTACCTTTGCCATCGAAGGTGGACGGAGGTTGTATTTCCACCCCTGTCTGTTTGCCTGTAAGTGTGATCTCAAAATATTGTGGACAGATTTGGATGAAACTTGGAGGACAGGTTGGGTGCATGACAACGACTAATGGATTAGATTTTAGTGAAGATCAGGATCCGAATCCGAGAATTTTTTAGGTGATTCTGCACCATTGAGAGATCGGGCTAAAAATGATATACTGTATGGCATGATATCTGAAAAAGTTGTGGACAGATTATGACAAAACTCGGTGGATGAGTTGGGTAGATGAAAAGAACAAGCCGATTAAATTTTCGTGAAGATCCTGACACAGATCCGGCCTATCAGATCCATAAAACGTCAACTGTTCAGCCTGGCAGAGATATGCGTTCTACCGAGTGCCATTCTTTAGTTTTTTGTGTGTTTCTTTGTGCACTTGGTACATTATTCTTTCATGGCTGAACTGTAGCACCTCGAGGCCCCAAAATTTTTTTTGTAGGTGCTTCAGAATCTGGGCAAAGTTTTAAGCTTCCACACATTGGCCTTGACATCTGTTTTGAGGCCACCAAAGACCGCTATAAGTGTGTATATTTGGTTGTGGGGGTCAGGCAGTGCTGCTACCCGCCTGCAGGCAAAATGTAACCACTATGAGGCCAATAAGTCCATAGCTTTTCAATGTCCAACACGTTCCGAAACCACCACGAGGAAAAGCCCACCCATCCGGGCAGTGCCGAGTATCCCCTCTGGCCAGTGCCAGGTAGCCCTCGCTGTAGTTTATTACATGTGCAACCGAGAACAACTCACTCCCAGCTTCTGTGCGTACCTAATAAATAGATGTTAACTTTTATTAATCAATATATATTTACGTTAACTAATAAAAGTTAACATAAATATAGATAGGTTTAAATTGGAATTAGATATGTACTTAGAAGCATTGGAGAGAGGAGGGTATAGGGATACTGGTGGGATCCTGAGGTAGCTCGAGGATGGATGGTGTGTGGCTGATCTTGTGTATTCTCATCCAAGAACTGCCTTCGCCCCCCCCCCCCCTCTCTTATCCTCAGGAAGAAAAACACAAAAGAAAAAAAATGCATATTTTCCTTTTTTAAATAATGAAAATAAATATATTCCCCTTTTTATTTTGTGGATTCCTCATCCACATTCCTCACCTCATTCCCCCAATTCAATTCCATTGTTTCAACAGATAAAATTGGTCTGGTGTTGATGTAGTACAGGTATGATGGGCCGAATGGCCTCCTTCTGTTTCTAGTTTCCTTGTGTAGTCTTGTGTGTAACTTTAACAGAAGAGCTTGGTCATATATCACACGTATTAAAAGGACATGAGGAGACATAAATCTATTTTCCATTTTAAATTTTCATAAACTCCCAGGTCATCCTCCATCCACAACCATGATCTTTTCTACCCACATTAACCCAGCCCACCTCTTTCCAAGTTTCCAGATTTTCCTTCTTGAGAGTTTGTGACTGTATCCATTTTGTTCACACTGTGTCCTCCCTGAGTCCTCATTCTTCCCCACACCCCTTATTAGTCTCCTACCGGTGTACACCGGAGGGGACTATAGGTTTGCACTCCGTCCCTTCGTCTGTCAGTCTGTCAGTCTGTCCGTCTGTCCGTCTGTCCGTCCGTCACGCAAAGGACAGTTTTCCGGACTTTTTTTTCTTCTAAACTCTTAATGCTAATGATTTCAAACTTGGTACATGGTTTCCTCATGATAAGTTACAGATCAAGTTCGAACTTCACGACGTTTCGATCATTTTTGACAAAGTTATGGCACTTTGAACTTTGGAAATTTCCCCAACAGTTTTCCGGATGACAGACTGCCGGTAGGGGACATGTATTGCAGCGCAATACTCAGAATGCTTGTTTATCTAAGTTCCCCTCTATTTTATCCCTTAACCCTGCTGTTGGTGTATTTCCCTAAGGTTAACTAATACTTGTAAATAACCAAACAACCAACAGTGCATTCGAATAAGTTCTGTGATTGGTGAATGTTTTAAAGATTTTAATGTGTTGTTTTTTATCAGTTCAGCAAAGTGCGTACAATCACCACGAGGTCCAACTCGATCAAGCAAGGGAAAGACCAACATTTCCCAGTCATGATGAATGGGAAGGAGGACATCTTGTGGAGTACAGAGATGGAAAGGTGAGCAAGAAAATGAAGCAAGCCATCAAATCCAATGTTTTTTTCAATATAGCTATGGACTCGTGACTGACAGCTGTGGAAATATCTTTATAGGATTTGAAAAAAAAAAAATCAACACCAGTGACTGAACGACATCCTCCTGGTGGAGTACATATTGCCTCATTGTGCTGCTAAAATTACCTTCACTCACTAGATTACAATATAGTCGGTTGTCAACCAATCATAGAATCCAGCCATAAAATTTGGACCTCCTCATTGAGGCCGTCGACCTAGCAAAGGCATTATTATCAAAAATAAATAATTCGAGTTAATAATCAATTCTTCCACCATCAGAATATTTTGATAGTTGAGAATGAAAGGAATTGTGTGCTCTACAGTAAGACTAATATTTGTTGCTAGTTTCCCATACAGAGTACAAGGAACACATACAGTGCATTCAGAAAGTATTCAGACCCCTTCACTTTTTTCACATTTTGTTATGTTGCAGCCTTCTGCTGAAATCGTTTAAATTCATGTTTTCCCTCATCAATCTACACTCAATACCCCATAATGACAAAGAGAAAACAGGGTTTTAGAAAGTTTTGCAAATTTATTAAAAAGACAAAAACTGAAATATCACATTTACATAAGTATTCAGACCCTTTGCTATGACACTTGACATTTAACTCAGGTGCCTCCCATTTATCTTGATCATCTTTGAGATATTTCTACACCTTGATTGGAGTCCACCTGTTGTAAATTCAATTGATTGGACATGATTTGGAAAGGCACACACCTGTCTATGTAAGGTCTCACAGCTGACAATGTATATCAGAGCAAAAAACCAAGCCATGAGGTCGAAGGAACTGCCTGCAGAGCACAGAGACAGGATTGTGTCGAGGCACAGATTTGGGGAAGCCTACAGAAAAATTTCTGCTGCATTGAAGGTTCCCAAGAGCACAGTGGCCTCCATAATTCTTGAATGGAAGAAGTTTGGAACAACCAGGACTCTTCCTAGAGCTGGTCGCCCCGGCCAAACTGAGCAATCGGGGGAGAAGGGCCTTGGTTAGAGAGGTGACCAAGAACCCGATGGTCACTCTGGCTGGGCTCCACAGATCCTGTGTGGAGATGGGATAAATTTCCAGAAGGACAACCATCACTGCAACACTCCACCGATCTGCGATTTATGGCAGAGTGGCCAGACGGAAGCCTCTCCTCAGTGAAAGACACATGAAAGCCCGCTTGGAGTTTGCAAAAAAGCACCTAAAGGACTCTCAGACTGTGAGAAACAATATTATGTGGGCTTTCATGTGTCTTTCATTGAGGAGAGGCTTCCGTCTGGCCACTCTGCCATAAATCGCAGATCGGTGGAGTGTTGCAGTGATGGTTGTCCTTCTGGAAGTTTCTCCCATCTCCACACAGGATCTGTGGAGCTCAGCCAGAGTGACCATCGGGTTCTTGGTCACCTCTCTTACCAAGGCCCTTCTCCCCCGATTGCTCAGTTTGGCAGGGCGGCCAGCTCTAGGAAGAGTCCTGGTTGTTCTAAACTTCTTCCATTCAAGAATTATGGAGGCCACTGTGCTCTTGGGAACCTTCAATGCAGCAGAAATTTTTCTGTAGGCTTCCCCAAATCTGTGCCTCGACACAATCCTGTCTCTGTGCTCTGCAGGCAGTTCCTTCGACCTCATGGCTTGGTTTTTTGCTCTGATATACATTGTCAGCTGTGAGACCTTATATAGACAGGTGTGTGCCTTTCCAAATCATGTCCAATCAATTGAATTTACCACAGGTGGACTCCAATCAAGGTGTAGAAACATCTCAAAGATGATCAAGAGAAATGGGAGGCACCAGAGCTAAATTTCAAGTGTCATAGCAAAGGGTCTGAATACTTTTGTCAATGTAATATTTCAGTTTTTTCTTTTGAATGAATTTGCAAAACTTTCTAAAATCCTGTTTTCTCTTTGTCATTATGGGGTATTGAGTGTAGATTGATGAGGGAAAAAATGAATTTAAACGATTTCAGCATAAGGCTGCAACATAACAAAATGTGAAAAAAGTGAAGGGGTCTGAATACTTTCTCAATGCACTGTATGTACATCGAAATGGTTCTTCCTACCCCCGATCATCGGAGAATCTACCTATGCAGATCTACCTTAATCTATTCATCACTCTACCCCAAAATACATAATAATATTAATGTCGTCGTCCTATGCTTTCTGTGTTCTTTTTCTCATCCCACCTCTCCTACTGCCCTGTTCCTATAACAAATGATAGTCATTAACCCTGCAGTTTCCCATTTCAATTCGTCTTTGTCCTCTTAATTGTAATTTGATTCCAAAGTAATGACAAGTCTTTCATTCTATTTTGTCTTTGCCCAGGATATTTGGATTTCCTGTCCACTACACAGATGTATCAAACATGAGCCGCATCTCACGCCAAAGGCTGCTCGGTCGCTCCTGGAGCGTTCCCATCATAAGGCACCTGTTTGCTCCCCTAAAAGACTACTTTGCCTGCACCGAGGCAGATATCAGCCCTGGAACATAATTCCTTCACTTCAATTCCACTGCTCACTGTGTACATTAACCTAAAAAAAACAAAAACGTGCCTACACACAAATACCATGTGCCCATCACTTGTTTTATGTGCTGTTAGCTTTTGCAAGGTGCGTGCTTGCTTCATTGCAGCCTCGGTGAAGCCCCAACCACGGCCCACCACACCCACATCCTGAGTTCTCTGCAAGCACTCTAACTGAGAAGGTGGTTTAAAAAATGGATAGATTTAAGAAAGCATTTTAAAAACTCTTGAAGTAATTTTTCTGTGGTCATTCCCATTGGTGTTCTTAAATGGCGGTGCTACGTTCATGTCACACGTTCATCGTTGTAACATTAGTCGGTGCCATTCAAATTTACATGTTTTCTGCTCATTAATTCAGCCTACTTCCAAGTTTCCTCAGGACTACTGTATGCTGACATCCACATTAACGACCTCGCAACTGTTTGACTTCCTGTCACGTGGTTTGTGTAGTGCCTTCAGATGTTTCGTTGCAACTCATCTGTACTTGACTGGAGTATCTCTGTGCATCCGTGTGTCCTGGTGTTGTACTGATTTCCACGAGAGTTCTGAAAGCTTTCAGATTTGTTTTGTTGATCTGGTGGAGTCAGAATCAAAATGCGGTCCTTGTGACAGACTCTCTCGTGCGCTGGTGCTAAACATGTTACGACCTTACACTGGTGTCTTCAAAATGAGTGGTTGATGAACCATGCATGCTCTGAGCACAAAACCTAGTGGTACATTTAAGATGTTCATAAATTGAGAGTCGAAAGGTAATTTCTGAGATCAGTTTTTGATCTTTCATCTTTGGAGTCTTATCGTTTTAACAGATGAGATAATTTTTGTTTGAAGATTTACATCGTAACCTCTTGACTCTATATTTGAGGCTTAATTATTTACCCAAATAACCAAACGAGTTTGACTGATATTTGCGTAACGTAGATTTACAGGTTAACATATATTTAGCTTACCTGGATTTCAATTTTTGCGTTAACACACCTCTTTGCTTGATCGAACGAGAGGTTTCCTATTCTGCGTGTTTCAAATCGAACACATGGCTGAAAAAAGTTTCCTACTTTGTCGATTTTCATTGTCTTGAGATAGATAGGTACTGCAGTATGTTTGGGTTCTCTTTTACAAGTGTTGATAGGTTGATTGAATCTTTAGCACCATTTTGAACTTCTCCATATTATTTATACATGGGTCGATCTAGATAAAAAGGGACAATTTAATTGACAACACAAGGAGGAAATCACCTGCATCATTGTGCCAATCTTTTTGTTTTCCAATGTGATAATGATGGAAAGCATCACACTTTTGTCCATGTTTATAAAACAAATTTACACGTAGCTTTTTGAAAATTTTACAGACTTTATAGAAGCTTCATTATGGTGTTGCGTTATTACAGACTCTCCCTAAGGTCACATGGAGCGTGAAAATAACACTGGAGCTTTTGGAGATAGCAATCTGTACTTTCAGGGCTTACGAGAACTAGCGACACCGACTGGGAATTTTATCGCCCTGTACAGCATGGATATATTTTATCACCGAAAATTTCCCCGACTTTGATTCGCTTCTCAAACAATTCCAAATTTTTCTTTTGTGACATTTTGCAGTTCTGTATTGTAACGAATGGTTGGAATTTCGAGACAGTGCTACCGTGCTATGAGTTGTACAGTATATCCATGCATGATTGCTCATTAGATTTATAATCAACACCCCTAACAAAATTAATCGTATCATTCGTCAATTTTTTAATTGTTTATCCTCCCTACAATATTACTGACAAGATAGCTAGTAATGCATCAGTTGGGTTATGTTACGCTCGTTAATTTTGCCGCTCAACAACATTACAAGTGCCATTGTTAACTACCTGCCATGTCATTCCACATTATTGGACTTCGGATAACTCGCATATAAGCAGAGATAACATCAATGGCTGAGATGAAACAACTCTTAGCAAAAATAGTTATTTCATCGAATCAGTGCTGGCTAAGATATTGGTTGTCAAGCAGTCATTTCCTTTTGCATACCGGCTTGGTGTATTGCTTTGTTTATTCTTCAGTGCCAAGGATTTGGGTTGGCAGAAACACATGCTTGGCACAGACCTGGGTTTGAACATTCTCTCTGACTTGAATTGCATTTTCACCATCAAGCTGTCTTGAGAACTGGGGTGTCTGTCTGGCTCAAGCTCCTGAATATAATCCTGGGGTCTGTCTGTCTGTCCTGAGAATCAAGCTGTCTGGGGTTAAAATAGTCTGAACATCTAAACGGCTTCGGCAATGGTTTTTGGCAATGTAATGTTTGAGCATTTAACCTTTAACATAATCACACGCACAACCTCGACATTTCGTTTCCTGTCTGAACTCGTGTGATGTTGCTGTTTATACCAAATTGAACAATACATCTCAGGATCTTCATACAAACCCACTTAATAACAATCTAATGCAAAATAAAAAGAACAAGAAAAAAAACAGCAAATTACAGCAATTAACTCAATGAGTGATACAATGAGAATATAATAATCTCAACAGCATACATGAAAGGAGAGTGATCACAGAAGCACCATGTGCCTCGAGCAGGATCAGTGTGCCATGTTACTTTTGCTAAGCAATGCTGAGAGGCAATTATTTTTTCTTCATCCTGAAACCGATACACAGGCAAAATCGCAAACGCAAAATATCCAGGCAAATCTTGAGGAGTTGTGCTAATGCATCGAGGATAAAGTACTCTTTAAGAAGTACAAATAACCTTGCATATTCTGTGCCCCTTAACAAACCGGATAGACCCCACAACACAACACATCTGGTGCCGCATCAATTTGATCATATCCAGAAAGTTTCAGCACTCAACCGGGATATTTTAAAGTTTACACTCAAATGTAGGAGACTATTGTAACGTGTATTCACGTTTATTATTATGCTTTGCTGCAGAGCTAATCAGCTTTGGCGTCTACATTCATTTCTGGGGAAGGAAAGCATTATGGAGAGTTAAACAGCATCAGGGTGCTTGAGTAGATACACTCTGGTTTTGTGGTCAATCATGTTGCTCTTACCAATCGCAGCAACTTTTGTTGACACTTTGGGGCATTATTTTTATTCCCTTTCACGCTGGAACTACATTCAGACCGAACTGTATGCCATACATTTCGGTTTCTTAATATCACTTGATGGCACTTTCCACCCGAGCCGTTTGCAATGACAATTTTGTTGTCTGTTTATCCCTCCCACCAAAGACTTTTAACCCTTTTTTAATCTAATATTGTACATTTTATAGTATTGGTTTCACTTCCGTGCGTTTTGTACTAGCCATTTTAAGATTTCATTTCCTTGAATTGTCTTGTGTATTTACTTATACTGTATCCTTTTGATTTATTTAAATAATTTATATTTGTTGAATTGGTACTGCACATAGGTTTGTGACGTGCAAAATGTAACGTCACATTCGATTGCAAACACGAGTTGCTTGCTGGTGCAGCATGCTCTCTGTATCCATAGGAATTGAATGTTGAGGATAGTTATATGCTTAAATGCACTTTGTATATTTATAAAAGGCTTTTAAATTTCCAAAACTGTGAGAAATACAATTGGCCTATATACATTTAATTGAAACACAAATGTTCTGTAACATTTTGCCTTTTTCCTTTCCCCACTCATGCTTTACATGGCCTTGTAAGTTGCATTGTCGTCCTAATAGCGTTATAATAATAATAATAATATTTTAATGACAAAAATCTTTTTGCAGATGCCTTGTCATTGCATTGATCGATTATGAAAGGGAAAACAAATTGTGTTCAATGCACAAAATCATACTATCATGTAAACAATTATTCAAAACCCCACAGTTCTTTATCGGTGTTGAATACAACCAAGTTTTCTTAGTTTAACAATAGGATTGCTCCTCCTTATAGATTATAGTTTACCAATCACAAAAGGTCAGAAGAACAATCAAAATTATATACATATATATATATATATGTATATATAACAATTTCCATAAGATTAACCATGTAATCATCAGTGAAAATGTTAAAGGTCAATACCTTTTATTTATTTTTCCCTGTTAGCCTGGCCAAGCAAGCACATGCACATCACTCTGCAGGTTTTCATTGAACTAAAAAAAAAATGCATAAATGACACGTTTGACTTTCGTTTGAACAATTCTTTTAAATGATTGTTATTATTATTTGAACTTCAATCAAGTAGCATATTCGTATGCATATCTAGGTTGGATACAAAATGTAGCAAAAATAGATTATAAAAGAGGAAAATCTAAAACCTGAGCCTTATTACGGAAAATATCCCCAAACAAATGCCAACAGATTTGAAATGAATGTTTGATTACAACTATTAGAATGATTCCACCATCCCTGAACAACCCTGATAGGAAAAAAAAAAGAATCAAGTATATAAGTTTGTATGGATGCAAAGCATGCAGAAAGATCAGATTATATAAATATATATATGTGTATAACTTGCAGAAATATATTGTATTTGAAATTATTAAATAATTATGTAAACTTTATGGAAGCAAAAATTAAACTCTGTGAACTTTAAAGAAAATTTTGGAGTTATCTGCACTATATCATCACAAGGACTGTCTTGTTTGGCAGTTTTTCTTTCTCTTTTTTTTGTTCTCTTCCATGAAGGAGTGGAATGCTTGATTTATTATAACATAACGAAATGGTGCTACGCAATTCTAAAGGTTTTACAAGTCATTTTTAATGTTTTTTTAAAAATACTTTGATATTATGTATGAAAATGAGGAATTAAGATGAGCATTATTAAAGCGGAATTTCTTTTAAATACCTTTTTGAGATCTACACTTTAAGGATGTTTAACAAATTATATAATATTGTTGTTGTGGAGCATTATTAAGGATCAACATGATGTACTAGATGCTGTTGTGGTTATAAACTAGTCACAGTACCTCTCCACTGGTGTTTACATGTTCACTTTAACCATGCTATCCTTCAGTGTATTGGCAATTTGAACCCATACTTGCCTGTACTCACGCTTGACATGTGTTCAGTTTTTGGTACCGAATTGCTTTGGGTTATAAAATTGTGTGGAAATGACGTGAGTAAAAGTTTTTTTTTTTAATTTGATGTGGCATTATATTGCCTGCAAAGCAGGGCACGTGTGGTTTATTTTTGAAACACATACATGGCATTGCAATAGTTTAACTTGTTGTGATGCACAACATTTGAGATTCACTGTTATTCGCCATGGTCAAAAATAAAATCTGTGTCATTTTGTACTGAAGCTTCTGTCATTCTAACGTGTTAACAATTATTGTGTGGAGGTCTCTCTGCTAGAGTGAATGAACAGAACGGCGATGGAAGTATGCTAAACCACCGTATGAAGCAAGCTTCAATTTTGGGAGTTAACCCTTTGTCGGATCAAAAATAGGAGACAAGGGGTTAATGACTGAAACGTCAGCTTCTTGTTTCCCATGGTGGTTAGCATCCATCAATCAACGTTCATTTTATTGTGTCTATTGCTCTATATCTGTCTGCCAACACAGACTGATGCTAGCCTTCATTGAGACTAGTTTTTCATTCTACTTCGGGTTATCTTGTCTGAGCCCCGCTATAAACCTATTCTGGTGGTGCTTTACAGGTTGGACTTTGCATTAATTAGTATACCATCCTTAAAAGGGGGCATTCAATGGGTTTTCCTATCTCTATTAACATTTGCTGTTGGACATTAAAGGGGAAAGCCCTGCGAGATGGAGTAGAAATCTGTCCAGGACAAATTGTCACGATCAGTCAGAGATACACCGATGCTCCGCCCAGACATGGGATTAAAAAGAACATTTGAGGAAACGCCTTAGTTAAAAAAAAAAAACAAGACCGATAGCTGTCTAACAACGTGTAGCCTGGCTTGTGTGATACTTTAGTTGAAGAGGATAGTATGACATGGGTGGGGATACCAATTACCAAATAATGTTAGGATTCATTTTTCTTCAATAATTCCCACAATCATGTGCCACCTTCAGTCGAATGTCAGGCATTGACAGCAGGTTCGTGAAGGACTTGGACAAAAAATGTACCCAGTTTGAATGTTGCTATATCCAGTTAATTGTGAAACTGCGAATGGCAAAACTGCAAATGGGGAATCCGTGAAACCCTTATGTCATTTCCTCATTCTGCTTTAAACTCAATATCTTTATATTTTCATTCCAAACAGCATCATTCATCATTACAATCACAAATTAAAACTATAGTATTAATATATCAAAATCGAATGTTAAATCACAATTGTATTGAGATATAAAACCAGCGAACCATTGTCATCTGTTCACTTCTGGATTCGGGAGCAAGGTCCATGTCGATCACATTTCAAAATCGTAATTGTATTGAGGAATTTCTGAAACCTCCTACCTACCTTACGAACCCGCCGGGACCCTAAAACATTCCCAAGGTTATTATATTTCCTTTTAGTAAAATATGCAACTGTAATGGTTACTAAACGCTGCCCCCGTTATGTGACCAGATCCTCAGCTCTGATTGGTGGACGTTTTGTGAGGGACATAAGTAGTGTAATAATGTTGCTTCTGGGACACCTCCGTTTAACATGGGAAATCCCTATCTAATGTCATTTACCCCCTTGTCTTTTTCAAAAATCATAAACACCTCTATTTCTCCCACCCTCATCTTTATGAACCTTTTGTCTGTAGTACCTATCCTTAATGTTGTTCATTAGACCACTCAAACACTACAAATATTTGTTTTCTCTTATAGACCTATCATCCTTCTTCTACATATCATCTGGCAGATTAATCTTTGACCCACTCAAACATTGACCCATTCACTTCCATATTAATTCTTTCCCTCCCTCATTGCCCCTAAACACCTATATTTCTCTCACCCTGTTCTTTACGAACCTTCTAACCTTTTGACATGTTATCCTTATTCATTAGACCACTTAAACACCTGTGATCCTTCTGACCTCATGGACCTTTTAACCTTTTACTCTTAATATCATCTGGTGAATATAACCCACTCAAACAACGACCCTACAAATATTTGTTTATGCGTGGGAAATAATTTAATTCTCCTACAACTCTCTTCACCATCTAATATATTAACAAAAAATATGTTTGAGTTTGGTTCTTTATTAAGATATTTTAACTGAGCTAAGATAAAATGGTAAACCTCCCTCAATGTTCTTGTTTGAGCGCCTCCAGTGCCACATACCATTTTTTGGTAAGCTCCGCCCACTTTTTTGGTAAACCACGCCCATTTTTTTTACTAAGCCCCGCCCACTTTTTGTTAAGCCACGCCCACTTTTTACTAAGCCCCGCCCACTTTTGCTAAGCTCCTCCCACTTTTGCTAAGTCCCACCCACTTTATAAACTCTTCAGCATTGTATCATTTCCAGGTAATACATTACATCATTTTCAGGGAATTTCCATCACATCATTTCCAGTTAAGACATGCCCAGGGAATTTCCACAGGAAGACACACCCAGTCCTTATAAAAGGCACCGACCACACAGGCTTTTTCAAACACGCTTTCTGCTTCACTTGAGAATGGACTACTATGCCGAAATGGAATGGGATAACTTTGCTATTCCATGGAGTCCTACTACCTGTGTAGAACTCAACCTTCAGATTGATGAACTGGACTCGAACCTCTTATCAATGGAGGTAAGTTTGTTTATTTATTTATTTATTTATTTAATTTTTTTTTTTTTTTTTTTTTTTTTTTTTTAAGATGAGACTCGTGTAAGAGTTAACAAAGTTTATTTTAATATTCATAGAGCTTGATTTATACAAATAAAAAATATTGTATTAAATTAATACATTGTTATTTTCTTTCACAGGAAATTGTATCTGAGATACGAAATGAAAATTCTGCTTTTAACACAACTTGGGATGAAGTTATTTTTTTGTTTGAAGACATTTTGAACAACCAAGACCCCCAGAACGAGTTCTACCTTGATGACCCAGCCAAAGAGTTATACCTTGGAGATCCACAAAATCCTGAAAAAGAGTTTTACCATGATGATACTTGTTGTGAGTTATCAAAACAAAACCCACTGAACAAGTTCTACCTTGATGAGCCAGAATACAAGTCATACATTGGAGACCCACAAATTTCTGAAAATTGGGAAAGGAGAGTTCTCCCTGATGGTCCGCAGTTATACTATGTGAGACACATCATAGAAACCCTAAAAAATTGGGCAAGGAGAGTTCTCCCTGATGGTCCGCAGTTATACTATGTGAGACACATCATAGAAACCCTAAAAAATTGGGCAAGGAGAGTTCTCCCTGATGGTCCGCAGTTATACTATGTGAGACACATCATAGAAACCCTAAAAAATTGGGCAAGGAGAGTTCTCCCTGATGGTCCGCAGTTATACTATGTGAGACACATCATAGAAACCCTAAAAAATTGTGAAATGGGAATTCTCCCTGATGGTCCGCAGTTATACTATGTGAGACACATCATAGAAACCCTAAAAAATTGGGAAAGGGAAGTTTTCCCTGATGGTCCGCAGTTATACTATGTGAGACTTATCACGGAAACCCCCAATATTTCTGAAAATTGTGGTTTTACCTTGGGGACTTGGAAAGATGGTTATATTTTTGGAGACTCGGAATGGGGGTTTTGTTTTGATGACTCGGAATGTGATACCTATCTTGGAGGCTCAACAGGAATGTGGTTATACCTTGGGAACTTGGAAAGTTGGTTTTATTTTGGAGACTCTACCTGTGGGGTTCCTCTTGGAGACTCTTTGGATTCTAAAGCAATGAACAATGTTCTTTATTTAATGACGCTTGATTTAAGCAATATCAAGAAAGTTCGAGGAAGAAAATGCTGGAAAATTCTTTCTTCCCATTTCTACTTCTTCAAACTTAAAAGCCTTGAAAGACAGAATTGGAGGAAGAGGAAAAAAAAAAAAAGAAATACGTATTTAAAAAAGAAGAAAAGAAAGATTATGTTAGGGTTTGGGTGGGATTTTGAATGTGAGGGTTAGGGATGGGGTTGGGTTAGGGTTGGGATTTTGAATGTGAGGGTTAGGGTTGGGGTTGGGTTAGGGATGGGGTTGGGTTAGGGATGGGGTTGGGTTAGGGATGGGTTGGGTTAGGGTTGGGATTTTGAATGTGAGGGTTAGGGTTGGGGTTGGGTTAGGGATGGGATTGGGTTAGGGTTGGGATTTTGAATGTGAGGGTTAGGGATGGGTTGGGTTAGGGATGGGGTTGGGTTAGGGATGGGGTTGGGTTAGGGTTGGGGTTGGGTTAGGGATGGGGTTGGGTTAGGGATGGGGTTGGGTTAGGGATGGGGTTGGGTTAGGGATGGGGTTGGGTTAGGGATGGGGTTGGGTTAGGGATGGGTTGGGTTAGGGATGGGTTTGGGTTAGGGATGGGGTTGGGTTAGGGCTTGGGTTGGGTTAGGGTTTGTATATTATTATGACTCACTCGCACATACACACACACACAAAAGTTAAGCCCCAACTAAAAAGTTGTGGGATTCTGTGTTTGGGGTTCACAGATTTAAAAACGTATCCCCATTATACACACACAAAAGTTAAGCCCCAACTAAAAAGTTGTGGGATTCTGTGTTTGGGGTTCACAGATTTAAAAACGTATCCCCATTATACACACACAAAAGTTAAGCCCCAACTAAAAAGTTGTGGGATTCTGTGTTTGGGGTTCACAGATTTAAAAACGTATCCCCATTATACACACACAAAAGTTAAGCCCCAACTAAAAAGTTGTGGGATTCTGTGTTTGGGGTTCACAGATTTAAAAACGTATCCCCATTATACACACACAAAAGTTAAGCCCCAACTAAAAAGTTGTGGGATTCTGTGTTTGGGGTTCACAGATTTAAAAACGTATCCCCATTACATTTTATTTATTTATTTATTATTTTCAAGGGTATTAGCTGCTTACTTGTGTTTTTTGTAATTCTTGTGAGTAAAATGAACCCAAGATTTCTTCTCCATTTAAATCATATAATTTGTAGGTCCAAGGGACTGTATCCATTACATCAATGATTTTAAATAATTCACGAGTCCATTTTTGTGTATAACCTTTCTCAAAATGACTTTTCCATTTGTATATTCTTACAATATCACCAACTTTAAACTTGGGCTTTCTCAAATTAATCTCCTTTTCATATTCTAATTTTGTAAATGTTTCTGATGGTTTTGATTGTGTTGATGAATGAACTGTATTATTGTAATTATCTACAATATCCTGAATTAAATACACCCATTTTTGAGAACCGAGTTGTGTGAATTTTTTATATAATTTCTCTTTTAAAGTACGATTAAAACGCTCAATAACAACTGCCTTTCCTTCATTAAAGGTGCTGTATAATTTAATACCCTTCCCCTTAAGAAATTTCATGAATATTTTGTTATAGAACTCTGTTCCCTCATCAGTCCATAACTTCTTTGGTTTCCTTTTATCCCGATCAAATATTAGCTTAAAGGCTAACATTAAAGTATCACCCCTTTTATTTTTTAAAGGGACAACCCAGGCAAATCTACTCCTCAAATCAATAACGGTTAAAGCATACCTGTATCCCCTGTCATTATTCAATTCAATTAAATCAGCGGACCATATGTGGTCAGTGTATTTAGAATAAACCTTCCTTCTTTTAAACTTTGTGATTATAGGTTTGTGTAATTCTTCAGCCAAAAGCTCCTCAGTCTTGATGGCATCATTAGAGCCTAATAGTTTTTTGAGGAATAACCAAGACCAAGTTTCAATTTAGCATTTATCAAATTTCTCACAATAAACCTATCAACTTTCTCTCTCAACGTTGGATTTTGTATCAAAGACAAATTATACAACATTTCGCTGTCGGCTTTATGTTTTTCAGTCAACGTAGTGGTTTTCCCATAAGCAATATCATGCTTCATACACACTTCGTCAACCCTATTTGTAGGTTTAGACCAAGGTTTAGGATTGTCAGCCTCATCTAATCTTTTATCCAAGTTTGTTCCTGGACCACAGAAAGAATACCCTGGAAGGTGTAATTCCCCTGGAATTCCAGTTGTTGTAAATTTACTTCCTGACAGAAACTTTTGTATGTCTCCTCCTCTTTTAGGAGAGATGAATTGGCACTTTTTAGAGCCACATACTTGACATATTCCTTTTTGATAAACTCTATTATTTTTAGCTTTAACATAAGAGATATTTTTAGATTTAGTTTTCTTTTTACATTTGAGACAATAACTCATATTTATTTATCAGAAAAATTCCGACAGAGTATCAAAACCTTTTTGGTTTTCAACATATACATTTCAATCTTTATTTTTAAAACATAAAGAATCCTAAGGAATGCCTTCACTCTCTCCTCCATTTATTTACAAATAAAAACTAACTAAAGTCAATGACACCAACATCATCAATCACATAATCTTTTCCTTCTTCTTCTTCTTCTTCTTCACCACTTTCTCGTTTAAATCTCCTCCCTGAAATTGAAGACATTGACGTTCTTATTTTTGAAACCATTATCTTCATAAGAGTTGTTAATTCTTTAATTTCCTCTTCGGTGCGTTGAGATTGATTTATTTGCTTTAATACACTCAATCTTTTATGAATCTCACTGATTTCCATCTTTTTATATTTTTCCTCCCTCTCTCTTTGCTCCCTCTCCTCCTCCTCCATTTTCTCCCTCTCCTCCTTCTCCTTTTTCTCCCTTTTCTCCCTTTCCTCCTTCTCCCTTTTCTCCCTTTCCTCCTTCTCCTTTTTCTCCCTCTCCTCCTCCTTTTTCTCCCTCTCCTCCTTCTCCTCCCTCTCCCTTTCCTCCTTCTCCTTTTTCTCTCTTTCCTCCTTCTCTTCTTCAACTCCTTCCTCATCCCTTGCTACCCTTGAGTTTGAACCCCAAAGAATATTATACATATACTCATCTGGATTTTGAGATATTCTTGTATCTATAATTATTTTTCTCATAATAGGATACCAATAAGATTTGTTGACGATTTCTAAAAGAGTTTTATATTTCATAACTTTGAGAAGTTCATTTTTATTTAATATTTTAAACAAGTCTCTATTTGTGGGTTTAACAATATCAGTATAAGGCCAGTTTTTAATGACAAAATTCCCATGTATATGCTCCAAATCATAAGGTATGTAATACCGAGCACCCTTTTCTTGTAGGTATCCTTGAATACAAAAATTATAATTCTCTTGTAGTCTTCTTCCTGCCATTTATGTATCAGAAATATATGTGAGATTAATATTATGACAGGTAATACCACCCCATCTTCCCACTACCAAATCGGTTTGTATTCCTCGGCTTTCTATCCTTATCTCATTACCTTCCTTCTTTGTCATGCGAACCATCGCTATACTATCATATATTTTTATTTTCTTAAAATCACGTATTTGTTGTTTACTAATTGTACTTCCACATAAATCCTTATCTTCACCAAGTGGATAATATTCTTCTTTACGAGACTGATTTAAATCATGTAGGTCTTCTATGTTTATTGAAAAAGACCAATTATACCCTAAATCAGGCATATCATACCCCCATTTATTAATTCGCATATTAACTAAATGTCCTTCTTTATAAAATTTAATTGTAAGCAGGTAGTTAAATTCAATGAGGAAAGGTGTATGGTCAGTATAACCAGGTGTTGTGGTTGTAAATTTTACTTGTTTCACAAAACGTGCTGTTTTCTTTAAAGATATATATTGTGATAAATCACTGAATCTAATCAAGTCATTCGCATCTGTAGGGTTTGGATAATTGATTAATTTATAAGTATTCTTCATATTAATATTTTTACTTACACTATATTTTTGTCGTTCAGCCTGTGCCTTTGTATAATAATTTGATAAATCAATATCCTGAGAGGATTTTCCAAAGATAGAACCATCTTTTCCAACATAGGTCATTTATATTAGATAAAAAATGATATCATAAAAATTTTCATTATTGTTGAGTTGAAATAATACATATAAACATAATTGGCCACAACATTTAGAATTAATTTCTTGAACTTGGAATGTTTGATAAACACCATTCTGTAAGAATTGTATTACTTCAACAGGTGGTGGCATACCATAACTATCAAAATAATATTTATCCTGACTATTATGAATACAAACCCAATGAGAACCATTCTGTGTGTCTAAATTCATAATAATATTCTTTGTATTCTTATTTATATGTGTTAATTCATCTCTCATACAAATAACCATATTATCAATTTTTAGTGTTTTACAATACTTAGCTAGTTCTATATTTGACGTTGTATTCTTTCCAAATTGTTTAAACCATTTATCCATTTATTTATGAGAAAGATACAATCCATTACCCCGTTTAGTTAGTTTAACACCCGCTTGAGCGATAGAGGAAAGCATATCTCCAACCAACAATCTAGCTTTATCAGGTAGACTTTCAAGTTTTTGAGCAAAATCTACAATTACACCACTTCCACTAATTTGTTTCTCCAACTCCTTGTTATGTCTTTCCAATTCTTTTTGAGCTTTTAGTTGTGCCTTCCTTTCGTTAGCAGTTTTTACCGCTGCTGAAATACCACCAGTCAATGCTCCCGCCGCACTTAAACCAGCAAATAAAGGAATTAGAAACGGGAGAAATCCTCCTCTTGACTCGTCTATTGAATATTTCTTTAACATAGGTTTCGTCATTTTAATTTTAAGTGATCCAACATCATTTAGTGTTTTTACTTGTGTGTGTGTGAGTAAAACATCAATTCTTACAGCTCCTTTTCTTTGAATTGTATTAACATTAATAATACAAGGCTTTTGATTTTGAATACAAGATGTTAATTTATTAAGATTGATTTGATTAACATATACCCCAACCATTTATTTATGAGAAAAAACCTATGTGATATTAATCATAACACCATTATCTGTATTAATCTGTAATTCTGTTTCCTCCAAAAGCAAACAATATGCATTAACCTCTTCACTCTCCCCTCTTTCAATGTATAGAGAAGTATCCACTCGATTAGACTTTATAGTTTCCTTTTGAGAACTCAGGTCAATTGCGTAGATTGTATAAAGTTTTTGAAACGCAACCATATCCAAAATAGGATCATTATTACCATTACTTTCACACACCTTTTGGTAGGACTTGTAGGCTTCCGCATAATCATTTTTTTCCCAATCAATTTCCAATCTATCTCGCGGATAAAATGTGCCATCAAGAGAAACCCGAAGTTGTTTCACCTTTGCATTATCACTCAGGGCATTATTCTTATTCGTACCGTCCTCTCCATCTGGTTTTTTAAAAATGAGCCAGAGGTATCGTGGCTTTCCTTGAAGAACACCTAAATTCCAAGTGTAGGTAGTGTGTTCCAGTTTAACGTGTTGACATCTTCTTTTAAGGTATGATACATTTAGCGGTTTCTTTGAGTTAAGTCTTCTATTTAACATCTCTTCCGTTTTAAGATTAGGAGTATATTCACTGATATACCAACACAAATCATTAATAACAAATTTATTATTTTCTCCAAAAGCATTTTCATCCCCAAAAAGCAATCTATTTACATTATCATTCCTTTGTAGTTGAAATCTAATTTTAAGCCCATACAAAACTTTATCATAATCACAAAATCCAAATATACCTTTCAGAGGTACTGCTACGGTAAAACTATTCTCAGCTTTTGCGTCATCATTATACATTGACTTCCTTTGACTATAACCAGGGTCTGCGTTTGTACCCGTTGACATATCAGGAATAAAACCCTCAACAGCTCCCTTACCCATTCTATCACTAAACGAATATAGTGTAAATTTCATCATTTCAGATGTAGCAGAGACATAATCAACCGCTTCAACCTCTTGTGTTCCAATATACAGGCGGACACTGTCAAACATTTTCCAGAAGAAATCATTTACGAGTGTAGCATTAGTATTATTCGCAGCCTTAGTGAATTTAAATTTACACAGCAAGAAACTATCAGCTATATTCAAGTAAGTTTGTTGATTATTTATTTCAAAACTTTTTGTTCCGTTTGAATTCCAGTCTGTTCCTGTTATAGCATTTACCTTAAAATAGTCTTCCTTTTTAGTGGAGTTTGAAATGATAATCGTATCATCCAAATCATAGATACTATCAATCGCTTCCATACTTGTATTTATATAGCATTAAAATTGTTGAAACCCTGACCCAAGTATTTTAATGATTTTTTGTCGTTCTTGTGAAGATAGTTGAGTTTTACCTTTTTTTATTTCTTTGATTGCTTGTAATTTATGAGACTCCTTTTGAGCATCTTTTATACTCTTTATAGCACCCGCAACGGAGCCCACGGCAGAAGCAGTTGAACCAATTAGGTCTTTATGTTTAAGGATGGTTGAACCAATACCCATTAGAGTATCAATTATCCCATCTCCTTTATTTCGAAATTGATGACCTACACCTCGTTGTCTCTTAGGTTTATAGTATCCTCTACCCACATACCTTGTATAGTCTGGTGAAAGGAACATGCCCTCCCCTGTAATTATTTTATATTTTCCCAACTCGTGTTTTCTCACAATAACCATTATTTATTTATTGAAAAACTTCACGTAGGTGAATTCTGATGGATATAATTTCATCATTAAAGGATATCATACGATTATCTTGGTCGGTTATCCTAAAATTTACTCTGTATATGGTTTTTCCTGACACAGGTAAATAGACAAGATTTTTTGGTTCCATATTAAATTTATAACCAATCGGGGTTGAGTATGCACTGAATGAAAATATTGTATTTGTTCTTATTCCATCGTTATAAGCACCATCAATCAAATCACAATGAATTAATACTGAATTTATACCGGAGGATATTTGGATAACATTATCACTGTAAAACGTCCCGTTATTTTCAATCTTTTTTGAAGAGAAACCCAATAGCTCTCTAAACGAATTTTCAATCGTGAAATCAACTTTATAATTATTTTTAAGTTTAATAGTTGATTTTGAAGTGTGTTTTTGAATATCTATTACAATATTTTTTGGTTCATCACCTTTTTCTTTCATAAGGCGAGAGACTTCTGAAGATATTTGAGAAATCTCGTAAGCTCCAGGTGAAACGGTTATAGTTTTATATCCACTTCCTGGATTATAACTAAACTTGTTGTTTTTCTCTGTGATATTAAAAAGGGTATTGTAAGTTTCCATTGACAACAAAGATGCCTCATATGAGGTAAGGGGGTCAAGTTGTAGTGGGTAAGGGAATGAAGCTGTGTAATCGCTCGTTGTGAAATTAAAACTAAGAATTGTGCTTCTCATCTTATTTAATATCTAATAAAATATCTTTGTATTGACATTTATTAATTATTTTCATGTTCATCAACTGATCTAAAATGGCTGAGGATTCATTAAAACAATTGTTGTTTCCAGCCTTCTTACTACCTAACAACAATAATAGCCTATTAACTAATTGTGATGGGTCATTTGGAAGAAAACTAACACCCGAACCAAGCTTACTTAAAGCATCAATAATATGTTTCTCCTTCTCATTCTTCTTACTTTTACCAGCAACAGAAACTCCATAATCAAGTGCATTTAGCAACTCAATATATACCCTATCTTCCTCTCTTTCCATATCAAGTGGTTCCTCAAAATATTTTGAACCGCTGAATCCGGGGTTTGTTAGAAGAAACATTAATCTTGGAGTTAATTTAACATTTGGTTGAGTAGAACTCAAGAACATCAATTCATCATTAAATATCAATACCTTTTCTTCCACAAGATGAAACACTGCTGGTTCTTCTGTTGGAATGAGACCTGCTCTGGTTTTTGAACCCGCCGAATATTCATTGTTTTGAAGAGCTTCCACAACATAATTAGGGGGTTGATTTACCTCCTCAAGTTTCCGAAATAATCCCTCGTCATCATATTCTAATTCACCAAGTTCTTGTTTTGTTATCTGACTAAAATCTTTGAGCATTTGAAGTTTTTTCGGAGTAAATTCTACCGTGGGAACTGTAGGGTGTTGAGTTTTCAAAAGTGGTTTAAAGAATTTCTCTTGTTTTCTTTCAAAGGCTTCTTCACCAGTTAGTTTCTGTCTCCGTTTCTTCTTTATCTCTTCCTGTTGTTTAACAACTTTTGAAACTAATTGTTGATGTTCCTTAAACTTTCTTTCTCTTTCTTCAGTATTCATTTTCTGTATTTATTTATTGAAAAATATCATTTAGTATCTCATCTTGTTTCACAACAATATATTTATATTTTCCAATCGTGTGTTTCATATAATTTTCAAATTCTTTTTTACTACATAACGTAGAGCAATTATCTCTCCAAAAATTATTTACATCTATTGAATTTAACTTAAATAAAATAAAAGTATTGGCATTGTTTCTTATTGAGCGTCGAGGGAGTTGAAAATATGATTGACTAAGATATATACAATTACAAGAAGAATGTCTCCCTCTTGTATAGTAGCTATCCATTACTGTTTGGTTTCTCTCATTAACACAATCATCAAAGATGACAAGGTTCTTTTTTGATTTATCTAAATCTTGAGGTGAAGGTATATCATCCGTATTATCACTGAGAATACAAGTTATGGGTTTCGATTTTGATTTCTGTGTATCACAAAATAATTGTATTATATCATCAATATTATAATCATTTAGTTTGTTTTGAAGTTTAAATAAACCGATAATGTCTTCCTTTTTAAGACCCGCATTAAAACCCTGTGAGAGTAGTTGATACTCGGGTTGAAAACTTGACTTTGTAAAAATTATTAAATTATCATAATCTAAAAAATTAGAACCAAGGAGCATCTTTAAAAGTAAACAGGTTTTTCCACATCCGCTTGAACCAACTATTAGACATCTCAATGAATTTGGAATGTTTTTATGGTTATTAAATTTTATCTTATTTTCCCAAACGGGTAAAAAATCATTCATTTATATATTTGGAAAACAAGTTATCCAACTTTTTTTGAGCTATTTGAGAAACTCTATATTTTATCCTGAGTTCGGGTTTAATTTCAAAATAATCCATTATTTTATTTATATAGTATCTTGTATTAACATTTCCATTAAAATTATTTTGAATAATAAATATCATTAAACCCTTATACATTTCCTCAATACAATTAGTCTCTTCCCTTGAAAGAAATGGTGTATTATCATCACAATACTTAAGATTCATCTCTCTTATTAATCTTGTAAAGTAATTCATTTTTGGTTCTAATTTAAAAGAGTTATATATTTTTTTATATTTCTTATTATCATTAATTAAAATTAAATCACAGAAAATACATTGTTTATATGAATCCTCATCATTAAGCCCCACTCTATCACAAGCCGGACAATTCTCTAATTTATCATATGGAGAGTCTGGAAATTCTAAATATCCTTCAGAACTTATCATATTTATGTGGTAAATTTTTACTTAAACTAAACGCAAGTTTATTCATTAATAAATACAATGTTTCAAAGCACAAAAGACAAATTTCAATCAATCTCTACTTCGGTGGAAGATATAGAAAAATATGTCAAAGATGTTAAATTGAACAAAGATAAATATGGAAATTTTTGGGTAAAACCAGTTATGGAAAATAACATGAGCCCCTCTATTTCATTTAAAGGAAGAGCTCTAACTATACCTGGAAAGACATCCATTAAAGTAAATCTAACAAAAGTTTCTCCTCTACTCCTGGCAATTTATTCAAAGCTTGAAAAAGTGATTGACCACGATACTTTGAAAAAGAATGATAAGACCATTAATAATTCTAGAGGAGACATTTGTATTTTCTTTAATAATCCAAAGGGTGTAGATCTAAGTAAAATGAATGATGTTAATATTTCTGGTGAAATGTCATTTCGTTCTATGATAGTTAGAGATTATTTAAAGATAACTTTTGATATAAAAATTGTAGAGATTGAATCTGTTAATGAAAGAAAGTATATAGATATTGATGGGAATATTTTTCTTGCTAATTAAATATGAGTCAATACAGCAGTGAAGATTTTACTATTTCATTGAACTCGGACGATAGTGATGATAGTATTTCATTGAACTTGGATGATGGTGATGATAGTATTTCATTGAACACAGATGATAGTTATGATACTAATAGTTTGTGCTCAAATGATAGTTATGAGAGTAGCTTTATTGATGACTCTGAGTATGATTCTGAGTATTCATGTGATAGTTATGACTTAGATGATTCTGAGTGAAAAAGTGTTTTAGTTTAAGCACAGTGATATATATAAAACGGAGCTGTAAAGCTCAAAAGTGTTTTATTTTAAGCACAGTGATATATATAAAACACCACGTTTTCTCACGCTATAAATATGGTTTATTGTGATACTTGCGAGAAGGAAGTAAAATATTATAAACAACATATTCTCACCGCAAAACATACATACAACATTTTAAACAAACTTTCCCCTCTTCCACCTGAAACAAAACACTGTTCTACATGTAATAAAAATATCCTCAAGAAAGGCTTCAAAATACATCTTAAAACAAATCTACATTTATCAAATTTTATCACAACTAAAAACTCTGATGGAGCATTCAAAGGACATATTAAAATAAGAGTCTTTAACTTCAAACCTCCTGAACCAGAGTCTATAGTTGATGCTGTAGAAATAGTTAAACCTGCTGTTCAAACGTTGATTGAAAAAACACTAAAGGAAATGAAACCACTTAAATTTTATATGGGAGTAAAATTAGAAATGACAAAGGATGAAGGAGTTATAGATGCACCATACATGAGAACTGAGCCACACTTTATATCTTCATATCAAGATTTTAAAACATCAGGAGTCTATGATGAACTTATTAAACAAGAGCAAGATGTGGATAATTCAATCGTAGGAAGTGGATTCAATATAGGAAAAATTATTTACATAGACATTCATATTCTTAAATCAGATCCTCTAAAAGCTTCTTCTTACATTGATTTACCCAGTGTTATCAAAAATAGAAAAGCAGTTATCAATATCAAAAATAAAGACAATAAATGTTTTCTCTGGTCTATTTTAGCACACTTACATCCTCCACATTTTCATGATGAAAGAGTATCTCATTATAAAAAATATGAGAATACATTAAATACGAAAGATCTAAAGTTTCCGATGACTTTAAATGATATTCCTAAATTTGAAAAGATGAATAATTTATCAGTTAATGTTTATGGTCTAACAGAAACAAACAACATTCAGGTTTTAAAGCTTTCTGACAATTGTAAACAAACTCATATTAATCTTCTATATTTTAATTCAGACGAAAATTCACATTATACATACATCAAAGATATTGCTAAATTAATAAAACCACAAGTCTGTAAGAGAACAAATAAAATATATATTTGTTTGCGTTGTCTTAACTTCTTCAATTCACAAGAAAGATTAGATAAACATTCAAATTATTGTGGCGAACATAAATCAACGGTAATCAATATGCCTAAAGAAGGCTCAAAGATCACATTCAAAGATGAAAATAAAAAGATCAAACATCCATTTGTTATATATGCTGATTTTGAAAGTATTTTAGAAAAAATTGATACTGCTTCTCAAGATCCAAAAGAATCATACACAAATAAATATCAAAAACATACTCCTTGTGGTTTTTGTTATTATATCAAATCATCCGTTGGTGATAAATATAACAAGTTAGAGATGTATAGAGGCTCAAATACCCCAGAGGAGTTTGTGAAACGACTAGAAAAAGACTGTGTTCGATTAACCAAGATAATGAGAGAAACCAATAAACCAATGTCCTTAACAAGTAAAGAAAAAAGGGAATTTATAAAAAACAATGTCTGTCATATTTGTGAGGAGAAAATTGGTAAAGGTCTAAAGGTTAGAGACCATTGTCATCTCACTGGTAAATATAGAGGTCCGGCTCATCAAAGTTGTAATATTAATTATCAACTCCCCTCTTTCATTCCTGTCTTTCTTCATAACAACGCTCATTATGATACACATCTATTTATCAAGGAACTCTCAAAGACTTCTGGAAGTATCTCAGCAATTCCAAACACGGATCAGAAATACATTTCATTCACAAAAACAATTCACACATCTCCTATTACTCATATCAGATTTCTTGATACATTTAAATTCATGGCAAGTCCATTGGTTAACTTGGTTCAAAATCTAAAAGAGTTTCCATGTCTTTCAGAGTATTTTTTAGATAAAGATTTTCTAACACAAAAGGGAATTTACCCCTATGACTATATGGACTCATTTGAGAGATTCAATGAAACACAACTTCCTTCAAAAGAAAATTTCTATAACAAATTAAATAATAGTCATATATCTGATAAAGATTATGTACACGCACAAAATGTTTGGGAAAAATATAACATCAAGAATCTTGGCGAGTATCACGATTTGTATCTCAAAACTGATGTGCTTTTATTGGCCGATGTATTTGAAGCCTTTAGATCTGTTTGTCGCACTGGATATGGATTGGATCCTGCTCACTACTACACAGCACCTGGATTGGCCTGGAGTGCGATGTTGAAAATGACAAAACAAGATTTGGATTTGATAACCGATGTTGATATGCTTTTGATGATTGAAAAGGCAAAAAGAGGTGGAATTTCACAAGTCTGCTCGAGTAGATACGCAAAAGCAAATAACAAATATCTTCCAAATTATGATCCAACGAAAGAGAGTTCTTACTTGATGTACTATGACGCGAACAACCTGTATGGCTGGGCAATGTCTCAGGCTCTTCCTTATGGAAAACTTAGATGGGTAAAGGAAAAAGACTACAAAAACGTTTTACAAGATGTATGTATCTCTACACAAAAAGAATTGGATGAAGAAAAAGTTGGTTATTATTTTGAAATTGATTTAAAATATCCAGAGGAACTCCATAACCTACACAAAGATCTCCCATTTGCTTGTGAGAAAGCAAGTCCAAAGAAAGAATGGTTGAGTGATTATCAACGATCGTTTGATATAGGTGAATCAACAGAAAAATTACTTACTACATTATATAACAAGAAAAATTATGTTCTACACCAAAGAAATTTGCGACAATATTTATCAAAAGGTCTAAGAGTAGAGAAGATCCATAGGGTTCTAAAGTTCAATCAAAGTCATTGGTTAAAGGGGTACATTGATTTTAATACACAAAGAAGAACAGAGTCAAAAACAGATTTTGAGAAAGACTTTTATAAATTGATGAATAATGCGGTCTTTGGTAAGACTATGGAGAATGTGAGGAAAAGACAAAATATCAGACTATCAACATCTTGGGAACAAGCATCAAAATTAATTAATAGACCGAGTTTTACTCGAGCTGAGGTCTTTACTGAGAACTTTTGTGCGATCCATTTGATTAAAGAGAGTATTGAAATGAACAAACCTATTTATATTGGAACAACAATTCTTGATTTATCAAAGTCATTAATGTATGATTACTTTTATAATAACTTGAGGAAGAAATATCAAAATGATGTTAATCTACTTTATATGGATACAGATAGTTTTATTTTGAAAATTAATACCAACGATGTTTATTCAGACATGAAAAGAGACATTAATATCTATGACACGAGTAATTACAGTCCAGAGAGTGAGTTGTTCTCTTCTAAAAATAAAAAGGTGATTGGAAAGTTCAAGGATGAATTAGGAGGAAATGTTATGAGTGAATTTGTGGGATTGAGGTCAAAGGCTTATGCTTATAAATACATTGTGAATAACGTTGAAAAGACTGATAAGAAGTTAAAAGGTGTAAAGAAAAATGTTATTAAAGAAACAATAAACTTTAAGGATTATTATAACTGTTTAACAACAAAGAAAGAAGAGTTTAGAAAGATTAATGGAATAAGAAGTTATAAACATCAATTATATTCAGAAGAGATAAATAAGAAAGCATTGGGGGCTTTTGATGATAAGAGGTTTATTTTAGAAAATGGAATTGATAGTCTCCCTTATGGTTATATAAGTATATAAGTGATAAGATATATATATAAGTGATAAGATATATATAAGTGATAAGATATATATAAGTGATAAGTTAAAAAGGGGGGGGGGTTGGGGATTTTAACGGGCTACCGCCGCCTTTTTTACTATTATATAAATGATAGAACCAAGTATCAACCAGACTAAAGAGTGGAGGTGTAATCAACCTTGGTATATAAATGGAAAACATAATGAATGTGAAAAATATCAAATAGGTATAATTGAAAAGGCAACTGGTAAAAAAGTTCACAAAACAAATAAGAGAATTAATTTAAATACCGGTGAATTGGGTAAAAAAGATGGAAATATTTTTGAGTGGACGGAAAACTTTGATGGTTGTCAGGAAAATATATACTTTAATTTAAAAATGGTATGTGGCACTGGAGGCGCTCAAGCAAGAACATTGAGGGAGGTTTACCATTTTATCTTAGCTCAGTTAAAATATCTTAATAAAGAACCAAACTCAAACATATTTTTTGTTAATATATTAGATGGTGAAGAGAGTTGTAGGAGAATTAAATTATTTCCCACGCATAAACAAATATTTGTAGGGTCGTTGTTTGAGTGGGTTATATTCACCAGATGATATTAAGAGTAAAAGGTTAAAAGGTCCATGAGGTCAGAAGGATCACAGGTGTTTAAGTGGTCTAATGAATAAGGATAACATGTCAAAAGGTTAGAAGGTTCGTAAAGAACAGGGTGAGAGAAATATAGGTGTTTAGGGGCAATGAGGGAGGGAAAGAATTAATATGGAAGTGAATGGGTCAATGTTTGAGTGGGTCAAAGATTAATCTGCCAGATGATATGTAGAAGAAGGATGATAGGTCTATAAGAGAAAACAAATATTTGTAGTGTTTGAGTGGTCTAATGAACAACATTAAGGATAGGTACTACAGACAAAAGGTTCATAAAGATGAGGGTGGGAGAAATAGAGGTGTTTATGATTTTTGAAAAAGACAAGGGGGTAAATGACATTAGATAGGGATTTCCCATGTTAAACGGAGGTGTCCCAGAAGCAACATTATTACACTACTGACATACATACATACACTACCGGTCAAAAGTTTTAGAACACCTAAATTTTTCCAGTTTTCATTGAAATTTACGCAGTTTAATGTCTCAATGTACTCTGAAATTAAGCATAGAACAAATAAACAATTTGAGATGAAAAAGAAATAATAGAATCATTTTGTTTAACAATATTTAATTCAAATTTTTGACTCAGCAAAGTCGCCACCTTTTGCACATATAACCGCCGAACACACTCGTGGCATTCTTTCTACAATGGAAATCAAATATTGTTCAGGAAGTTCTTCCCAACACTGTTGCAGAAGTTCCCACAAATGTGTTGCACTTGTAGGTTGCTTTGCTTTCGCCCTTCTGTCCAGTTCATCCCAATCCAGCTCGATGGGGTTTAAGTCTGGAGACTGTGCTGGCCATTCCATGATTTGAAGCCTACCGTCTTGTTCTTTTCCTCGAAGGTAGTTTTGACATAGCCTGAAGGTGTGTTTAGGGTCATTATCTTGCTGTAGGATGAACCCCTGACCAACTATGCGTATACCAGAGGGTATTTCATGGTGCAGCAAAATGCTGTGGTAGCCCTTTTGGTTCAGGGAGCCCGTCACTCTGTGCAAGTCGCCAACTCTGGATCAGGCAAAAGAGCCCCAGACCATCACGCTTCCTCCTCCATGTTTGACAGTTGGTGTCACACACTGAGGAACCATCCTTTCGCCTACTCGACTGCATACAAAAACCCTGCGTGATGAACCAAAGATTTCAAATTTGAATTAATCGGTCCATAAGACCTTCTTCCAGTCTTCAGTAGTCCACTGGCGGTGCTTCATGGCCCAGGCAAGCCTCTTTTTATTATTTTGCCATCTTAGCGATGGCTTTCTTACTGCCACTCGACCTGTCAAACTTGCAGCTCGAAGTCTTCTCTTCACAGTTGAAACTGAGACTTGCTTACCTCGACCAGTGTTACGATGTGCTTGAAGCTGTTGTCCTGTGAGCCGCCTATCACGCAAGCTGTTGACTCTCAGAAACTTGTCTTCTGATTCTGATTCTGATTCGGTCTGCCAGACCTCTTCCTGTCAGAGTTTCCTCCAGTTTCCAATATACTACTTCCTGCAGTGCAATATTGTCCAAATAATGCTTCAGAGGGTGTAATAACAGTCTGTTCCAATACTGCTTTTATACAGACAGGGGGTTTGTAATCAAGTAATCAGCAGAGGTTGGGACACCTGTAGGAATTGTTTGCATCAACTTTCAAGGCTTAATTTACTTACATTGCTGCAGAACAGCTGTAAGTTGTTCACCCATTACTTGTTCCCTGAAGAAGGTCTTTTTTCTTTTTTTTTTTACAAAATAACTGTGCAATTTACATTATCTTCCCATTTTTGCTAACCTAAACTTTTTTTTTAACCTCGAGCAGTTTACTGCTTACCTTTGTACCATTTCAGGTTATTCACTGGACATTAAACTGTGTAGATTTCTATAAAAACTGAGAAAATTGAGGTGTTCTAAAACTTTTGACCGGTAGTGTACATGCATACATACATCGGAAGGACAGACAAACACTGTTCCAGAGGGCATTGCCCTACAGGCTATGCCGTAATAATAAATCGATGTCAAAAGTGTTTACATTGCTTTTTGTATTGTATTGTTACGGATCTCAGAGACGGCACTCCCCTTAGCAAGGGGGGGGGGGGGGGGGGTGGTTAATCCCCTTGGCTTGTTAAGCTGGCCGTCTCTGGTCCAGGTACCTGTAACGCTCTTTTGCGGGGTGGAATTGATCAGGGTTATTGGTCCAGGTGTTCTCCCGAATACCTTTATCAATCCCTCCAACAAAATAGGGAGACAAGTACCGCTCAAACCACGGACAAGATGGTATTTGCCGAGCGGTTTAGCAATCCGCAGTTCGAGCCGTTATCAAGAGACTAAACCCGATTCCGAGCGTTGGCCAAATCGTGCCACAGGTATTCAATCGAAAGAAAAGACTAAAGCGATCGGGGAAGAATGAAACCAAAAGGGTAAGAAATAACAGACATTTATTAATTATTTACAAAACCAAAGAAACCAAAGGAGAAACGAAAGCAATATACAGAAGAAGAAGAAGACACAGGGCAAGCCTTAAAACAGTCTTACCCCAGACAAACATACACACTCACACGGGGATTGTAGCTGGTAGGGTGGAAGGTCTAGGTGGATGGTCCAGGCGATGGGGTCCAGGCTCCGGTCCCGCGGGCGAAAACCCGGCAGGCAGCATCGCGCGTATCATTCAACCGCGAGCGGACCTTATGTATAGCGGGGGGACTGGGATGCTCCGTACATAATAAATGAATGGCTTTGCCAAACGCACCCTCTCCAAGGTTCTTGTATAACGCCTTTGCAATGAGCGCCGCCGTAGAGTTCTTTCGCCACTGCCGTGTGCACGCGAGTCCTGTTCAAGAGCGCCGCCGTATGGTTCTTGTGCCAGAGACGTCCCCCGCGCAGTTCTTCCAAAAGGAGCCCGTCGAAATAAGTTCCTCAAAGGGCTCTTCGCGCGCTCTTTTATAACGCGAGCCAAGATCACTACGCGCTCCTCCGAAACCACGCCCACCACCGAGCTCATCTCAGCCCTGGTTGGCTCGCCGAAAGGGCCACGCCTCAGTCTCGGCGCTCTGCCCCCCTTCTTCTCCGGCTTGACCGCGTGTGTAATGGCGGCGAACGCTGCTGGCAAACGAAGTACCACAATTTGGAGAGGGAGAGCAAAATGGACGGAATGGGGCCTATCTTATTTGATTAATGCAACGCAGATTCAACTATTGGGAACAGGTCCTTAACTGAAACACATAATAATGAAATAACTACGAAGAGGGCCTATGGTTCACTACGTGTTGTTCATGGACTAACTAGGGTGCGATATTTAACCAGCCAATTGAGGGGGATATTTACAGGGGAAACATTTATAAGGGATACATTTACTAAAATTTACTAGTGAAGGTTCTAAAAACCGTAACAGTATTATAATCGTGTGTGCATGTATTATAATGATGTATATTATTATTTTGTATTGTAGTAAACGGGTGTATTTATGGTGCAAAGGTTGCTTCATTAATGACACTTCCCAAGAAGGACACATTAAAACACAACAACAACAGGCATTTTAAGGCCATTTTCCCTGCTATAGCGGGGGTTTTAAGGACACATTAAAGCAAAAGAAATTATATGAAAAGGAATGTGCACCAGAAGATGCAACATAGAATGAGTGAAATGAAATCAATTTCAAATCTGCAGCTGTAAAGAAAGTGCTAAAAGCATTCCTAAGTCCACGGTGTTGGAAAACTGCCAGTTCCAGAGTAGACGGAACAAAACCTTCTTTGTAGCTGTTCGGGCAAAGCTTCTCTGGTCGATGCTAAATCATGGAGGATCACACTTATAATCCTGTAAAAACTAACGGCCATCTTCACGTAGGATGCAGTAAAGTACTTTTCCTGCAGACAGGATGGCTGGCTTACTCTTCTATTAACATAAGGGGGTGGTAAGGTGTGCAGTTCGACTTTCCATTATTGGGGCATGATACATTGGCAGAGACGTTGACCGTTTGCAGGCGCTTACGCAACTATATAACTTTGGAACACAACTGTTCCTCGCAACCACCAAATTAGCTAATGCTATGTCTACCATAAGATGTAACACATGGATGAGATGGAGAGCCGAACCCTAATTAATCTAGCAAATCCCAACACTGCTACTGTTATCATTTCAATATTCGCCCTTGTGACAACTCAAACCTTGGTCTGTATGTGGATCACTCTTTTCAGAATTTGGGTCATGGGCCTCGTAATTTTTCACCACCCATGGTACTTTGGCACAACAAGTTGGTTAGGAAGTGTGACCCCACTTTAAGCCTCTGCCTTACTCATTCTGTCCATGGCACCCAGGTTATTGGGACTACCATGCAGCATCCTAACTACACTCCGAGGTACTATGCTGAGGCCTTTCCTTGGCATCTTTTCTCCGTGCTCCTTAGGCACTTTCTACCATGGGTCCTCTACCTCAGTACTCGGGTCTTCAAAATTCACTCAATGATACTACTGGTCCTACTGGCATTTATAGTGGTCTCAGCCACTCAATACCTGTGAAAGCTTGGTGCTTCCCAGCTTCTGCATGACTGCTACCTTTTTGGGCCAACACTCGCAACTACACCAATCACACCTTTGTCAACCACGCAACTTTTCTCCTTTCTATCGTTCTCAACCTTTACCATTTCCAATGACCAGCAGCTTCCCAGATCCATAGTCCACGTCTGCTAAACCCCTCTATCTCGCCTGCACTACACTTGAAACTCCTGCCCAGAAGAGGGCGCCGTACTCTCAAACGTCACCATACACCCATGTGCACCACACCTTCAATACAATTTGGCTCAGCATGGCTCTAATTCATCCCACTTTGAGATGTTAACCAAGGAAGAAGGTTGGTTCAAGTTTCACGAACTGCCAGATCATGCCTGACGTTGGAGCTGATTTGGACAGGAATCGTTATTTTTTTCAGGATGTCGATGATAACCCGCATTCTCTTCATGAATGACACTGCAAATGCTAGTTCACGGGACATCCAGCTTAATGACCATCCGAGAAACGATGCACTTTGTGATGCAACACCCTGCCTGTCAACATCAATGTTTTTATTCTGGTTGGGAATCAAACCCAACCGAGACTGTGGAAGTTAAAAGGGACCCAAGCCATTGCACTCACAGTGATCCTCGAGGATTGGTCAACACCCTCACTTGTAAGCACAAAATGTTTTTGAGTCATGGCATCAAACAGTGTGTCGACCGCTGTGGCTACGAGAAGGCCCTTTTGAATTTGGATGGCCGAGAAAACTGGTTTGTCGTGATAGGAAACAGAGAGTGCCTGTGAATGGGAGGATGTCGGACTGGAATGTTGTAAGTAATAGCATACCTCAGGGTACGAGCACAATGTGGTTAAGAGGGGACTTTCCAAGTCTTAGGACTTTCCACTTTCCAAGTCCAACTTAGGGCCTAATTTCAGATGACACAAAGCTTGGAGGTATTAAGTAGACAAAGGTGGGAGGAAGTGGAGGGTATGATCAGATGAAGGAAAGTCTATAGATACTTTCATAGATTGGGTAAAAGATTGGCAGATGCAATTTGACATGAAGAAATGTAATGTGCTGGGGATGGGTAGGAATAATGAAATTAGGGATTAGGGAAATAGATGTCGTGTTTACAACTAATAAACAACGTTGGGCCGGCGTGAACAATTCGCTTGCGACCATTCGACAAAATGCCAACGTTGGCCCAACGGAGTTGTGTTAGCTGGGCCATATGAGGAGGGCCACGTGGATGAGAGGGATGCTGCCTCTGCCAAAGTCCGATCCCAACAACACAAAAGCGCACTCCAAAAACTCCAACTCCACAAATACCACCACAAAACCAGAACTAGTTAAGAACAAAACCAGTTATGGCCTTCACAAACGTTGGCACCGCCTTTTTGTGCAGCACATCCTGCTCATGGCTGTCCACTTTTGTTGGCATGACCTAGGCCTAGGGGGTCCGAGGCAAACTATCACTGGAGCCATGGACAAATTCAAGCTCCAACTACTGTTGGGAAGGCAATGGCAAACCATTCAGTATATAAACCTTTGCCAAGAAACTCTTTCGGCAGCACTGATGCTCTGTAACAGTGTGTACCGTGTAGTATATTAGAATCAGAATATTGTGGCGGACACAAAAGCCCACTGGCGTGGTGACATCATTCCGCGCACCAAGTGGGCGGTGGCCACGCCCGAGGGGTAGGCGTGGCCTCATGATATACACCGGGCGCGCAGCCCGGAGCGCGCCAGTGTTACAGTGAGCTCCTGAAATAAAGACGCTTATAAGTTACCGCTTGTCCGCTTCCTCCTTGCACGCAAGCAGCGCGCGTAACGCCGCGCTTTACTGGTGACCCCCTCGACGTTGGATCTACCGGAGCGATCCTTCCACACGCGACGCCATTGCCATGGCCAACTTCATCAAACTTCCCGAATTTTGGGAGGCTCAGGCCGAAGTCTGGTTCATCCAGGCCGAAGCCCAATTTCAGCCTCGGCGCCTCACCGGCGATGACACGCGCTATTGCCACGTCGTCGCCTCCCTCGGGCCCGGCACGGCCGCTCGAGTTGTGTCCGTCCTTCGCCACCCACCGGACGGCCACAAGTACGAGGCACTCAAGCGGCTACTCCTAGCCACGTTCGGCCTCACGGACGACGCACGGGCCGACCGCCTCCTGGATCTCCCCGAGCTCGGTGACACGCGCCCGTCGGTCCGAATGGACCATATGCTGTCACTGTTGGGCGACGAAGCCCCTGGTTCTCTATTCCGGGTGCTTTTCCGTCGCCAACTTCCAGCGCAGGTTCGCCTCGCGTTGGCCGGGACCGGGCTAACGGAACCCCGAGCATTGGCAGCCGAGGCGGACAAGTACTTCGCCGCTTCGGACACGCGGGCGAGAGTCGGCGTGGCCGTCACGGCCCTCGTGGCTGATGCTGCTGATGCTGCTGCTGATGCTGCTGATCCACAGCATCAGCTTATACAGCATACGCAGCATGCTGATACGCACCTCGTGACTGCCGCCACGCCCCGCCCACCGCCGCGGCGAAAACCGCCACCGCGGGGAAACCCGCCAACTCCACCGGCCTGGCGGAGCCAGCCGCGCTCCTCCAGCTCCACCACCTGGTGCTGGTTCCACGCCAAGTTCGGCCACGAAGCTCGGCAGTGTCATCCGCCATGCTCCTTCAACAGGTCGGGAAACGCCCGGGCCGGCGCTCAATAGTGGCGATGAGCGCCGGCCGTTCGAGCAGCCTGCTGTTCATAACGGACACCTTCTCCGGGCGCCGTTACCTGTGCGACACGGGAGCGCAGGTGAGTGTCGTTCCCGCCGGCACGTCAGACAAGCACGCCGCGGGTGGGGGCCCCACGCTGCTTGCCGCGAACGGGACGCCCATCCGTACGTACGGAAAACGCTGCCTCTCTCTGCGGTTCGGAGGGCAGGTTTTCCGATGGACGTTCGTCACCGCCGACGTGCCCATGGCACTGCTTGGCGCAGACTTCCTGTGCGCTAATGGGCTCCTGGTCGACGTCAAGCGCAGACGTCTTGTCCAGGCCGAGACGTTCAGCTCGCTCGCTTGTGCGTTGCCCAGCTCAACGAGCGGCTTGCCAAGCGGCTTGCCGAACGGTTCGGTTCCGGCCACGTTGGTCTGTACGCTTCCGGCAGCGGACGCATTCACCCGCCTCCTCGCCGGCTTCCCGGCCCTCACGCAGCCCACCTTCTCGGCGGGGGCCGTCAAGCACGGGGTGGCCCATCACATCCCCACCGTCGGGCCACCGGTCTACGCCCGGGCACGCCGCCTCGAGCCGACGAAGCTGGCGGTGGCAAAAGCGGGGTTCGCTACCCTGGAGCGACTCGGCATCGTTCGGCGCTCAGAGAGCGCTTGGGCGTCGCCGCTGCACATCGTGCCGAAGCCCGGCGGGGGATGGCGACCGTGCGGGGACTATCGCCGTCTCAATGACACCACGACTCCCGACCGCTACCCCGTCCCCCACATTCAGGACTTTTCCGCCCGTTTGGCGCGCATGTCCTTCTTCTCGAAGGTGGACCTCATACGCGGCTACCATCAAGTCCCCGTCAGGCCGGAGGACGTCCCGAAGACGGCGGTCATCACGCCATTCGGACTCTTCGAGTTCCTGCGCATGCCCTTCGGTCTGAAGAATGCGGCTCAGGCGTTCCAGCGACTGATGGACAGCGTCCTGCGTGACTTGGATTTTGTCTATGTCTACCTGGACGATATCCTCGTCGCCAGCGCGTCCCGCGAAGAGCACCTACGCCACCTCCGCACGCTCTTCGAATGCCTGGGCCAGCATGGCCTGATTGTGAACCCCGCAAAGTGCCGGTTCGGCGCCACCATAATCGATTTTCTGGGGCACCGTGTCACCAGGCACGGAGCCGTCCCCCTGCCGGCCAAGGTGGAGGCGGTGAAGGGGTTTCTGCGCCCCTGCACGATCAGAGGGCTGCAGGAGTTCCTGGGCATGGTGAACTTTTACCATCGGTTCCTGCCCCGTATCGCCCAGCTCCTGCCCCCCCTGCACGAAGCTCTCCGAGGTAAGCCGGGCAAAGGCGACATTACCTGGACCGAGCAGATGGACACGGCGTTCACGGGCGCGAAGCTCGCCTTGGCTAACGCCACCATGCTCGAGCACCCGGCGCCCGATGCACCGATCGCCCTCACCACCGATGCCTCGGACTACGCGGTGGGCGCGGTGCACGAGCAATGGGTGCGTGGAGCTTGGCAACCGCTGGCGTTCATTAGCCGGCAGCTTCGCCCGCCCGAACGCCGTTACAGTACCTTCGACACGAGTTGCTCAGGCTTCACTTGGCGGTCAGGCACTTCCGCCATCTGCTCGAGGGCCGTGCGTTCACTGCCTTCGTCGACCACAAGCCGCTGATCTTCGCGATGGGCAAGGTCACCGAGCCGTGGTCGGCCCGGCAGCAGCGTCACCTCTTGGCCGTGTCCGAGTACACGACGGACATCCAGCACGTCACGGGGAAGGACAACCCGGTGGAGGATTGCCTTTCCCGGGCCGTCGCCCACGCAGTCCACCTCGGCATCGACTATGCCCAGATGGCAGCGGACCAGGCCGCTGACCCCGACGTCCAGGCCTTGCGGACCGCCGTCACGGGCCTCCGCGTCACCGAGGTGGCATTCGACGGCGCGGGCGCGGCCCTCTTGTGCGACGTCTCCCTCGGGCGTCCTCGCCCCATCGTGCCCGCGCGCTGGCAGCGCCAGGTGTTTGACGCCATCCACGGCCTGTCCCACCCGGGCGCGAGGGCCTCCCAAAGGCTGATCGCCGACAAGTTCGTCTGGCATGGCCTCCGGAAGGCCGTCCGCGGCTGGGCCAGGACGTGCCTCGCGTGCCAGCGCGCCAAGGTGCACCGGCACACCCAGGCCCCGTTGGCCCCGTACACGGTGCCGGAACGCCGGTTTGACCACGTCCACGTGGACCTGGTGGGACCTCTGCCCCCCTCGCGGGGTTTCACCTACGTCCTCACCATGGTGGACCGCACCACCCGGTGGCCGGAGGCCGTGCCCTTGGCGTCGACAACGGCAGCCGATGTCGCGCAGGCTTTCATCGCCACCTGGGTCGCCCGGTTCGGCGCCCCCTCAGACATCT
This sequence comes from Myxine glutinosa, assembly GCF_964187855.1. NCBI lineage: Eukaryota > Metazoa > Chordata > Myxini > Myxiniformes > Myxinidae > Myxine > Myxine glutinosa. The sequence goes on along the minus strand of NC_136262.1, from coordinate 60,007,036 downwards.
TGTCCGACCGCGGCCCCCAGTTCACCTCAGAGCTCTGGGGGGCGGTCGCGCAGGGGCTCGGGGTCCGGCTGCACCGAACCACGGCGTACCACCCCCAGGCTAACGGCCTGTGTGAGCGATTTCACCGCTCATTGAAGGCCGCGCTCCGGGCCACCCTCCGCGACGGCGGCTGGGTCGACAGGCTCCCCTGGGTCCTGCTGGGCCTCCGGACGGCGCCCAAGGAGGACCTGCACGCATCCGCGGCGGAGTTGGTCTTCGGGCGACCGCTGCGGGTGCCGGGCGAGTTCCTCCCCGACTCCACGGCACCATGGTCCGCGGCACAGCAGCGCTCCGCTCTGCAAGAGACCGCCCAGAGGTTCGCCCCGGTGCCAACGGCATGCCACGGGCACCCACCGACGCACGTCACCCCGGAGCTTCGCACGACGGAGTACGTCTTCGTCCGCCACGATGCCCACCGGACACCACTGCGGCCCCCGTACGACGGGCCTTTCCGCGTGCTGGAGACCGGGGCGAAGCACTTCACCCTGGACATCGGCGGTACTCCTGACCGCGTTTCGGTAGACCGCCTCAAGCCGGCCCACCTCGACGTGGACCATCCACCGCCAGTGGCCCGACCCCCATGTCGGGGCCGTCCCCCTGCGGGCGGACCCCCGGCACCACCCAGCCCCGCCGCCACGCCGCCCCCCGGTCCTGCACCCATCCCAGGGGCAGCCAGGGGCATCCCACCTGGCATCCCTGCACCTCGGACGCCGCCGATCGCCAGGGGGCGCTTCGGCCGGGTCATTCGTCTGCCCCGCAAACTGGCCCTCCAGGTGCGCGGGAATTCTGGGGGGGGGGCGCGTGTGGCGGAAGCAAAAGCCCACTGGCGTGGTGACATCATTCCGCGCACCAAGTGGGCGGTGGCCACGCCCGAGGGGTAGGCATGGCCTCATGATATACACCGGGCGCGCAGCCCGGAGCCCGCCAGTGTTACAGTGAGCTCCTGAAATAAAAACGCTTATAAGTTACCGCTTGTCCGCTTCCTCCTTGCTCGCAAGCAGCGCGCGTAACGCCGCGCTTTAATATATCTAATAGCCGGCAAAGCCGGTGTTGTGAATGAACGCGTACGTATTATGTTGAAAAAACAGATTTTGCTGGATCCTTTGAGAAATCCAAGCTTTGACGCACCAAATCACTCAATGGAGGCCGCCGTCTTGCGGATGCGGAAGTATGCATAAAAAATTGAGAAAAAGTTCAATAGGAGTTTGTTTCACCCGTCTTTTTTTGATTCACAATCTTATGCACCTCTAATTTGTAATTACAATACTTTAAGACCAACCTCGTTCCCCGGGCCCGCATGGGCCCTGGTTATCTTCAACGAAAATCGTCACCAAACACCGGAACCAATGAGATTCGAGCATTTGAAAAAATATTTCAAAAACCAAATCGCTCCATGGAGGCCGCCATCTTCCGGATGCGGAAGTATGCATAAAAAATTTGCGAAAAAGTTCAATAGGAGTTTGTTTCACCCGTCTTTTTTTGATTCCCCATCTTATGCACCTCTAATTTGTAATTAAAATACTTTAAGACCAAACTCGGCCCGCACGGGCCTGGTTATCTTCAACGAAAATCGTCACCAAACACCGGAACCAATGAGATTCGAGCACTTGAAAAAATATTTCAAAAACCAAATCACTCAATGGAGGCCGCCATCTTCCCGGATGCGGAAGTATGCATAAAAAAATTGCGAAAAGGTTCAATCGGAGTTTGTTTCACCCGTCTTTGTGTGATTCACAATCTTATGCACCTCTAATTTGTAATTAAAATACTTTCAGACCAACTTCATTCCCCGGGCCCACACGGGCCCTGGTTATCTTCAACGAAAATCGTCACCAATTACCGGAACCAATGAGATTCGAGCATTTGAAAAAATATTTCAAAAAAGCTTTTTACCGCGTTTCGTAGGCTGAAAACGGCGTCAAATATTCTAAAATTGACGAAGAATTATTTTTTAGAAATCTCGCGGCCGTAGGGGATAGTTTTTCACGGCCGGAAATATCCGAAGTTGAGAGGGAATTCGCCGAATTAATCAAGAAGGAAATTTTATAAATTTTTATCTCATCCAGAATGCAAATGGTGTCATTTTGAACTAGGTATGGTACCTACTACACCTACCTACTACCAACTACCGAACCTACTGATGCCATGGTGATGGGTAAAATAGTGGCAAGAGGCTTTGGCTTCGCCGGCTCATTGCGGCTTTGCAGTCGGGTACTAGTAGCCGGCGAAGCCGGTGTTGTGAATGAACGCGTACGTATTATGTTGAACAACCAGATTATGCTGGATCCTTTGAGAATTCCAAGCTTTGACGCACCAAATCGCTCAATGGAGGCCGCCATCTTGCGTATGCGGAAGTATGCATAAACAATTGCGAAAAAGTTCAATAGGAGTTTGTTTCACCCGTCTTTGTTTGATTCACCATCATATGCACCTCTAATTTGTAATTAAAATACTTTAAGACCAACCTCGTTCCCCGGGCCCGCATGGGCCCTGGTTATCTTCAACGAAAATCGTCACCAAACACCGGAACCAATGAGATTCGAGCATTTGAAAAAATATTTCAAAAACCAAAGCGCTCCATGGAGGCCGCCATCTTCCGGATGCGGAAGTATGCATAAACAAATTGCGAAAGAGTTCAATAGGAATTTGTTTCACCCTTTTTTTTTGATTCACAATCTTATGCACCTCTAATTTGTAATTAAAATACTTTAAGACCAACTTCGTTCCCCGGGCCCTGGTTATCTTCAACGAAAATCGTCACCAAACACCACAACCAATGAGATTCGAGCATTTGAAAAAATATTTCAAAAAAGCTTATTACCGGTACCGCGTTTTGGAGGCTGAAAACGGCGTCAAATATTCTAAAATTGACGAAGAATTATTTTTTAGAAATCTCGCGGCCGTCGTTGATAGTTTTTCACGGCCGGAAATATCCGAAGTTGAGACGGAATTCACCGAATTAATCAAGAAGGAAATTTTATAAACTTTAATCTCATCCAGAATGCAAATGGTGTCATTTTGAACTAGGTACGGTACCTACTACACCTACCTACGACCAACTACCTAAGCTAATGATGCCATAGTGATGGTAAAATAGTGGCAAGAGGCTTTGGCTTCGCCGGCTCATTGCGGCTTTGCAGTCGGGTACTTGTAATATTATACAGTACTATATTAATGTATCAAAACGCAATCACGTCTCTCACCCGCAAGTGGAAAGAATAACCATCAACTTTCATCCCAACTATTTAACATACGATGACTTAACTTCACATACGTTACTGGTAACTCTGTTTTATTTTAAACTAAACCTTTTCCGGTATTGGTAGAATTTACTTTTGTTTTCTGGGAGGGTTTTCAGCATTGTCTACTTGACCGGTGATTGTCGGCCATGTCGTACTAAGCGATTGTAACATTCCGGTGTTCTTTCATTTTATCGATTCGTCATGCCATGATATTACAATACCACCACAGTTATGCTTAATTATCGTTTGCATTTCAATTTCGTGAACGTCAGAGTAGATTTTGACATTGTTGAAACATGACATCATCTCAGGATTGTTTGGTCCTTATTGTGCGTGTTGAATGTTGATGTCATTGCTCTCATAGTGTCCCTCCCCTCTGGAGAGTCTTGGGTGCAAACTCGATCAATTATAGATTGCATAATTCGAGGGTAAAACGAATTGTTTCGTGATTGATGAGATCGTTTAAACTTAAAGTATGAAATGATCTCACAAGAAGTTGCCGTCGCTTATTTCGATTTCATAACCAACTACGGACAACATTTACGTGCACATTTTATTGCCTTATCTTCAATTCCGAGCTAAAAGAACAAAAATATTACGGGTGACGTCACCCGATAATCCGTCATTGGCAATCTCAATGCTCACGGCCATGTTATGTTTCGAATTGTTCGGTTAACTTTAATGAGATAACACTTGGACACGCCCATCCTGGACTTGGATCGGATAAAGTGTTATTTGTACTTCGGGGAGCTTTCTGTGGAGAGGGCCAATTCCGGGCTGCTCCTGGGTCGCGCACGGTGGCTTGGAGTCTCAGTTTGTGACGAGTCACGTTATGTGAAGTGTTGACCATTCGGTCAGGGGTTTATCCTCTTCTTCTTCCTCCTCGTTGAGAGACGCTGACTGACTCGGGACAAGACGACGTTTTGGCGCCTTGTTCACCTTTGTCGCTCAGGTGCGGCCTTTCCTTACTTATGCCACAGTGTATGCGACTCTTTATCGTACCTCATGCCTGGACAATAAATCCAATGATTCCAATGATCCAATCCCACAGATCCCTTCGTTAACAGATAAGCGACGTACCGTATGCAATGTTAAGCCCGTGTTCATATTGCATTGGCTTCAACTCCTCAGGATTAGATTGCTGAAGGTATTTACTATTTTCGAATGAGAAATGTTGTTTGCAGTTGTAATAACGATAATAATACGTTTTTTATCGGAGTATATATATATATTTTTTAATTTTCAAGAATTCTAATTGCGCTTTCTGCTCGAAAACCGATTTCTCTCAGCTTGTGGTGACAATTCGCCCTGACCTTACACCGCCCAGAAAGTTTGTACCTGCAGCGTGCTCTATGGTAAAGTTTCTCCGAAACGAAACGTCGTCTCGAGATCGTCCTTTCCGTCACCAGGACGACGTAACGTTGTTAACCTTTAATGTTAGAAGAAAAACAACAACCGGATTGAATGTGTGTTTGCGTTTTGCTGTGTTATCTCTTCCTCACAAATCCACGAGGAATTCCAAGTCAAATTTTCAAAGTTTGTATGTTTGCTCTATACTATGCGTTGGGGAAAATAAACAGCAGTTGTCTTCCTCTAAAGGTCAAAGTCAAATAAAATGCTTTGCTTGGTTTAAAAAAAAAATCTTATTTCCTGCACAGCGGACGTGACTTGCGGTTTTGATGTGACGTTTACTCTGATGTGACGTTTACTCTGATGTGACGTTCTGATGTGACGTTTACTCTGATGTGACGTTTACTCTGATGTGACGATGTGTCGTTCTGATGTGACGATGTGACGTTTACTGCGGTTTCACATACCTTGCAGGTATTTCAACATTCGAGTCGAATTGCTTTGGAAAAACAAGTCAGGCCATTCTATAGTTGGGTCCTCCAAAGGGTCCTGTTAGTCTTGCGTCTGTCTGGCTAAATGGACGTGCTTGGCAATGCAAGTGTATTACTATTATTGGGTAAAATGCCACGGGCATAGAAAAGGCCCCTTTATATAAGGGTATGTGCCATGCGGCAAAGTATAGAAAAGGAGGCACATTCCTTCCATAGCTTGCAGAAAATGCCAAACGATACAAAATAAGGTGCATTCAAAAAATCTCGTGTGCATGCTGGACTACCCTTGTGTTCTGAGGAGGAATCCAGTAATGCTCTAGAAAAGTTCATATAAAGGGGCGCCAATTTTATTCATACACCTGCATGAAGAAGTAAATGTATTTTATTCGGTAGATATAGGGCGTACATGTATTGTGTTACGGATTCGGCACTTCCGTAGTTGTGGTTTTCATCCACTTGAAACATTTCTGGTTATGTATTATTATTATTATTATTATTGGGGTTTGAAGGAAACGGCGATTATTGTTGTTAAAAGGTAAGGTTATTGTTGTTAAAAGGCAAAAAGGGTTAATATTTTAAATGAAACAGGAAACCGGATCGAGAACCGGAAGACGACGAGGGAGAAGAAGGAGAAGGCGTGGCGAGTGAAGTCGGATAAGACGCGTGGCTTCCAGCTCCGTAGCGAGCGTTATCGAACGAAAGTCGCGAGTGAACTTTGAGTTTCCTTGAAAGGAATTTCCTGGGATAGGTGTTATCGCTGAAGGATTGAGAAACCTGCATAGTCAGGTTTAGGTGTGGAGATTCTGAAGAATCCTCGCCGGGTCGCTTCGTGTCAAGTAAGAGCCGTCGGCCATTTTGATCCTCGCGCTTTGTTCACCGAAAAAGGTTTTTGCTACGCGTCAGCTTTTCTCACCATCCTGTCGTCTGTCGGGGATGTGTGTGCGCAAACGCTGCGTTTGAAGATTGCGCTGCGGTTCGATGATTAAACTGTGAACGTGCACATCGAGTTTGCCTTTGGTTTTGGACCACGTGACTTGCTACGCTTTGCCTACGCTTACGCCTCATCAGCACCAACGGGGTGCGGGTCTCGATTCGATCTCGCTCTGACACTCGCTGGAGAGGATCACCTTTGAGTTATAGAGACATTGAGGAGTGTTCCTTTTTCACTCACTTGGAGCGCAGTGAGTTATCTTACTTTAGCTGATGGTACCATCATAAAATGTATTGAGTGTACTTTTGATTGCCATTTGTTGTATCGTTATTCCTGTGTGATTTTTAATACAATATTTGTTCGTTTATAATCATGGGTGTGGTTTCACTATTGATTTCAGACACAGAATAACATATTTTTCTGCCGTGGCTCCTCTCGGGGCTCGGAGGTACATCGTGACCAGGGGGTCGGGGAGGAGCACGTAACAATTGTTAAAGGAATCTAGTTACAATGTAGCATTATGAATGTATGATGACGTTTGGAAGCCTCGAGCAAACAATGTGAACATCGATAGGGAAAGTGATAAGTTGTTGGTGGAAAGAGGGAGTGCGTTGTCGGATTTGCTCCAATCACTACTACTAATGTAATAGCAATAGTAATAGTCCATGAGGCTGGACCAATACACGACTTGCGAGGTGACGTATGAATGCTAATGAGGCCCATCGTGTGTGTGTGTGTGTGTGTGTGTGTGTGTGTGTGTGTGTGTGTGTGTGTGTGTGTGTGTGTGTGTGTGTGTGTGTGTGTGTGTGTGTGTGTGTGTGTGTGTGTGTGTGTGTGTGTGTGTGTGTGTGTGTGTGTGTGTGTGTGTGTGTGTGTGTTTTCAGTGACATGTTTCTAGTGACCTGTTTCTGCTCGTCTGGAACTTTTAACCTGCGGTTGTTAGCGCAAAATCTGTACTTCAAATAATATTTTAAACATAATTTTTACTATTTAAATGAAAGAGTGGCAATCTCAGAATGGTTAACCATAATAATTGTTGTTTCTGTGTGCAAATCGGACTCAGGAAATACGAGAAAGAGACTTGGAGGTGTTGAGTTCCTGTCATTCCCTGTTGATACAACCAAGGGGCCGCATTGGAAATATATATATATATATATATATATTTATATATATATATATATATATATATATATCTCATATATATATCATATATATACAGACTTGGCATTTAATATGGAATATTTTTTTTGTGGGGGTGAACTTACTTTTCAAGATGACTTAGAACCAAAAGTTCATTGGAATTATGTTGAAATTATTCTAGATTTTGTTAATGTGACCTTTAAAAGAAACAAAAACCACATTTGACATTTCAAAGCAAATAAATTGATCCTTGAAAGTGATGTAAACTGATATCGAAATCAAATCACGGACAGTACTGTGTTAAACTTCTGTACGTTTTCCAGAAGTATCTCTTTATTTTACACATTAGCCAAATTTTTTTTCAACAAAAACAAAAGCTAAATTATATATCTATATATATAAAACACAGTTTGTGTGTGTGTGTGTAATGTTACCGATAGACTCCTAAACGGAGAGGCTTATGTGCTTGATATTTGATATAGACATGGCCATTGAGCGTGGGACGAACATGGCCGAACTCAAAATATTTGACGATCCATATTTTTTGTTCATATTTACCTCAGCGCATTTCAGCGAAGTACCCGCTAATCTCAGCCGGTTCCAGAGCAGCTCGCTGATTCGCTCCATTCCCGCCGCCAGACTGATTCGCTCAGAGCGATCACGTGATGTTCCATCCCGTCACACGTCACTTCACCTTTTATGCGATCGTGTTTTGTATCGATTTTGTGCGATATGAATTAAATGTCTTTGAAACAGCTGTGAAACGTCTTTCCACAACCCTTCCGTAACCGATTGGAGCAGTTTCTTGCTGTACAAAACGAGATCCGCGAAGCGAGTTGGTCGAGTCGTGCTGACCAAGATGGCGACACGGCGGCTTGACTTTTCACGGAGTATGAGCGTTCTATATATTTCCAATTCAGTGCGCCCGTGATTTGTGGCATAGACATGACCATTGGGCCTTCACGGTGTAATTTGTGCGAGGCTTTTGTCCGAGTGAGCTTGAGTCGAGAGGGCGAATGTACGGGTTGGGAATGTACGGGTCTCCCTTCCCCCGCCCGGCAACGCCGGTACTGGAGGACGTCACAGGATCGGTGAGTCTCCAAACCCGCTTCGTGCTGTTGCGAATATGCAGGACTATGTCCGATTGTTGTGCTGCTCTCCGACCATGAGAACTGCAACGTCATTGTTGACTGGACATCCCCTTCCCTCCCCCTTCCCCCTCCCCCCTCCGTCCCCCCTTCCCTTCCCCCTCCACCCTACCCCCTCCACCCTACCCCTCCCCTTCTCCCCTCCCCGTCCCCCCTCCCCTTCTCCCCATCCCCCTCCATTTTCCCCCTCCCCCTCCCTTTTCCCACTCCCCCTCCCCCTCCCTTTTCCCCCTCCCCCTCCCCCTCCCTTTTCCCCCTCCCCTCCCCTCACTTTTCCCCCTCCCCCCTCCCCCTCTCTTTCCCCCTCCCCTCCCCTCCCCTCCCCCTCCCCCTTCCCCCTCCCCCCTCCCCCCTCCCCCTCCCCCCTTCCCCCTTCCCCCTCCCCCTTCCCCCTCCCCCTTCCCCTCCCCCTCCCCCTCCCCCTTCCCCCTCCCCCCTTCCCCTCCCCCCTCCCCCTCCCCCCCTCCCCCTCCCTTCCCCCTCCACCCTACCCCCTCCACCCTACCCCCTCCCCTTCTCCCCTCCCCCTCCCTTTTCCCCCTCCCCTCCACCACCCTGCTCCCCTCCCCCCTCGTCTCCCCTCCCCCCCGTTCCCCTCCCCTCCCCCCTCCCCTCCCCTCCCCCGCCCAGCAATGCCGGGTACTTCTGCCGGGTCCCCCCCCTCACCCTCCCCCCTCCCACCCCCTCCCCCTCCTCCCTCCCACCCCCTCCCCCTCCCCCCTCCCATCCCTCACCCTCCCATCCCTCACCCTTCCCATCCCCCTTCCCCCCTCCCCTCCCTACTCCCCCCTCCGGCCCCTCCCCCATACCCTCCCTCCTCCCCTCCTCCCCTCCTCCCCTCCTCCCCTCCTCCCCTCCCCCCTCCCACCCCTCCCCCCCTCCCATCCCTCCCCCTCCCCATCCCCCCCTCTTCTCCCCTCTCCCCCTCCCCCTCCCACTCTTCTCCCCTCCCCCCCGTTCCCCTCCCCTCCCCCCCGTTCCCCTTCCCTTCCCTCCCCTCCCCCGCCCGGCAATGCCGGGTACTTCTGCTAGTATATATATATTATCAGAAGATATATAAATTGAAATAGTGGATGCTCCGAACTTAGACCAACACTGTGCCGATGTTATTACGATGCCATCATCCCTGCAAACCCACAACGGCTTCTAGCAGTTCAACAAAGCAAAGTCAAAATCTGTCACCAAGCAAATGGAAAGCGAAGCGACCGACCTGGTTTTACCCTTGTTGGGGCTCGTCAGGGCAACATATTGCCGTTTAACCACTCATTGACTTTGAAGTATTTCGGCTTATATACTGGCTAATGATGTAAGCATAGTATATGCTTAAATAGAAATACATATTTAAATATATACATGTATCTATAAATACAGAGATTTAAATATAAATAGACAATGTAAATTTAAAACGGAAATCCCCATGGCGTCATTGCAAATCTTCGTGTTAGAAGGCGACAATAGAAAAGGTGTGATGTGATGACAGCGAAAATATAGCGAAAGAGAGGTGTGATGTGATAGGGGTGAGGTGCTTGAAGGATGAAATGGGACAAATCGTTGTGGACCCAGATGGAATAAAAGGAAGAAGGAAGAGACATATGGAAATGCTGTTGAATGCAGAGAACGAATGGGATGGCAACATAGAGAGTAACCCAGTTTTAGGACCGGCAGAGAAGATAACTGAGAAGGAAGTTGAGGAAGCGATAAAAGCAATGAAGAGTAGAAAAGCGGGAGGGCCGAGGGGAGTTGTGGGAGATATGTTGAAGGCAGCAGGACGTTGGGGTTTGAAGAGAATGACAGAGATCTGTAATCTGGTGGTGAAAGAAGGCTGCATTCCAGTGGATTGGGAACTGAGTACCCTCGTCCCTCTATACAAGGGGAAAGGTGCCCCTCTGGACTGTGGCTCGTATCGATCGATAAAGTTATTGGAGCATGGAATGAAGGTATTGGAAAGGGTGTTGGAGAGGAGCATAAGGAAGAAAGTGAAGATCGACGAAATGCAGTTTGGATTTATGCCAAGAAGAGGAACGACAGATGCACTTTTTATTGTAAGGCAGTTGCAGGAGAAGTACATGGAGAAGAGGAAGAAGTTGTTTCTTGGGTTTGTTGATCTGGAGAAAGCATTCGATAGGCTTCCATGCGAAGTAGTGACATGGGCATTGAGGAAGTTAGGGGTGGAGGAATGGTTGATCAGAGTAGTGATGGCAATGTACGAGAGAGCGCGCACAGCTGCAAGGACGAAGGACAGGAACAGTGGTGAGTTTGAGGTGAAGGTGGGAAGGCATCACGGGTCAGTACTAAGTCTACTACTATTTGTAGCTGTGATGGAGGTGCTGGCTCGGAATGTAAACGAGGGTTTACCGTGGGAGTTGTATGCAGATGATCTGGTGTTGATTGCGGAGAGTATGGATGGACTGAAGGAGAAGATGAACAAGTGGAAGGAATGTATGTAGGCAAAAGGTCTGAAGGATAATATTGCAAAGACGAAGGTGATGGCAAGTGGTAAAGCATGTGGTGAGGTGGGTAGAACTGGGAAGTGTGGGAATGAACTCTATTCAATGTACAATGTGTGCTGAGTGGGTTCATAAAAAATGTTGTGGTCTGATAGGGTCATTAACCATTGTGGCAGCTACATTCAAGTGTAAGGTATGCACAAAGGGAGCTGCAGATTGAGGAAATGTTGAGTTGGATCTTGGAGATGGCATGAAGCTGGAAGGTGTGAAAACATTTTGCTACCGAGGAGACATGCTGATTGGAGAAGGTGGATCAGACTCGGCAACGATTGCTAGAGTGACATGTGCATGGAAGAGGTTTCGGGAACTGAGTGGCTTGCTGACGAGAAGGGGAGTGTCGTTGAAGCTGAAGGGAAAGGTGTATGCTGCATGTGTGAGAAGTGTTATGATTTATGGGAGCGAGACATGGGTAATGAACGTAGAGCAGCAACGAAGGCTGGAAAGGGTGGAAATGCGAATGGTTCGGTAGATGTGTGGAGTATTGTTGAGAGAGAGGAAGACAAATGATGAATTGTGAAAGATGATGGGAATAGAGCCTGTGATTGATGCTGTGAAGAGAAACAGGTTGAGATGGTTTGGTCATGTGTTGAGGAAGGATGAAAGTGACTGGTTGAGAAGAGTGCTGGAAATGAACGTTGAAGGAAGTCGAGGACGGGGAAGACCGAGAAAGACTTGGCTAAAGGTGGTGCAAGAAGAAATGCGGGCAAGGGGGTTAACAAGGGGAGATGCAGAAAATAGGGCAAAATGGAGAAGATTGTCATGGGGGCCGCAAGGCTAACCCCCGCTCGAGCAGGGAAAATGGCCTTATAATTGTTTTGTTGTTGATGTAAGCATCGTGATTATTGTGCGTCTGAGTTCGGAGCATTCAGTATTTTCATTTATTTATCTCCCGACTGTTTAATAACAACAATGCTTCTTCCTGACTGTGATTGTGAACATAACACAATATGTCCATGTGGCAGATGGCGCATTGATTTGAATATTTTATGGGGTCAAGAGGTCAAAGGCAATAGGTCCCGTTAGGTGAACATTCTGTTACTGAGCTAACTTGTGAACCAGTGATGGGATTTTGACCAAACTTGGTATAATTATGTTGTGATGCAAAGATGAACTGATTAGATTTTGGCATCAAAGGTCAGACAGAGGTCATGTCAGGTAAAAATGCAGCTGAAGTTGAAGGAATATAAATCAAACTTGGTACAATTATGTATAATGATGTAATAATGGGGTGAAGGCATATCAGTCGACGTCTCGATGTCAGAGTGCCATTCTCGTTCCAATTTGTTTTTGATTTTTTATTTTCTTCATCAAATATCACTGAGGGCATTCCCTATATATGGTTATTTTTTCTTTTCCAAGTTTCGGATCCAACCGGTCTCCTTGTGTGCTTATGGATCTTCATAAATTCCTTTCCAGAAACCATCTGGATTGTCTTTTTCAGGTGGGCTTGATAAAGTTTGCTCTTGCTTCTCTAGTTTGTCGTATAATCTTTTCGGGTTATTTTCAAACATTTGGTTTTGTTTTCTCCCATAGTTGATGTTTGTTGACGTTTTTATTATTATTATTGCTGTTATCTTCCTTCCTATTATTTATATTTTTATACAGTTATCCAGTTACTCCAGTTATCGTTATCTCCATTATTGTCTTTCTTTTTGCCAATATATATATATATATATATATATATATATATATATATATATATATATATATATATATATATTGTTGTGGATATGAGGATTGTGTTTTTTTATTGTTGTAAAAATATCGCCCTCCTTCCTCCAGTTGTGTAAAAAGGTCAAAAGGGCGTCCCGTAATTTGGTCATAAACAATCACGTTAGCCAATCATAGATTCCCTGCTTGTTGGTAGTTTATTTCCTTATTCTATGTAGGTTAAGGCTGTGTCTTCCATTAATTGACACTCCATTGCACCGAATTCAAATAGATAGATCCCCTTTCATTTTCATTCACAAAGCCTCTTTTGCCAACTGCATTCGCCGCAGCTGCTGGGCGGTTTTCACCGCGACTCCATTAGCCACGAGGTGGGCTCGGAGAAGAAGGGGGAGGAGCCGCCGAATCCAGGGCGTGGCCCGCCGATCGTCATCAAGGGTGGAGCCAGAGAGCCCGTGCCCACCAATCAGGGCCGAGGCGACCTCACCGATGGGCATGTCCTGGAGGCCGGCGGCTTGATCGCCCGAGGGCGATATAAGCGCGCACGGAAGCCTAGGAGTTGCGCAAGGAGTCGAAGATGGTTGGGTTTGAGAGAGGAGTCCAAGGTGGTTGCGTTTGAGGAAGGAGTCCTGAGAAAGCACGGAGAGCGAACCATTGAGTTCTAAGAGTTACACAAAAAGGAGCTTCAGAGAGAGACACCAAGCTGCGTGATCCAGGAGAGGAGAGAGGGATGCCCCACAGCAGCTTTGAACCACAGCAGCTTTGAACCACAGCAGCTTTGAACCACAGCAGCTTGAACCGCAGCAGCTGGAACCATCGCAGCTTTGACCACCGCAGCTTGAGCGTTGACGGCAGCGTTGCTGTTGAGGAAGGGCGGCGGCTGCTCCCTCCCGGCCCGGCCGTCCTCTGGTCCGAGCTGAACCTTCCTCCCGGTCCAGCCATTCACTCCTGCCTCCATTCCCCATTCGTGTGAGTCTGCCTTTTGTTTGTTCTGTCCTGGGTATTAATTAAGACTGTAGGTAAGCTAGCATTGCACTGTCTCCTTGATTCCTTCTGTCTTTATTTTATTATCTTTCCTTCTTCCTTGGTTATTTTGGTCCTGTAAATAGTAATAAATAATAGTCGTATTTCAAACCTTTTTGCCTTTGTCTTCCTCTTCTTCACATCCGTGTCGTCTTTGTCTTTTCCCTCATTGAATATCTGTGGCACGATTTGGCCAACGTTTCAGGATCGGGTCTAGTCTTGGTAAACGGCTCACGCCGCGGTTCGCTTCGCTCGGTGCAACATCCATTACGCTGCGGCCGTGAGCGGGGGGTGTTCCTTCGCGTACCGGGAAGCGCTGGTATTTAGGTCATAGGACTTGTGAGCCTAAAACCCTATCCAGCGCCGACCGGGCGTGGCGTCATACCCCCGGGACCACGTCGGTCCAGACGAGGGGCTTGATCCCCCCTCGAAGGGGAACCATAGGCCGACGTTGGGTTCCGTAACAATATATATATATATATATATATATATATATATATATATATATATATATATTATATATATATATAATGTCATAATTATTTTGAGGGGGGTTGGGGAGGGAGAGAAGGGAGCGGGAGTTCTCTTTTGCTTTGAGCTTTTGGTTTCCTCTTCTTGGTTGTAGTTCAGTATTTGACCTGTTTCTTTTCTCCATTGTTACCTCCACCACCTAAGGTGGATGAAGGTTATGTTTTCACCCCTGTTTGTTTGTTTATCTGTGAGCAGGATATCTTAAAATATTATGGACGGATTCGGACAAAAATTGGTGGACAGGTTGGATGTGTAACAAGGCCAAATAGATTTTGGTGAAGATCCGGATACGATAATTGTTTCTTTTTAAGTGATTCATCACTTTGGTCACCTACCTAACCGTCCGTCGTCACCATTGAGAGGTGGGGACAAAATGATATATAGTACGATATCTCAAAAAGTTGTGGATGCATTATGACTGAACTTGGTCGATGAGTTGGTTAGGTGACAAGAACAAGCCCATTTGATTTTGGTTGAGGTCCGAATGCAGATCCAGCCTATCTATGAGATACAAAATGTAAACTGTTCAGCTTGGCAGAGGTATGTGCTCCACTGAGTGCTGTTCTATTTCTCTGTGTCTCCAGTCTCTGTTTCATGGTGGTGTTTGGTTTCTGTTTGTGAAGGCTGGTCTATTCTTGTGGTATTTTTTGCCTTTTACTTTTTCTTGAAAGAGCTGTGCCGCTGCAAAATATATAAATGGGTGATTCCACCGTCATTTGCGTGACACTTGTGGGGACGTGAGGCTGCTTTGGCCTCCCACAACTTAATAAATGATTGATCAATATGAATCAAACCCGGCATACAACAACTTGGTGATATACATTGTACTCATAGTGTAAAGAAAAATTCAGCTTGTTCATTCACATTTTTGAAATCTGCATGTTATTGGTTGTCACATTTCAAAAATAAAAGACATGGTAAATTTTTTTGTGCAATGTTGCTGCTGCAAAGGTCTCCGCAAACTGTGGTCCTCACCACAAAAGTGACTTTTGTTTTTTTTGCAAACGAGTCTTAGCAAAACGTCAAAAACAGTTTTTTATTAAAGTTGTCATGTATTTTAGGCAGGAGAGGCATGTAATAATTGGAGTAAGGTATCGTCACTCATATTACGTCACTGTCGTTGCTTCCTCTTTACACTTTCTAACACAAGATAAAACTTTAAAATGGTAAGTGTCCTATGATATCCTCGTACTGGTGCTGGTTTGTGTTGCGCTGGCTTGGAATGCTTGATTAATAATTGATCGCGCTGCACACCACAGATCAAACCAACCATGATGTCTAAATACGGTCCTTTTCACATTCAAGTTTGCATCTCAAAATTGCCTCTACCTGTTCTATGAGATAATGCTGTTCTTTGTTGCTTTACAGGTCTGGCTCCCTCTGAACAAGCATGGATAAACAACCGGGTGAGTTGCAAGATTGTGGGTGGCCTTGATTACCACGTAAAATACTTTATCTCTCCCTTGAGCCACTAATTTACTTTGCATTCTGTCAACACCTTTTAATATGCAAGTCTTGATTGGGGGCATTTCTGATATTGGTTATCAATGGATTGATGAAAGGCTCGGGATATTGATGGATTTGTTTAAACGGATTTATTGTATGGCGTTTCTGATAAACCGCTCACACTGATGTTGCAATTCACAGCATGCTGATCTTTTGAAGGGTTATTGTTTAGCTGGCTATTGATACACCACCTGTTTGAAGCTCTTGAGGGAAGGGTGGGATTGAACAGCCTCAGGAACATGGTTCCACAAATGGGAGAATTGAGGAACAAAAGAGTTGAGGTGTGTGTAAGCCTGGCTTTGGGGAGTTTAACTAGGTGAGGGGTTACTAGAAAAATGTGTTCAACTTGCTGGAGCTGGACAGGGTTGGAGGGCTGACAGCAGAGGGAGCTATACCGAAGGATTGATGCAGAAAACAGTGAGACCATCTTGAGAGTTTAAAATTGCACAGAATCCAAGGAGGACAGATGTGATGCTGGGGCATCAGCCCAGAGGGGAGAGCAGTATCCCATGAGCTTTGGACAAAGGGCTTGTAGGCTGTGTATATTCTTGTTCATCAAAGAAAAACTTGGAACGATGTCGGATGCCCAGTCTCCGGCTCGCTGATGATGAGGTAAATGCTGATGATGAGGTAAATGCTGATGATGAGCCTAGAAGTGCAGAAGCTCTTCCAGTGGCTGACCATGGAATTGGATAGGTATGTTAGTTTGATGATTCTTCCCAAGGGAAAAGGATTGAAAGACAGTGTTCCATTTATCAAACCACCATCTAATTACCTCTGCCACTGAAGATGGATGGAGGTTATGTTTTCACTCCTGTCTGTCTGTCTGTCTGTCTGTTTGTGAACAGCATATCTCAAAAGAGTTGTGGATTGATTTGGACGAAACTTGTTGGTTAGGTTGGGTGTGTGCCGAGGAATAATTGATTAAATTTTTCTATTTAATTAAATTTGAATCCAGATCCGGATCAGAGAATGTTTTTGAAGTGATTCTTCACCCTTGAGTGATGGGGCGAAAGCCAATATATAGCACGATATCTTAAAAAGTTATGGACGGATTCAGACGAAGCTTGGTGGACAGGTTGGGTATGTGACAAGGACGAATCAATTCCATTTTGGTGAAGATGTGAATATGGATCGGGATACGAGAATTCAAAAACATTTCAAGTGATTATTCACCACTGAGTGGGAGGGCCAAAATGATATATAGTATAGCATGATATTTCAAAAAGTTGTGGATGAATTTGTTTAGGCGACAATAACCAGCTGATTAGATTTTAGTTCAGGTAGATTTTGGTTCAGGTCCGGATCCAGATCTGGCCTATCAAACAAACAACAACAACATGCATTTTAAAGGCCATTTTCCCTACTAGAGCGGGGGTTAGCCTTGCGGTCCCCATGACAATCTTCTCCATTTTGCCCTATTTTCTGCATCTCTCCTTGTTAATCCCCTTGCCCGCATTTCTTCTTCCACCATCTTTAGCCAAGTCTTTTTCGGTCTTCCCCGTCCTCTACTTCCTTCTACATTCATTTCCATCACTCTTCTCAACCAGTCACTTTCATCCTTCCTCAACACATGACCAAACCATCTCAACCTGTTCCTCTTCACAGCATCAATCACAGGCTCTATTCCCATCATCTTTCGCAATTCATCATTTGTCTTCCTCTCTCTCAACGATACTCCGCACATCCGTCGAACCATTCGCATTTCCACCCTTTCCAACCTTCATTGCTGCTCTACGTTCACTACCCACGTCTCGCTCCCATAAATCATAACACTTCTCACACATGCAGCATACACCTTTCCCTTCAGCCTCAACGACACTCCCCTCATCATCAGCACGCCACTCAGTTCCCGAAACTTCTTCAATGCACATCTCACTCCAGCAACCATTGCCGAGTCTGATCCACCTTCTCCATTCAGCATGTCTCCGAGGTAGCAAAATGTTTTCACACCTTCCAGCTTCACGCCGTCTCCAAGATCCAACTCAACATTTCCTCCATCTGCAGCTCCCTCTGTGCACACCTTACATTTGAATGTAGCTGCCACACTGGTTAATGACCCTCTCAGACCACTACATTTTTGATGAACCCACTCAGCGCACATTGTACATTGAATGGAGTTCACTCCGACACCCTTCCTACACACAGCACAGGGCCACTTCCCAGTTCTTGCCACCTCACCACATGCTTTACCACTTGCCATCACCTTCGTCTTTCCGATATTCACCTTCAGACCTTTTGTCTCCATACATTCCTTCCACTTGTTCATCTTTTCCTTCAGTCCATCCATACTTTCCGCAATCAACACGAGATCATCTGCATACAACAACTCCCACGGTAAACCCTCCTTTACGTTCTGAGCCAGCACCTCCATCACAGCTACAAATAGTAGTGGACTTAGTACCGACCCCTGATGCACTCCCACCTTCACCTCAAACTCACCACTGTTCCCGTCCTTCGTCCTTACAGCTGTGCGCGCTCTTTTGTACATTTCCATCACCACTCTGATCAACCATTCCTCCACTCCTAACTTCCTCAATGCCCATGTCAATACTTCGCATGGAACCCTATTGAATGCTTTCTCCAGATCAACAAACCCAAGAAACAACTTCTTCCTCTTCTCCATGTACTTCTCCTGCAACTGCCTCACAATGAAAAGCACATCTGTCGTTCCTCTTCCTGGCATAAATCCAAACTGCATTTCGTCGATCTTCACTTTCTTCCGTATCCTCCTCTCCAACACCCTTTCCAATACCTTCATTCCATGCTCCAATAACTTTATCGCTCGGTACGAGCCACACTCCAGAGGCTCACCTTTCCCCTTGCATGGAGGGACGAGGGTACTCAGTTCCCAATCCACTGGAATGTGGCCTTCTTTCACCACCAGATTACAGATCTCTGTCATTCTCTTCACACCCCAACTTCCTGCTGCCTTCAACATATCTCCCACAACTCCCGTCGGCCCTCCCGCTTTTCTGCCCTTCATTGCTTTTATCGCTTCCTCAACTTCCTTCTCAGTTATCTTCTCTGTCGGTCCTAAAACTGGGTTACTCTCTATGTTGCCATCCCATTCATTCTCTGTATTCAACAGCATTTCCATATATCTTTTCCATCTTCCTTTAATTCCATCTGGGTCGACAACGATTTGTCCCACTTCATCCTTCAAGCAACTCACCCCCATCACATCACACCTCTCTTTCGCTATCTGCTTTGCAATCCTGAATACTGCTTTCTGACCCTCTTCCGAATCCAAGCGTTCTCCGAACATTTTCCTCCATGCCTCCTGCGCCTTTGCTACCTCTTTCTTTGCAGCCTTCCTGGCTGCCTTATAACTTTCATGCTCTGCTGTTTCTGCTCCCGTACCCTTTGCCTTCTGCCACTCCTTGAACTTCTTCCTCTTCTCGTCAATCCTCTTTCCAACTTCATCATCCCACCACCATGTTTCCGAGTGCCTCGGTGGTCCTTTTGTCCATCCACATACCTCACCAACGGCTCCCAACAGACTAGCTTTCATTGACAGCCAACCACTTTCAAGCTCAACCACATCATCCTCCACCCTGCTCAGCCTCTCTTTTAATGCCTCCCTTACTGTCACCTCTTTCAACCTCCACACCTTCATTCTCGGTTGGTACTTCACCCGTCGAGCTCTCCTCGCACCTTTCACCCTTATGTCGCAGACAACCAAGTGGTGCTGTGAAACAGCCTCCTCCCCCGGGATCACCTTTGTGTCCCGGAGGTGCCCCCTATCTCGCCTACGCACCATCAGGTAGTCAACGGTTGTCGTCGACCCACCTGACGTACGTGTATGTAACAAGCTTATTATCCTCTTTCTGGAACTGAGTATTACAAATCAACAAATCAGCTCCATCACCAAACTCCAAAATCCTTTCACCTTCTCCATTTCTCACACCATATCCGTAACCCCCATGAACTCCGTCAAAACCATCCATACTCCTTCCCACATGTCCATTTAGGTCTCGTCCTACCACAACAACTTCCTCATCTTTCACGTTTTCCATCAGCTTCTCTATCGCACACCAGAACTTGTCCTTCTCTTCATCGCTTCGACCAACCTGCGGAGCATATCCTGAGATGACGTTCACCAAGAGCTTTCCAATCATCATTTTCACCATCATCAACCTATCACTCACTCTCGTCACACTCACCACACTGTCTACAAACTCCTCAGAAAACAGGACACCAACACCATTCACGCCCTCCAGGCACCCTTGCCACACAAACTTGTATTTCTGTCCCTGCCTACCCTTCACCATTCTCACACCACTTCCCTTCCATCTCGTCTCTTGCACACAACATATGTCCACTCTTCTTCTGACCAATACTTCCACCACTTCTCCTGATCTCCCTGTCATTGTCCCTACATTCCATGTCCCAAACCTCAGAAACCGATCTCCACTTCGGGCTGTACCCTGCCCATATGTAGTTGTAATTGTCATGGTTCTCTTTTTGAGGCAATGTTTTTATGGCCGGATGCCCTTCCTGACGCCAACCCTCTTAGTCGTCTCTTACGACACGCAGGGATACGGTGTACCTATTCTAATCCAGGGTATACACTGGGAAACGTTTAAAACATGGAAATTCTGGGGGGGGGGGGGGGGGGGCGGCGTCAGCATCACGGCTGCGGTTTAAACATAATTAAATAATATTTAAACAAATCCATGAAAAACAATCTGGGGAAAAGTCTCTAAGTGAGAATGTGGATTTGAGAAAGCAAGGAGCAGAGGTGGAAGAAAAACGAGATATAGGGGGCGGGGCATAAGTCGAGACGAGGAGAGCGAACAAGCACGTGTCCGGGAGGAGAGAAAGAGTTAATATAGAATTTTTTTTTTGTTTGTTTGTTTATTTGTTTGTTCTGTTTTCAAAACGCTGGACAAAGGGTAAGATGTTCGTGAGAGGTAGGGGGGAGAAAAGAAAATCAAAGAAACAAGCAAATACTATGAATGAAAGAACCCATATTCACCAAATACTGACTGATGGGCGGGGGGGGGGGGGGGGGGAGGGTAGGGGGGGGGGGAGCCTGGAGAGACCAGGCCGCACGAGGCGCGAGAACAAAAAAACGACTAATTACACACAAATTTGCAACAACTACAAAACCAAAACCAATAGAAACACACAATAACACATACACAACAAAATACCCAGCGGAAATTTGACAAAGAAACGAACAGGAAAACACTCAAACTTTGATGCCGTGGAGAGATCGAAGCAAGCCTCTCAACAGAGAACCAACACCACTGGCCTATCAGTGGGATACAAAACGTAAACTGTTCAGACTGTAGGAGGTATGCTCGCTGCCGAGTGCCGTTCTAGTTGATCATTTGTTTGGGGATAGCTGAGGGTGCGTCTGTTCCGCTGATGCAATGCCCTCTGTAGGTTTAGGGCAGGAATTTAGAATTTGTTCAGGCTTCCGGTGATAGCTGGCCCACTCTTCACGAAGGACACCATGGGATTTTTAACGTCCACCAACTGGCAGACGGGACGCCTGTTTGAATTCTGGCAGACGGGACACCTGTTTAACGTCCATCCAACGGACAGCACACACATTGAATCATCCTGTCTGTGAAACACCGGCCTGACATTTTATTGTTGGGTCGGGATTCAAACCAGCCGAGACCACTTAAAGGCGAGTGTGTGTACCTGTACGCCACCCCGTCAGCCCTTTGGAGGCATGATCTGAGTACTCGGTCCTCTGTTCTATCTGAGTGTTCAAATGTAAGCTGCAATCGGCCTCCCTAGCTATTTGAGTATGGCCTTGTCAGCATCAAATGCGAAATTATGCTACAAAAGTTTATTTTCAATGGGAAAGTGGCAACAAATTAGTTTTGAGGTGGCATGTGGTCACAAGTTTAATTCCGAATAAGAATCGCAGCCAACCACT
The DNA here is from genome assembly GCF_964187855.1 of Myxine glutinosa. NCBI lineage: Eukaryota > Metazoa > Chordata > Myxini > Myxiniformes > Myxinidae > Myxine > Myxine glutinosa. The sequence continues at coordinate 59,985,561 of NC_136262.1, read as the reverse complement.
GATAACTTCGTGAAAGTTTTATTGACCAAGTTCCAAATTTATGAACAGATGAGGTCTGGTAGGAGGTTAAGAGGCTTGACATGCAGAACCAGTAGATTTGTGAAATCATTTGTACCGTTTTTTGTTGGGGTTTTTTAATGGAAGTCGTTGATATTCATTAAAGGGGTTCGTGGGTAGTAGTGGGGACACTGTGTAGTTGTCTGTTGAATTGTTCTCATTGTGTAACTTTGATAGTTTGATCAATGATCAGGGTTTGTTGTTGTTACTATGGCTATTGTTTTGCCATCATTTATCATCATGTGAGATTTGTGACCCTTGTTTAGTGCAATTTTCCATTTTCTGTGGACAATAAACGTTATTATTATTACTAGGGCATGCCCGTACGTGGGTGCCCGTTCGGAAAAACATTCCAAACCGCGTGGCAGTAACGACCACAGAACCCCCCCCCTCTATTTACATGAAATGGTTTGGTCCATTCGCAAAGCCAAAGCGAACGACCACAGAACCCCCCCCCCTCTATTTACATGAATGGTTTGGTCCATTCGCAAAGCCAAAGCGAACGACCACAGAACCCCCCCCCTCTATTTACATGAATGGTTTGGTCCATTCGCAAAGCCAAAGCGAACGACCACAGAACCCCCCCCTCTATTTACATGAATGGTTTGGTCCATTCGCAAAGCCAAAGCGAACGACCACAGAACCCCCCCCCCCCCCTCTATTTACATGAATGGTTTGGTCCATTCGCAAAGCCAAAGCGAACGGCGAACGGCTAAATCGCCATAGCTCGGTAACTACTTGTCCGATTAATTTCAAACCTTGAAAAGGCACATCCTCGGGTCCCCAGCAATATACCTGGCAAGTTTAAAGTATATCGGACCGGTAGTTGTCGAGAAACAGCGGTCACAGACAAACATACACACATACACACATACACACATACAAACACACATACACACATACACACAGAGATTAATGGAATTATAGATAGATTAAGTAAAATTTTGGTCATATTTTATTTTGCCACTATACCCTTTGAACCACCTTTAGAGGCCATTTTTCCCCGCAGGGTGGGGGTTGGCCTTTTTCGGGCACCTTGGTCCCCTTTTTTGAAGCAATGTTTTACAGCCGGATGCCC